>NC_045690.1:8783610-9104444 GCF_003331165.1 Xiphophorus hellerii
CAATCCTGGATTTATGACATTGTTTCAGGCAACAACTCTAGGTTGGTCCATTTTTTGAAAATGATCCTCTTCAAGGAAATACATTTGGAAAATTTCTCCCTGAATGAACTCTACTCCAACAATGACAGTCAAAAAAAAAAGTAAATAAAAAATAAAATAAAATAAAATCCCACAGCAACCAAGCAAACAGGCGCATGTCTATTTCTTCCTAAAACTCTGACTCATGCATGTGGACAAAGCCATGCCGATGGCCTTCCGGCCTCCACACCAGCAACCAAGGTTAATGCTGTTTGTCAAAGCGCTTCTAGGGAAAGGGGCTCTTGTTGTGAAGAGGGACAGTTGAGAGATGAGGTGGAGGATTCCTCTGTGTGCTCGACCCCCTCCTCTGTCAGTCCCCACATCTGCCCATTAACCTGGGCCAATCAGCTTGACCTTGGTAAGGAGAGGGCCTCAGGAGTAGCTCACAGTGCCATCGACTCCAAGTGGTCATGTAATTGGCCTGTTAAGAGGAAGAGATTTGATGGTAATGGTGGTGGGGTGCTTGGTTACTTTGGGGTGCGAGTACAAACGGACTAAAAAGCAGATGTTTTCCTTTCTAAATAGGCATTTCATCTCTCCTCCCTACGTGAAACAGAAACTCAGAACCATGTTTAATCACTGTCATGTTGTGTTCAGAGTAATGGTCAGTGTCAGGTTTCTGTCACACCAAGCATTTTGTATGTAAGCAAAAAGGTAAAATCTTGGTCTCACCAGAATATAGCACTTCCTCCACATGTTTGCTGCATCCACTGCATAGTTTGTGGCAAACCACAAACAGGTTTGTAGTCTTATTTATCACTACTGCTCTATAAATGGCAGATTTGTACAGTGCACAAATGCTCATCCTGTCAACAAATTCTCTACTTCACAGTTATGTACTATGTGTTGGTCTGTTTCATAAAATCCCAATAAGATACCTGTAAGTCTTTTATATTAAAATGTGAAAGAGTTGCAGTGGTAACAATTATATGCAAAGCACTGTATGCACCAATATTTAAGTAAAAAAATGGAAAAAGTGGAAACTAAGTTATTGGGAGAAAACCATTAGCTAAACCATAAAAAGAATGGATTTCACTGAAAGGGGGAAGAGGGTGGAGACTTATAGGAGGGAGGGGTAAGATGGAAAAGAGGAAGGAAAGAAAAAGAGATAAAGCCGAGCAGGTGTTGATTGGAGAGAGGCCGAGCACTGAGTGCCAGCGGTACCTGTTGTCACAGCGAGGGCTGAGGTGTGAAGCTCGTCTCAGCAGAGGCCCTCGGAGGTGTGAGGTGATTATGGGGAAGAAGACAGAGAAATTTAGATGGAGAGACACAGGGAGAAAGATAGACACGGGCAGAGCGTGAATGTGGCAATAAAGCTGGCTGCAGGAATAATGGCAGAGTGGGAAGGAAAAACAGATTGAGACGGATAAAGTGAGAGCATGTATGACAGAAACCAGCAAGTAGGGTGATTGTACAGTGCATGTGTGTGTCCCATTTTATATAGCAGCTACTCAGCTCTTGGTGTCTCATTAAACAGCTTTTTTTGGGCATAGACAGCTTTAGCAGCAGTACAGAAAATGTCTGAATGTGTCACAAATGCATTATGATGAATGGAGGTGTCTGCGTGTCCATTTTCAGGGTGAGCGTGGACTTTGACGACAGTGGATTCTCCTGAGGACTAGCTGTTTTCAGAAAGTTTTACCAAGTAGTCTAATTAGTGGGCCCAGGATAACTGGAGCTGCAGGAGCACCAAAGGAGTCAGGTCAAACAGTAATCCCAGGTTAATGACACCTGAGGGGTCGGTTTCCCACTGCAAGAGCTTTCTACGCTCCAACCTCCACACCTCTCTGCAGTTCATCTGGCATTCAGACAGCAAGACGAGGAGTTATGGTCCTGACATCATTCTCAACCAGTGACATCATCACTGATGGGCATCAGTGATTTCATGCAGGCTGGCCTAAGCTGAAGATCAAACCTGATGTCTAGAAACCGGCCTGACCGGATAATTTACGGGCTGCAACGGAAAAAGTAGTCACCCATTTTCTGAAGTCTCTGGCAGTTTACCGTTTCTCTGGGGGACAGTAAAAATTGATTTTTTGCCAAACAACAAATCACAGTTGTAGCACCAACACAGAGGTCAGTGGTGTTACCTGATTGTTGGGACTAAAGCTTAAAGTAATAAGCCACCGTTTTTCACCAGAGACTTTGGATAGCCATAGGAATCATAGTGACCTAATGTGGTCTTGCCCAACACGGCAACTGTCAAAGCCTACTGGTCTTATGTATTTAGATGAATCAAGTCTGTAACCAATCTCCTTTTCAAAGGACTCTGGCGTCCATTGATGAGTCCTAATACAGCAGGCTCAGATGTGAAACACAAAGGGTCGACATGATTAATCAAACACAGACCCATTATGGCCAGACAGTCACACCAGCCTCCACGGTACGTTAACAGAAAGTCATAATAAGATGAGCTACAAAAAGGCTGATAGGGATGAAGATTAACAGATACAGCTCTACGAGTGGCTGGGTGACGGTTGTCTCTGAAGGTCTCCTTTGTCAGTGACGATCACCAGAGTGACATGAACGCCGGAGCCCAATGGAAACATTATTAGGTTGGGACAAAGGTGGGCATGATATGAGCTATCTGGGGTGAATGTGAGTAATTTTTTCCCTTCAGTTCCTGACATTTGACTTGTTTGGAGTCGCGTCAGAACAACAGCATCTATCTGATCTCAATTTGAACTTTTAATAAAAAGTCGCTGATGAAACACAGGGCATGTTGAACCCAGGTAGTGATTGAAATCCAACTGAATGCTCACAAGGCATTTCACCCCATATTTTCTGATTAAATTTATAGAACAGCAATCATTATCAGGTTACAAAAAACTCTTAACATTAGGACTCTTGCTTAAAAGCACGCACACACACACACACGCCCACACGCAAATCAAACTCCCCTGTTGTTCTTCAATCTGACATACAGAAAACAGGTCAGACACTTAAATTACAAGAGTACAGCGCAAACTCTAGGTCATGCCAAATGACTCTGATTTTAACCATACGATAACATTACTCAGACAAGCACTGATGAAATATTAAAAACAAAATGAGCAGAAGCTTCTGCAATTTTAATGATGCTTGTGGCATGTGCAACAGAACAACAGTAATGCATTAATGCCGAACATCTCTGCTGACATAAAATCTCCTGTCCCTTCAGTCTATGGAAGGTTTATTGTGCCAATTAGGCTGTCTGGCCTTATGCAAAATGACAAGCATTTAGTAGGAATGATAATGATCAGCGCTATGCTGCACATGATCACATCTGTGGTAAATGTAAGTGCTAAGAGGATTTAGTTCCTGGAGGGTTAGAGACATTTCATAAGATTTTAAGAATCTTATATTTGTGGAATAATTATTGTAGTGAAACAAAAATATTTTACTGCACATTTTATATGTGCATCTTTAAAAATTGTAATATTAAAACTGAATTTATTTACGTAATTCAATTTAAACAGACATAAAAAGGCCAAACAATCAGAAAAAGAAGGGTGGTTCTGTTCTGGGGATTGTCGAATAACTGCTTTACAACAACAGAGTGTCTTCTGTCAGAGGCTTGTCAGAACCACTGTAATACAGACTGTTACAGGAGGTCCTTTCTGCTTACAGCTATCGGCAACATTTTGAAGAACTTTGAATAATATGAGCTACAACAAGACTTAATTTTGAAATTGGATCTATATGTTTTATTTTTTAAATAAAATTTCTGAAATTAATTCACATGACATTCTAATTGAGATGCACCTGTCTTGTGCACATAGATGCATTTAGTAGACAACGTCTTGTGACGATAAAGGACTGGAACTAAGGCAGGAGCAGGACCAAGCCTTCTCATTGTCTGTATATTAATAGATAAGAAGAACGGTGAGGGGAGATGTATATGTGTATGCACACAGAAAGAAACTCACACAGAAAACCTTGGGCAAAGAAGAAAATAGACTTCTGTCTTGGCAACAGCTTTTCCCTAATCCTCGCCCTTGGGCTATATTGTGCAGTCAAGCAGGCTATTACATGGCAACAATTAGGGGGGCTGCAGCCCAACACCTGGTCGTCCCCTATTCTGGCCCTTCAGTGGCAGCTGACTGTACAGTCTCACAGCCAGGTGGCCCTCCTTCAATGACATTAGCTAGTCACTCCAGGGTTAATCAGGAGCCAGCCATCATCCAGTGGGCAAGCATGAAGGCCCATTCAGACTGAAGGCTTTTATAGTGAAAATGGATGATGGAGACAATGTCTGTTATAAAAACTTCTTCAACTGAAGATCTCTGACAGAGATCCCACATAATCGAAATGGACTTGGGGGAGGGGGATAGGGCCCCTGGCCCCTTTGGATTCACGGCATACGTTTGCTGCACTGTCTTGATTGGGTGAAGCATAGCTTACAGCATGTCAACTGTGCATCCTGCAGCTTATAAAGGACCTTTTCATGGGTGGACAAAAACAGATGGAGGAGCGGGAAGTACTATACATACAGGCAGACGGGCGATGATGTGGGGGGAGGGACACTGGATTTTTGTCAGCCGCCTGATACAAAAACAAGTGTGCGTAGCTAGAGCAGCTCCAGATATTACAGCTTTTAAAAAAAGGGGGGAAAAAATTCCAAAGCCCCCTGGCTTGGAGATCTGAGGATAAATAACAATCATTAGAATAACAAAAAGCTATAGATTTGTACCCAAATGAGCTAGCATCTCATCAATAGTAATTAGAAGCTATACATAACTAATGAAGATGTGCACACTACATTAAACAAAAACTATTGAGTCGTTCTGTTATCTAAAATTAAATCATTAAATAAGAGGAAAACTAAACCTCATATTGCATTTCAAACCACTAAGATAGGCCAATGCAATAAGAGGATAAAAAAGGCTAAAAGACACAAGTTAGAAAAGTATAATTTTACAGTAATGACACAAAAAAACAAACAAATGCTCTCGAATTATACCGTAACCTTGTCTTTGACACCAAACAACTCTAGAACAATTCAATGGTTTGCCAATCTGTGACTGAATGTCATAAGTACATATGGCCACTTCCTGGTTCAAATTTGGATCCATGTAATAATACTACACTCAATTTGTAATCAAAGTCAACACGGAACTGGGAATAACATCACAACAGAGTTGAGAGCATTCTTGTTACAAGTCAGAAAACATTGAGATTTTCCATTTGTTTTGATGCTAACTATTGCTAGCAATACAGGTCAACAATATTTGAAAGTTTTTTTGGCATCCAAACACAAAAGGAACATGTTTACAAGTAGATACCTTATAACATTATGTGTGTGCTAATCACTTAACAAAAGAGAAATTGTCAAAAGTGCAGATAAATGATTAAAATGAAGTTTTCCTACACACTACAGTAAAATTACTTTACTACATACTATAGTATTAGCCTCATGTCTGGTTTTTATTGGTTCTGATCCCTATTTGGAACAATTTACTAAATAAATATGAAAGATGATTATTTCTGAACAAACAAAATACCCAAGTGACCACCTGATTGAAGCTGTTATGTAATTTTGCAAAACTAAATTTCTGTATAGGAGACTACAGATAGATTAAAGAAACAGACCCTGAAACGTCCCGCTGGTTGGCATGAAGTCATGCACTGTTGGTATGAATCAACCAAAACCAAAGATGCAATATGGCGAAGGAACACAATGACCAGTACGCCATCAAACTCAGTATTATTACAGCCTGTTGCAGAGGAGGGACGTCAAAAGATTGAGCTAGCATCTCTCAATGCTTCTCTTTCAGCCACAGCCACCACTTGACAATAAAAGACAGACTATCAGAATTAACACATCAAAGGCTGCTTTCTGTAAGAAGAGGCAAACAATGCACAGCGATGCACACTTAAATGTTTTGTTTTTGTTATTGCTTTGTTTGCCGCGCTTGTCTATCAATACAAAAAATTCCATTTAGTGCAAAAATGCAAATGCTGGGAGGGACAAGGACGTCCACTGAAAGAAAACAATGGCCACAGGCCAGCCGAGAAGCAAACAGTGCCTTTGAAGTATTTAAAGAGGCATTAATGTGGAACTTATGAATAATCAACTAATTCCTTCTTAACACTATGAATTAAGTCTGCAACATTAAAAGCAATGCAGTCTTATAATAAAAGAGCAATCCTGGGGAATTACAAAATAAAATGGTAATTTAGAAAGAAGAGCCAGATGACGTAACAACCCATAAAAAAAGAGTTAACAAAACGTAGTGCTAGATCAGAGAAGAAGAGATTCCAGTGGAGCGAGATGAGTGACATTTCACTGACATTTCCCAGCAGCATTCAATGTGAGGCTGCCTCACGACAGCGTCGGGAATATCTATGGATATGCTTGAATGTGACACAGGCGTTAAGGGATGTGGGTTCTTTCAGGGGCCGGCCTCAGCTCTGGGGCCAGTGATGAGGAGCCTGGACCCTGTGAGATTGAATAGTAATCACTGGAGCACAGATAATGGATGATTGAAGGCTCTTTCTACTCCGCTGCTGGATTTCAATATCAGAGAGGCCCTAGAATTGGGATTCTTATCAGGGGTGGTGTGTCAAACAAAGGAGAGCTGAGCGTGAAATATGGGGTCCAACTCAGGCACACGACCACGGCGATTAGCACAAGGATAAAAAGGGCCGCACAAACAAAAGAGGGCAGCTTTTGCTGGACAACGAGCTGTTTCTGGCCTTGTAGTAGGAGACACGCTAGGAAGATGGGACATAAAGGAAAAGAGACAGACTACTTGCTGGTTACAAGAGAAGGGGACAAGAGTTTTTCTGCGATGGTCTGGAGATTAATGCTGACACAGTTGACTGTTTAAAGAGCCTTCCATAGGAATAACAACAGACAAGCAGGGATAAAATACAAAGCACCTCCAAGCTATTTGTACAAAAGCGCACCTTTCACATGTGCAAAAGCGTGCATGGTGGCACGAGGCTTCACATCAATGCCAAATCTATTACAAAAAAAATATTATTCCCATTTATTCCCCGATTCCAAGCACCACCGCTTGCCAGTAAAGCTCATTAACCCTCCCTTCAAGAACCCTGAGACAAAAGAGAGGGAAAACAAAACATAACTAATCAATGGGAATGCACTGGGTTGGGAGGGTGCGGAGAGGGGGATAACACGATAACCTGAGAGGACTAACAGCTTTTGCTTTAGTGCTGCGCTCACTGGGTGTGGGGTGGAAAAAGAAAGTTCATTAATTAAACAGGGCTAGGGGTAACAGATGGAATGGCTAGCTGGATGCTAATCACTTAAAGCGGAGGGACAGGTTTTTTACACTTGAGCTGGAAACAGCAACAACAAACCAATCACACTGGACCCTGAGGCGTCCAGTAGGGACTCTGGGATTACAGTATCTCAGGGGTGGGGCACTGAATTTATGTATTTTTTTTTGCTGATATTAATATTTGAAATCATGTTTGGACAATACTTTGACAGACATTTCCAATCTAGATTTAACAATTCCTTCATATGCAAAACTATTTCAAAGACTGGTTAACTTCAAATGTTTTAGTTTCTTTAAAAAAAAACTTGCATAAAATTGATTCCAGAAATACAGAAAGGTCCTTCTCTTATATATACAACATATCTAATAATCTAAGAAAAGTAACTCCAAAAGTCTTTCAGATCATCAGGCTTATCCATGCACTTGTGTCTAATACTCCACACATTGTCTTAGGTTATGGTGAACTCAGTGACTATATATTATGCCAAAATCACAAACCCTGCAAATTTATGAGAAATTATATGAAATGTTTGAATTATAAGCTATGTTACATTTACTTTAAATCTGGAACTGTGCAAAAATATATCTATATCTCTGAGTTACTGAAATAAGTCATCTTTAGCTGATATTCTAATTGTTAGAGATGCAGTTGTAAAACAACAAAACTGTAAGAAAGTTTAGTTTATTTACCATAATGTCAAAATACAAAACTGCCACAACAGTGTGACACCAGACGTGTGTGTGTGTGTGTATGTATGCTACCCTTGGCGGGTCTCTGGGACCCTGCTGTCGGCCGTCTGGTTCTACGCCTGCCCTACCTGTGTTTTTAAGGGGGGGCCCCAATGAAGCCCAGGCCCTGTAGTGCAGGCTGGGCAGGGCCTCCAGGGCTTTTCAGGGTGTGGGTGCCATGCAGTGGACGCCTTTTGTTACGGGCTGGGTGGCAAGAGGAGGAGGAACTAATGTGGAGGGGAGGAGGGGTAAAAAAAAAAGGAGTAATGCTATGAGTCATTTTGCATTAGCAGCAGGAGTGGGAGACAGGGAGAGGGGGAGTAGATGAGAGGGGACGAAGGGCGAGAATACTTTTGCATGTTGTATGAAGCTAGACGCCATATGCCATCCGAGCTGGGCTGCCTCCTGAGTCAGGGCTCTTGGTTTGACAGGCCTGCGCTTGCCCCCTCCATACACCCAAAGCTACCCCCCAACCCTAACTAACACCCTCCTCCTTCTAGGCCTTTCTACGCTCCAGCAATGGGCTTGGCAATTGCTTTGGTTGTGCATGGTCTGCACTCTGTTCATCTGTGTGTGCATTGGAAGAAGAGCGAATGTGTGTGTGCGTGCATGTGTGTGGGGTGGGGGTTTACGCAGTGATCTGAACACATCGGACATTGTCGTGAGTCCCGGCAGGAACAGCTGGTCAGCTGGAGAGAGAGGTGGGAGGGGGCAGGGATAAGGAGGGGAAGAGATGGGAGGCAGTGCGCTACACTGATAATGGGATTAGGTTAAAACATTCAGAGGGGGAGAGAGACCCCTCCCCTTTTAGTAGCCCTCCAAATAATGCATAAACTCCCAACCACCCTATCAAAGCCAATGCCAGCCACCGCCCAAAGAAGAACTTGCCAAGTCCAAATGGGGCCTCTACCCACACACTCATTCAGCAATAACTCCATTTTAATAAACTCACCCCACAAAGTTCAGGTGATGAAATTTATTTAAATTTTACAGCAACTTCCTGGTAGTGAGCTTCGTTTCCTACAAACAGGAAGTTGGCAAGTTACACTCACATGAATCCTGTATATAATGACTTGCAAGGCGTCTCACTGTGCCCAGTCAAGCACCGTGTACCATGGCGATCCAGACTGCTGAGTATTATCTATGAGGCTGCTGACAGTTATGGCACAACAGCTGGCAAATTAGACCTATCAGCAATGCTAAATAATTCATGTGAGACAACACTAACATGGCAGATCCTATTCATGACACCCCATCATGCATATGGGAGCACTTTCATCTCTGCTAGGTGAAGAGTTTTACAGTATACAAAAGGAAAAAAAAGGTTGTGGTCAGACAGGGCTGAGAGTGGGACAATAACTTGGAGGAAGGGCTGTGAGAATGTGTCACTAATAATTATAATGGGAGTCCGGGGATGAAGCATCAACACACAAAGGAGTGTACACAGGATATCATATCCTTTATGTTTTCACTTTAAATGCTTTGAAATTATGCCCAGATATGTTAATATGAGCCTGTTGGGGGAAAACATGACAGACTTCAGCAGCTTTCTGGTTCCAACGAAAGAATCAAACCTTCTTCTATCTGCTACACACACACACTTACACACACCACCTAAAAGCCTGGCTCGCATGACTGGCGATGGGCAGAAACAGATTATGGTTATTGATCGGTGCCTGGAGATGGATCTGCGTGTGTGTGTGTGTTTACTTGTGTGTCAGAACAGAGGATGGGGACTGAGAGCAGTGTGCAAAAGCTATTGATTCTGTCCGGTAGGGAGGATATGTCTCTGAATCAAGGTCAGTTTTGCATTGTCTCACCTATTAGTAACTTGCCATCTGACAAGCACATACGTTGACACACACACACACACAGATCCATTTTTATCTTTAACAATGGCCCTATCACAAAAAGTGACGGACGGCGCATCAAACTCAAGTGCTTGCCAAAGAAAGAAATGAATCCCACCCTCTGGATCAGGAGATTACTCTATAGCGACAGCATAAACGACCTTCATACACAGTAAATGGAATTGAACAGCGAGGCCATCCTGTGACTGACTGTTTTCAAATGAAACAAACTTAGCTCTGTAATGCTACGATGGGCTATATTTTTGGCCAAAAAATGGAGAAGGTGTAGTAGAAAAAGATGCAATATTAGCCACAGCCTTGGGAGAATTGTGAAGCAAAACCATGTAAGATTTTTTTTTTTGGAGAAATTAATAAGGTGTTGAATGCCATTGGTATCAGGGCTCCAAAAGGGAGCACACACAGGCTGGACTGAGGTCCAGTGTGACATTTCTACAGTCAGAGAGGATCGGGTGAGCCATGGCATCTGCAGGAGCTACTGTGTTTCTTCAAATCCATAGTCAGTGCTGCTGTCTATCATTAGTTTTTAGAGCACCTCATGCTTCCCTCTGCTCACAATGTTCAAGCAGACAAGTCATTTCATTTTCCAGTGGGACTTTTCTCTGGTCCACAATAACAAAAGTGCAAATACCTGCTTTAATGTCCAAATGTGCTTCATTGACTTGCAAATTGACATGCCCTAAACTCCAAAAACAATTTGTGGAATATTGTTAAGAGGAAGATGAGAGACTTAATACAAATACAGAAGTAACCAGACCTTCCTTAATATGTCAGATGATCGTCTCCATCCCACATCACAATATATTTCATGTACTGTCCTGAAAAGCATTGGCTGTACATACGACCCAGCACACAGGCTTACTTCTCGGTAAGCTAGCATTTCTGCTTTTAAAAAAAAATCATCCATTGTTTTTAAATATGCCAAATTTCCAAGAAAATTAGCTCAACAGAAAGAAATGCTTAAATAGATTTATATCCCTCTGGATTTAACAAATCTATTCAATAAGCTATAGTTTTTGCCTTGAATAACTGTTCCATTATATTCTATTTCATTGGGATGTGGCCATATGTGGATTTAAAATATGCAATACTATAAGTCACAGTGTTTAACTGTTAATCTAAAAATGTATTGGTCTAAAAAAAAAAAAGACATGGTTCAACTTTGTTAGGACCTTTTCCACCATATCAGAAATGTTGATGAAAGAGATCCATCGATTGTTTTTGACAGGAAACCTGAATATTTCACTGTTTCTGTTGTAAGTTAAACGGAAGAAAAAGATACTGCAACTCTAGGCGCTTTGTACATAGCACTCAGTGGTTCAGCCATCCATCTTTCACTTACTCCGGGGTCAGGCCGCTGTGGCAGCAGCCTAAGTAGAGAAGTCCGGACTTCATTCTCCCCAGTCACTTGGGCCAGTTCCTCCGGGGGAATTCCAAGCCATTTTAAGTTTAGAAATGCAGTCCCTCCAGAGTGGCCTGGGTCCTCATCAGGTTCTCTCCTTAGTATCAAAACCCTGAAATACTTAAATTTATCCACTTAGGGCAGCACTTTGTCCTCGACCTGGAGATGGCACTCTACCCTTTTCCAGCTCAAGACCAGGGTCTTAGTTTTAGAGGTGCTGATTTTCATCAGAGCTGTTTCAGACTCAGCCACTGCTCAAGTGAAATATTCTGGAAGTGGTTGTAATTCTTTCCCTACTGATTCAAACCTTAAAATCACTGAAAGCAAATAATATGCTTTTCCAACCCTTTCAGGACTGTATAGGAACCTAGCATACACAGTGCAGAAATGACTCAATAAAAAGCTGTGGTTTAAAAAAAAAGAAAAAAAAAATATTTTGTGGTCACCTGTGTTGACAAAGCTGCTCTGAAGGATAGACAAGCTGCAGATGGGATGCTCTGACCACAAAGTCAGACCAGTTGCATTTTCTATCAGACATACATAAATAATAAATTATCTATGATGAGTTGTTTGTAAAAGGCTTATGATAAGATTCTTATTAGTTTGAGGATGATGCAGTGTCCTGACAGAGGAAGCTGAGACAAAATGCGCAAAAAAAGTGCAGCTGTAGAGCTCATGAAAAAGTGGATTGAACAGGTCAGATTTAACAAATCAGCAGGAGAGAGGAAAAGGGGAGATGGATGGAAACAGGACATAATGGGGAAAGATATTACGAGGTGGTATCCTACTGAAAAACATTGTTGCCTGTCTGTGTGTATTTTCCTGCAATGTTGCTGGTGGACATTTTTTAATATCAAATCTTATTAGCTTGAGAGATTCTGGAAGCGTCGCAGCGGACTGCTGGAGTCCTCTTGAGCCTTGTGACGGAGCGAGAGAGGGGGCTGCTGAGCCACACTGGCCTTTTATCTGGACACACAGGGGTCATATAGCTCCTCTTTGAAGAAATATTCTCTAATTACCTTGGAGAGTGGCCTCACAGGCAGAGAGCAGGCTGTGGATTGTTAAGGCATTGTGGAGGGGTAAACTAAGGATGAGGATTTTCTTCTTGCACAAAAAAAGGAAAACACACACACATCCTTCAAGGAAAAAAAAACACAAGTTGTTGCTCTGACTTGTTAAAGATAAAAACCTGCATATCTAAAGAAGCAAAACGAAACAATGCAATAAATGGGGAAATAAACCTGGAGCAATGCACAGCCAATGTTGAACATGCGCATCCAGTGTTGAACACGCCTCAAAGCAAAACTTAAAATGACATTTCCAGTTCCTAGTGCCACTGCTGAACAAACAACACATGAACAAACCTCAACTACCCTAAAATAAAAAAACAAACAAACACATATATAGTTTTAACAAAACACTACAGATATTGCTATTTCATTGCCACTATACTGACAAGCACTCTAATTCAACATACAAACATCAGACCTACAGATATTGGCAGTGTGCTTTGCCTGGCTCACTTGTTCATCTTCTCTTGGACAGTGTGAGGACTGGCTGCCTATCAGTGCCAGACCTCCAGAGGCAGCGCTTATCTCCTCCCATAGATCGCGCCTTTGTGCTTATTGCTCCTCTGCTAAGGAATGCCAGGTGAAGCTGTGCGACTCAACACAGGCCTGTTACTCGCCCCTCTCTCCATCGACTCCCACCACCCCCATACCGCAACCTCCCTAAGGCTCACACAGGCCGGCAGTGGCCCCACCACCTCTGCTCCCCCTCAGCTCTGGCACAGACAGTCACACTGGGCTAATTCACTTGGCGTTGGGTAACAGACATCTGTCACTCAGGATGCCCCAGGGGACACACAGACACAGCCTGATACTGGGTTGGGGGGCCGGGCGATGCGATGCATTGTGAAACGCACACAGACGGATGCATACTTACACACAGGCAACGCAGTGTGTGTCGCAGCTTGATTTGGGACAGTGGTTGATGCATGAGTATAACGAAAGGAAAGTTTTAAAAACAAGTACGTGCACCTGAAAACACAAATACAAGACTTCCTTCCAAACTGAACCTCCTTTGGGGAGGTTTCTATAGAAACTACCAGTGGGATGGAGGCGCTTTGGTGAGAAGGTGCTGTACATGTAGTCCGAGGAGGAGCAGGAGCGTTAGAGGAGATCGGGTTTCTCCCTCAAGGGGCCATCCCGATTCTGTCCCCCATCTCACCCTGCATCCCTCCTACCCCCAACAACTCCATGCTGCCGGTATTCACATGCTAATTTATCTCCACTGGTAATTACACTCTCTTTAAACCAACTGACAACTACAGCTGGAGTCAGGCTCTTAACGGCACACTGTTGGATGGGTGGAGGGACGCAGGCGTGTGTGTCTGAATGCACTTACATGTATTTGCTCATGGCGCTTTTATTTTGGCTCTCTTTTTCGTCCATATAATGGTAGTGATAGATGATGACACATTATCTCTGCTCCAACCCAAAACAGCCCTACAAACCTCCCATTTTGCTCCAGGCTGCGAAACAGCCCAACCTAATAGTTATATGTAAATAAGGCAGCTCATAAAGATCGCTGTCAGCACTCAGCTGTGTACACTGGCTAACATGACATGCCTGCCACATGTCTCAATGAATTTACCCAGAAGGGGTTTTAGTTTCAATGTAAACTGAAGCTTTGGAAAGTTTTACCTCAATTGCTGGTCTTTTTTTTTTAAAGCATTCAAGTGATGATCTGTTGTTACATGAGATGGTGAAGAAGACATGGTGGAGGTGTAAAGGATACAAGCTCTGGTAGAGAGTCAGTCGGGACTTGACAGCTCTGCTGGCATTGATACAAGTGGCTCGTACCAAACTTGGCAACAGCGACCCAGTGACGATGGCGCCATTAAACAGAGGTCCAAAGAAAGGAACCTAAAGAGTTTCAGAGAGAAAAAACAAATTCATAAGAATTAAAAGAAGAAAAAGTAATAATTTGATTACAATGATTATTTGATCATTGGAATTTTCTTGAATGAGCCATTAATTGTAATGTCATAATCAGTTTCAAGTTTGGACTTTGACTGGGCCACTATGTTCCTATTGTTTTTTTTATTGTTTAGGCCACAGGTGTCAAACTCCAGTCCTCGAGGGCCGCTGCCCTGCAGTTTTTAGATGTGCCACAGGTACAAAACAGTGGAATGAAATGGCTTAATTACCTCCTCCTTGTGTAGATCAGTTCTCCAGAGCCTTAATGACCTAATTATTCTATTCAGGTGTGGTGCAGCAGAGGCTCATCTAAAAGTTGCAGGACACCGGCCCTCGAGGACCGGAGTTTGACACCCCTGGTTTAGGCCATCAGAGATTGACTTGATGGTTTGCTTCAGAACATAGTAATGCTGTCCAGTGCTTAGATTCAATGTGATTCACTGGAGCCCCAATGCCTTAAAAATATCTTTGTAACCCATTCCAGACTAATACACGTCTACCCTGTGTGATCTACCTGTGTGATCACACAGGTTCTGTTTAAGGGATTTCTTTGCTCTTCTGGTCTGGCAGTAAACAGGTTGGGGTGTGGCTAGTCATATTTAACTTGACATTAAAAAAATGGGTGTTAATCTCAGATAATAATTTTAGCAGGTGGGCGATTAGCTTTCCAGGTACAGCTAGAACAGTGTATGTATTTACCTACATATTAAACAGTGACGTGCGGTGAGGTTCGTAGCTGGTGAGGCACTGACTTAATCATAATCAGATTTACAAATATAGACCCCCTGCATGTTATTGTTTACATAAGGACATTTTACGCATGCGGACAACGCTGGAGGACAAAAAGACAGTTCTTCTACACATGCAGAGCCGCGCTGCCGCCGTAGAATAATTCTGTTAACTCAATCAAACTTGGACATGTATTTATTATTAATTTCGTGTTATGCTCCACAGCAAAGGGAAAAGCCGTTAAAGTACAACTCAAAACCACTTCTTTCTCACTCTCTGTATTAGCACAGCTACGCGCAGACTCGTTGCCATAGCAACCGACAACGCCACAAAAAACAATGAAATATTTCCCACACAAGAGCAGAACATTCAGTCTGTCACAGTAGTATGGTTTTAGGCTTAATGTTTATTTTGCGATTATTAATAAGTGATTGCTGTGGTACGAGGAGAAAACTATAAATATATCGCTGCACTTTACTGTATGGCTAGCTCGCTGTTACCGTCTCTTACTCTGCAGTTGTGGAGTCACAATGTCTGGGATCATGAGCGCCCCCTGCCATTAGAACTGCGAATCTGTTCTCTGCCGTTTAATATCGCTCCTCAGCACACGAAACACGTTACACAAACAGTTGGTGACAAAAAAACAACAACAAAAAAACCCCCACTGTACATTATATACATACGCTAAATTATGGAAAATCAGTTCATACATGAAATGTTTTTTAGTCATTTTATTGGCGATGTACAGGCAGGAGGAGCATGCTCCCATAAAATGGAAGCCAGTGCAGTTAGCGAGAGGTTGCGCAATCCCAGGTGAGGCTCTGTTCGCTGCTGCCTCACAGCTTCTGAGCATTTGAATGGGAAAATGCGAAAATCCAATCAGAATTGGTTAAGCTAAATGAAAAATAGGTACTTTATAGTACAAACCACAGGGTGAAAATAGCAATATAAATGATTTTAGCATTATATACTATTTTTCCATGATGACAGGTGAGGCATCCTCCCTGACACTGATATTAAATAATATAATATATATAATATAAACAATGAGTGTGAAAAATAAAAAAAACAACTAAATTTTAAATGAATCTGTTACGGAGCAAATCCTTTTTCACAGCACTGTAGGAGATTCTTGGATTAAAAATCTTCATGGATATTTCTTCCAAACGGTTGCTCCATCTGTTTAGGGCAAAGGGTTCAAGTTGAAATTGAATTTTTTCTAACTTTGCATGACAACTACACATATCTAATCCGAATCAATGTTAGGTAAATGAAATTAAAATGACAATCAATGCTACACAATGCCCTCATATTGAGCTGCTGGACAAATACAAAAGGAGCAATATGAATTTTAGCAACAGCCTGAGTGTGTGTGCGTGTGTGTGGGGTTGAACAGACGTGTTGTACACGCGTCTGTTCATGCATATTGGAAGGGGCCCTTAATCACCAGAGCTCAATAGTCATTGACCTGGAAGTTGACGTGAATGTCAAAGGCTTCCTGAAAGGTTCAACTTGGCAGTTCAGACACTTTAAGAGTCCAGTTGAATTAAAGAAAAAATTTTTATGGAGATGTTGTTCAAAAGAAGAAAAAAAAAGATTTCTTTTAGATGCAATCATTAATTTCTTTTATTCATAACATCCCACAAATATGTTAAAGATTTTTAAAAAATATTCATGCAAAAAGAGTGTAAATAGATATTTTTGACCATCTAAAATTCGTCATCAGTGGCTTTAGGAGTTTAGACATTTCACTGCCCTCTGTGAGGCCACACATCGAGTACAGCACTGCAAAGTAACCAAGATGAAAGCTAACCAACAAAGGGCAGTAACCACCTCTGAGAGCACATACCCACAGTGTGGGTAATAATGCACTGCTGGAGGAGAAGAGGACTGAAAGCCTTCAGACAGAAAACAGAAAGCAGAAACATCTTTAAAAATTCACAAGAAAAAAAAAAACAAAACAGGAAATACAGGGAAGAGATTGCATTACCACATAAACAGAGACAATATATTAATACAGCACTGTGCTGTCTGAACACAGTTGAAGACTTTATGGTGTACAATTTGGCTGGTCACAGTAGCGAACGTTTGGATGTTTGATGATGGATCTTATCCATTAAGTGTCTCAGAAAGCTTCAACTGCGAACCAGCATGTGGAAAAGCAAAACCTTCTCTCAACTACGTAAATACGGCAGGCAATAGAAGGCTGTTTACCAGGATACCAGAAGGTTTTTACTGTCACCACCACCTAAATGTTCAAAAACAGTATATAGAATGACAGCTTTTTGGGCATTTGCTTATTGTGGATTAATCATTTCTATTCATCAATTTTATTTGAAGAGGCTGATTGAGCCAAGTAATGTGACTTTCACTCAAAAAAATGTACAGTAATAACCAGACTATAACACTCTTTCAAACTCTAACAGTCCAGATCATCTGACAAGTCAATCCAGACTGAGTCAGCAGTTTGGAAATTCCATAATTGGACGTATATTGTAGAATGTGTTCATTTCTAGATTTGAATGAACAAATGTGGAGTTTTCCCACAATCTAAGTGTCAGTGTATCTTTACAGATACTTAGAGTGAGTGAACAGTTAAAAAGAACCTGTCAGGATCCCTGCTGCTCTCTGCCTGCCTGAGTGATGAAACGCGCTCAGCCCCATTTCTGCTCTCTGACTTTTTGTAGCTGTGGGTTTCAAATTAGAAAGTCCTATAGGAATGAATTAAGTTAAGGAAGATAAAACTAAGTTTAGCAGGTTAAAGTGTTGTATATTATAACTGCTCTGTAAAACCCAGATAAACTTGTGTTAGAGCAGGAGAGACTGTCCTGGAATTCCAGGCGGACAAAAAAAACGTAATTTACTAAATATACTGTTTCTTCCTTTTTATATGAAACATGTACACCAACGCATAGGTGTTAGTGCACATGCTTTCCAAAGAAGTACTAAACATTTTTATTGGTATAGACATTTTATTGGTATAGACAAGTGAAAAGCCTTAACATAAATTAAACGAGGATTGTAACAACTCAAAGCTGCAGTAGGTAACTTTTATAAATGTTTCATTTATATTTTCTACAACTGTCACTATGTCCTTTTTATTATAACATGAGACAGGCAAAAAAAAAAAAAAAATTGAGTTTCCTCCCCTATGGTCCAACTCCTACACCACTTCCAGTCAAAAACAACCAATTACAGCCAGATGGAGGTTCTATAGTTGTATTGATTCTGTTAAAAGCGATTTTCTCTTACAGTGTGATTATTTGACTGAATTTAAATTTACTCTGATAAAAATTTAATTCTGCAGTTTAACATGATGCCGTCTTTAAATTGCTCTCTGAGTGGTTTCAAACTCCACTCACAGCATGACACGACCACCACTCACTGAAGTGCCGTGTTCTGAACATTTAGATGCATCACCATCTCAACACATCTGAATCAAATAATTGTATAATTAGCACGAATTTGCTGAGGACGTAATTCAGTCATCTAATTCATGGGGTTTGGACCAACTATGCACGGTCATCGGAGCTGAGCCCTCATGGACCGTCACTCGACACCGCTGCCTTAAAGTGAAGATTAAAAAGCTCTACCACAGGAAAAAAAAAAGATTTACAATTACGTTACAATGTCTATAAATATTTACCTGAGGCTTCTTAATGATCTGGATAAAATACATGTGATTCTTCATTGGGTAGATGATAATGAGCACGTCTCCAAAGTCAGTTGGGATGATGCCACAACGGTAGTCCCTGGTGTGCTCGGACCACACGATGTGCACCTCATCGTTGCCCAAGTGACGCAGCTGCCAAATAAACACAAAAATCATTCTAATCAAGGGCCTTGGTAGTGCATGTTATTTCCACTGTTACGGTGATGAAGAAAAGACGACAAATTTAGGCGGATTATTGCGAAAGACTGTTTTGCTAGTCAGTCTTGCATTAACTAGAGACCAGAAGAGAAAACTAGAGCTGAGGGGAAAAAACAAGGCAATAAGAGATGATAAAGAATATTTATTTACTTGAAAGGTGTCCCAAAAAAAGTGAAACCATTTTTTATCACTGCAATCAGCAAGTGTAAGAGAAATTACAAAGTTTGTTAAAAAATAATGGTTGACACTGGGGTTGAGGTCCTGGATTTGCCTCTTTTTATAGATTTTTCATTACAAATTCAAATAGCAAACACAAAGTAGACAAAATTGCACTTTTTAAAACCAAAGTAATTCAAATCCAATTAACCTTCCCCATCAGAGCTTAAATTGCTTCCCATTTCCACTCTATTCATAAACACAAATGAAACTGGGCAGGACAAGAAGACGCTCTTAAATGACAGGAAATAGGTTGACAGTAGTTTATAAAAGGTAAACAGGTCCCCCCCTTTTCTGAAGGCAAACAGGTGAACAAAGTCGCATTATCTTCTCTTACAGGTTAATATTAACTATGGCACCTTGCCACAGTATTCGCACCCCTTGCATTATTACATGTTTTGTCACATTACAATCGCAAATATCAAAATCTTTATCTGAATTTCATGTTATAGGCCCACATAAAACAGTGCATACATGTGAAGTGAAAGGAAAAGAATACAAGGTTTAGGAAATGTTTAACAAATACAACATTGGACCCTTTACTCCAATACATCTAAATAAAATCAAAAGGAACCAACTTTCTTCACATCAAATCCACTTGAGTGACATTTCATTTCAGAGCAAATTGTGGAGAAGTTGAACACTGAGTTAAGTTATAAAACATTATTCAAAGCTCTGAGCACCTCAAAGGGCATTAGCCAAAAATAACACAAATGTATACCTACCAAAACCTGACAATCTACCTAACCTGAGTCTGGGCAAGAAGAGCTCTGGTCAGAGAAAAAGTTAAGAGGCCCATGTAACTCTGGAGGAGTGCACAATAACCCAGTCATACAAACTCCATTTTCAAACATGGTGGTGGTCGTATCATGCCGTGGGGACGCTCTTTAGCTGGTAAAAATGCATTTTGTCACAGTTGAGCCTCTCACAGAGAAATACTCAAAGAAAACCTTGTAGAGCCTGCAGAGTTTCAACTTTGGTCTTCATGGGATAAAAAATGTGAAAATCACATATTCTGTTCCTTTCACTTGACAGCGCTTCTTAGTATTGGTCCATCTTAAACAAAATCCCAATGAAAAACAATGACGTTACTGGAAATATGTGACAAAATGTGAAAAGTTTAATGCGTCAGCTGCTAGTCCAGTGACCAAGCACCCTTTCTGATTTCCTCTTCCGATTTCTATCGAGGACACTGAGAAGTGAGCCTCCACTCGGAAGAAAACATCTGCCAATGTACTGTTGGCCTAATGAGCCATTAAGAAACATGCCCTTGCCAACAAAAAATGCAATTAGCACATTCTATTATAAGCCCTTAATTATGGTAATACGGTAATCTTAAACAAATCCACGGCATGCTGATTACTGAAGCTCGGCAGTTCAGTCTGTCTGTCCAAGGATCAGCAGGTACCAGCCGGGTCAGTCACTGGGACAATTTCAGAGAAAATGTTGAATATGCATTTGCAGGAGACAATTAACACTGGGATGTTAATTTGGGTTAAGATATTAGCATTTGGATGAGCTGAATGACAAGTTTAATGAGGATGCTTATGCTCTAGTAAATCATCTTCTGCACAAATCTATTTACCCCTCTGTTAATCACATCCAAATGTTTGAGACTTCTTTAATAAAATTTGATTCGAGTCAAAGGCTCTTGTCCAATTATCCCTCTTTGACCTCCCATCCAACCACTGGGCTTCATACACATGGAAACAGAAAACCAGAGGACTCCAGAACAAAAGAGGCTCCTTATAAAAACAACCTGCAGCAGCCTAGTTAAGCTGTAGTGCCTGGGGGGTGAGTGTGATAGCTAAGGCACCCGTCTATCTCACTCCCTTTCACACACATGCACATAAGAACTACATGGCCTGACCCCAACCCTGCAGGTCGTTTCCATAACCCCATTACTGAAGCCAGCTGCTACTGCTGCAGCCTGCACTGCACTAAAACCCACAATTGGATTCAGGAATTTGTGGTTCTCTTTTTATTTTTTCCTTTTCAGGATTGTCTGCCCCCCTTCTATCATCTTCAAAAAGACAAATCTGCTCAGCCAGAGCTACCCCATCCGTATCTCCCCACGGTATGCTTCTATGGTTACAGCCAGTAAAGTGGGTGACTGCTGGACTAAGTGTTATTTTTAAATTGACAGAGAAACATCCTACTTGGACAGAGACAAAGCCTGTTTCTCATTCCAATTCTTCTTCTCCCTCCTGTCCTTTTTTTCTTTAAAGCATTTGCACCAACAGCCAGTCTGTCATTTTTTTGTCAGACTTGTGGTTGGTGTGGGGATCTGAGCAAGGTGAGCCAAAGCAATTACAGAAGTTTCTGGTGAAATGTATGGTGATGGGATAGCATCACCCTCCAGCGCCTCACTTTGGTGAGGATAGGAGAAGCTCTTCCTTCAAACTCTACTCTAATTTTCAGTGGCCATATAAGAAACTTCAGCGTATGTTTGGAATGAGTAGTGTACCATTTTAAAAAACAAGAAGGAGAAAGTCTGAGAGTGGTATTGTGGTTGGATATGAGGAGAGCCTGATGAATTTCCCTTCCCAGCAGGGTACTGTATGAGAAGATTGGCAGTGCGGGCAGGGGCCTTGCGGCTCATTTCTCCGTGCTAACTGCTACCACTGCACTAGAGCTTAGAATCCCACAGCAGAACGCAATCGATTGCTCCTGTGGCGGCAGCAGGAATTGGATAAAAGGATCCTGCCGGCATCCGGCCGGCGCCTGCCCTAGCAGGGAGAGCTAATGGCTGAATCCAGGCCCTGGTCACAGCGCGCAGGGAGGGGGGCAGGGACTGGCAGAATCATAGTCATTACCACAGCGGCACATGCCCTCTCTTCACTCACGCGCCTGCGATTCTCTACTCCTCAGGCCTTCCTGACCAGGGTCACTAATCAATGCCCGTACTTTGGAGTCACACCTCCTGATCACAGCTTAACACAGAAGTGGAGGCTACGCAACACACGGCTCTGGGCAGGCATGACTGTGGAGCCATTTCACCGCATCTAATGTATAAAGAAACTTCACACAAGTCTTTATGTACTCAGGTATGTAAAACTTTTTAAAAAGATGATAGTCCACATTTCTACTGGGTGTTAGACGAGCCAACAAGATTTTTTTTTACCTTTTTGGTGAGACAGTCATCAGAATCAGACGGCATCCGCGTGGATACATGGAATATGACTTCTACAGTAGAGGTAGCGTAGTAAGGAGCTGTTAGACCTGTGCTGCCATTCCTTTGGAGTCCTCCCATAAAACCGCAGTGTGTGGCCAGGTCCACCTGAGGAATACAGCTGAGTGTATAATTTAATGTAGTCTGGAAATGTTCTTTTAGGTTCAGCAGAGATGTAGTGAGGAAGGGCTTGTGAGGAGAATCAGATGGTTTTCAGTTTGATCAGCACTGGTTGGAAACTTAAATATCTGATCTTTCTCCAACCAGCAAACGCGCCATTCTGAATGCTGCCGGTCGAAGCTGACAGCAACTCTCTTCAGGTGTGGGAGTTTGACTGAAGTCAAATGACATAAAGTTAAGCTGAAATGTATCCGTACAGTTATTTTTTATCTCAGAAAAATATTTTCTGTGGTGAAATTTTAATGTTAAGGTCAAGTCTTTAAGGTTTCTAAGTAACTCAGGAATGTTTTAAAGTACAATAAAAACGTTACACTTCTTGTGAAAATGGGTCGGTTCAGAAAAGTTGTACAAACTCACAGACGCACACTTCCTTCTACCGACAGGTAGGAACCGTCCAGCTACAGATCACGTCTCTATATAAACGTGTTGATAATAAATAAATAATGATGTTAATTTGAGCTCACTGTCTTTAATCACATTCTGCAGACGGCACAGAACTGTATTTACTTTGATTTTATTAGTTGTTTTTTTACTTTCATTTCCTATGTTCCTGCATACAGCATTGACCAGCAAAGTGGGAAATATCTGACATGAACTGCTCTGTTTAGATTTACGACAATGACAAGAAAATGCCTACATAAATAAAAAAGTTCTGCAAAGTTCACTTCTTATGAAGAAAACATTCAGGAACCCATTTTGGGACTCTGCCTAATGTTGCTTTGTTTAATTCGCTGGGGTTTCCCATTGCTGTTTGTCATGCAACATCCACCAAATTCAAATTCTGCCAGATCTAATTACTAATAGAAGATACTAAACTCCATAATTATTTTACAGTTGTTTAAAGTAATATTAAAACCCAGTATTGCAGTGAATGCTCTCTCTAATACATGGTGTTAAGTCATCTCTTAATAACCACTCATGGCAGGAAGGCTACAGAAAAATCCTTTTCACCGTTACATTTTAGGAAAAATCTGAATCTGCAACAAATTTTTATCAGCACGTCAAAGCTTCACAACAAACTGGAGTATAGACAATTCACAGGTCTTCCCACCTCCCATCCCAGTCCAGATACAAAATCTTCATAGGCCTGGCTGCCTGCGTAGTTCGACAAGATGGAGCACTTGTCTTCCTGGCCTTCTCTGATGTAGAACACAGCAATTTTGTGTGTCTCTCGGCTACAGAACATAAAAAGTAGAGAAAATTAGAGGTCAGAAAAAATCCCGTAGTCAAATTGATAAACTAAGCAAAATTCAAGGAAAAAAAAGTACATTTTCCAAATTTCTAAAAAATGTCTCCTCTTTTCACTTGATTTTTGAAAGAACTGCAGCAAACTCTGCCCATCCATTTCCCCTGTTGCCATGGCAGTGCATTACTCTATGCTAGGTTTTGGGGCACTTTGCATGCTTGTGCACAAACTGCTATTGTCCTAACAATCTGGTACATCGGCGAAAATAAGCTTCAATTCTCTGGATTTTCTTCAATATACTCTTGTCATCGGCAGTGTGGGAAGTATGTATTGATTGGGAGAAGAGAGACAAGAGAGATGGTAAGAGATTTTCAGAGTTGTGGTTAGTTGGGGCTTGCATGAGGAAAATAATGGTGTTACAAAAAAGGGGGCAATATTATGCTGCTTTCACTGAGGCTAAAACAGGTACGGCAGAAAGCTGCAGTGGTAGTTTGATGATAGAAAAAAAGGGCACTAAATTACAGACAATTGTTTTCACTGGTATCTCAGGCAAATCCTAGCGTAATTTAATCTAATTTCTGCTGGAGACAGCAAATAAAAAACAACTTACCACTGCCTGGAGTCCAAGTTCTTCAGCTCTCTTAGAAGTTTAGAGTTTTTCTTCAGCAAGTGAAAGCTTTTTCTGTTTGAAAAAAAACCCACATTCAAGGTGAGGTTTTTAATACAGAGAAAAAACACGATTCACCTATCTATCAAGTTACCAACAACCGACAAGCACTGACTGTATGCAAATTGGTTTCAGGAGAAAGTTCAGGTGCTGATTTAGCTATCAAACCAAAAAAGAAGGCACAGGTGCAAAATACAATCTCCTATTTGCTGTGTGCCTGTTGCACCATCACTATTAAGAGGTGTAAGCTTTTAATTTACGGGGCAGCACTGGAAAGATGTGGCTTTGTAGACGCTGATGAAAACAGCTGGGCACCTTTACCCTGTGGAGAGGAGATTAAGACCCAGCAGACTCCAATATGGCTTTAGTTTTACACTCTCTTTAACTAACAAGTCAACAGCTGAGTTACTACAGCTGTGCTTCACAAGTGAATCCTTTGG
Organism: Xiphophorus hellerii; assembly: GCF_003331165.1. Taxonomy (NCBI): domain Eukaryota; kingdom Metazoa; phylum Chordata; class Actinopteri; order Cyprinodontiformes; family Poeciliidae; genus Xiphophorus; species Xiphophorus hellerii. The sequence continues at coordinate 8,808,356 of NC_045690.1, forward strand.
AAACATCTTTATAAAAACATAACTATAACATCATTCAGTGTGTAAAAGAGGGGTCCATAAGTAGGACATGAACTGAAGCGAACATATTGCAAACATAACTTCAGCACCAGAAAGCGACACAGCCAGCATAATTTTAAATAAAGTTTAGGACACTATTGACTAGTTCTAAAAACTCCCAATTATCCTAATCCTAGTCAAACTGTCCCTGCCTATCACACAATCTATCAGTTTGACTGATCTCTGTCTGATTCATTGGCGCATCTCTACATATAACTGTAGCCTGTATCATTTGATACTACCTGCGATCCCATGAGTTCATGCCCAGATCATTAAGAAGCAGCCTGCAGAAGTAAAAAGGAGCTTTTGGTTCCTGGTGGGAGGGTTCCCTCTGGCAGGCAGCCCGAAAGCTCACATCGGCATCCCACTTCCTGACTTGCTCCTCCTCCTGCTGAGTCTGACGGAGAATGGCCTCCAGTATAGCTTTCTCTTGTTCCAAGTTCATGCCATGAGGTGAAGGGGCTGGCTGATTGAGCTGTAGCCGTGGCTGAGGAAGGCATTCTGGGCTGCTGTGGCTAAGGTCCTCCAAAAGCTTATCCAGCACATCGACCTCATCCTCTTCACAGAAGTTAGAGAGGGAGTCTGAGACAGAGCAGTGAGTTTTGTAATGTCCTTTCAGCGGAGAGGTTGGCTGGTTTCTGCTGTGAGTATTGGAGGTTTTTGAAAGAGGCGGGTCAGCTGGATGGAAAGCACCCACATCAGGGTCCTCCTGCGCAGTGCAGTACAGAATCGTTCCATCCCAAGAGTACTTTCCTGAAATGTCTCTGACGATGATGCGAACTTGGGAGGAAGGGTGCGGGGGTTGACCTGCGGTGGGCGCCTCGGCTGGGATCTGAAGGTAGGACACCAGCGTGCTGTCGTTGAAGACGAACAGCTGCAGGTTGGGGCTTTTAAAGACCTCAGAGGACAGCTCGGACGACTCCACATACGGGTTATCGTGGTTTTCGCTCACAAGGCTGTGAAGGAGAGCTGGGCCACCGCTGAGGGGATGGTGGCCAAGATGGTTCACCAGATGAGTCATGACCATCCGCGCCGTCAAAGGGATGAGCTCCATGTTTCGACGGCGCTTCTCTGACAGGAGAAAAAAAAAAGGGGGGGGGATAATTAAAATACTGAGATATTAGCTGAAGGAAAAACACATTAGAGAACTTTAATCGAACACTGGCTGCTTTATAACATATTATATTCAATGCAGAATTTTAAAAGCTCAACATTTGTGTGCAGACATGCCATCATCTCTATTAGCTCCTTTTACACAAAGCCAAATCTCATTTATGATCACTAAAAGGTGGTGTTTTATTTATTTCTCACAATAGCTTGGCCAGCGCACCTCTAAGTAGGTAGAATCTAATCATAAGAGACAAGTCTGAAAAGCCCATTGAGTCTTCCTACAATAGATAAGCATTGAGACCAGCCAGGTGCTAATGAGAACGAGCATCTTTACAGGCCGCTGAATGGAACTCTGCTCTGTGGATTGCATTTATGTAAATACACAGGGTTTTTTGCTCCCCAAGTGAAAGGCATGCAGCGCTTTATTCTGCAGTGATGTGGGAAAAAACAAGAAGATGTACTTTTGCATTGTGACAGTGCTATCAATACCATCATCCCTCATCAAAGTGGAGAAAGCTCTTTAGAGAGCAGGCCAAGCTGCATTAGAGATGTGCTGGCCCTTTGATGTGACTTGATCAATATGAGGTGAGGGCATGAATATAACTAGGCCGGCCGGCACGCTTTGGTTTGCCCTTTTGATAGTGTTTTGTTATATCTACCAAGACTCCGTGCTGCAGTGCACCAAAATGCAGATGTGTGGTGAAATTTTACAGACAAAAGCTTTTTATTTCTAGAATATTTTTTACATTGTTTCAGTTCACATTGGCACTCTGTATCTGGGCTTTAGTGACTTTTAGAAGTTGAGGACAGGAGGTAGGGAGAGGGCTACGTTGCCTAATGGAATCACAAGGTCATAAAAAGGGGGAGGGAAAAAGAAAAAAAAAATCAACAATTTTATCTAAACCCCATAATGGGTCTTCTCTTTACGGCTCGGCACTAATGCAAAAATTCCATTCCCTCTGATGGCTGATTTTCTTTTCATACTTTTAATAAGATATTGACATCTAATGGAGAGGCTCCAAATGGATGGACTACTTAGAGTTTGCTTTTACCTGTAACCATTTTTGGTTCTTTTTTTTCCAAGGGAAATGTTGCAGTAGAGAGGTCAGGCATCATGCTAATTTGCTACAGACAGGAACAACTAAATGCCGGTTTTCACTCTCCCATGCTTCTGTTTTTACATACCAACACATGCCTTTGCACTAACATTTACTGTTTGCAAATTAATGCAAACATGACCAGAATTTTCTCCAATTCTATGGAGGATAAAGTATTGCTGAGCCGTTCCTTCCCCCTCTTCTTTCATGTCAAAAACATGGATAACCATGGTCCTACCACCACTCTTATTAATTGGAGCCCATTTTAAAGATATGGTTTGTAGTCTCAGAACAAGAGATCATCAATTTATGACTTAAATTTAGAACTTGGATGTATTCACAAAAACTCCATACTTAGCCTGATGACTTCTGTATTTGTAGGAACAATTATTTTTATGTTACATTACATTGAATTTAATAATGTTTCATTCCACAGATTGTGCTTGTCATTGTCAAAGCTTTTTTTGAAATGGAGTCTGGGGAAGACGGAATGGGATCAAAGTCTTTTCACAGAGCACCATGCCTGCATAATGAGGCTTGTAGTTTTGTTACAGCACAATATCCACTAGAAACAAGGCAGAACTACAAATGATGAAGCAAACAATTACCGCCCTTCCCAAATACAAAAAGAAACACATCCATTGTCTATACTCTCTTGTCTGTGCAGAGTCGCAGGGGAGATGGTGCCTGTCTCTACCAAACCTTGTGTGATAGGCGGGCTGCACCCTGGAGAAGTCGCAAGTCCATCACAGGACAACACAGAGACACACAGGACAAACAACCATGTGCACACCGAGATACACTTACACCTATAATTTAGAGACCAATTATCCTAACAGTCATGTTTTTGAACTATGGGAAGAAGCCAGAGCATCCAGACAGAACTCAACCATGCACAGGAGAACATGCAAACTTGAACACAAAACTTTCTTGCTGTAAGGTTGCAGGCTAACTACCCAAGCAGACAGGCTAACCAACTAACCAGCTACGGTAATATTAGCTACAATGAAAGTTTACAGTGCTGTATCCAGCTAAATTCAACATTTATTTTAATTACTCCATGAACCGAAATACATTTTTTTAAAAAAGAATTGGACAATATGGACAAAATTACTAAAAATTAACTTTGTATTAAGTGATTATTATTTCAATATAGTTTCAAATCAACAATCTAGTGTGAAATTGCATTTGTTTTAAGAAAAACTAAAAGAGAAATAAAGTATTAATATCTAATGAGTTTTATCTGAACTCAATAGAAATGTCAAATTAACACAATTGTGGGACATTATGGATTAAATTAAAATTAAGAAAATTACACTTTCTCAACTAGCAACATAGTGATGTACAAAACCCACATGCAATATATACCATAAACAATAGATAACATAATTTGCACTACTGATTGCAATCACTTCTCCATCTTGTAAAATGTGTAATTAAAAATATGTAACTAAAAGTGGCTCCAAATACTTCTTGATAGGCCGCATATATCATCTATAGTATTTAAGCTGGAAGCTTACTTTTATCATTATTGTCATCTTTTCTTCTTTTTTTTTTTTTTTTTTTTTTTTTTTTTTTTTTTTTTTATTAGAGCCAAAACATACATAAACATCTCTCTATGGATACATATTGATCAATACACTCAGTACATTTACACAAAAATAGAAATTCCAAAATTACAATCCAGCAGTTTCAGCCCCTTTTTTTTTTTTCCAACAGAAAAGAAAATTAAACAAAAAAAAAAAAAAAAAAAAAAAAAAAAAAAAAAAAACCCGACCCCCCCCTTCCCATCTCAGCTCAAAGTCAACCTGATGGAAAATAAAATAAAAAATATACTCATCAGATATGACTACCCATACTTATAACCAACACAAAATTCAGCAGCAGGCACCTTCAATTGGGCAAAACTTCCAAGTTTGAAAAATAGGAAAGAAAGCATTGCCATTTTTGGTAAAACTTCTGTGTAGACCCTCGAAGGGTATGTTTGATTTTCTCAAACTTCAAAAAGAACATCATATCTTTAACCCAGAGGGATATTGAGGGACATTTATCAGACTTCCAGTGTAACAGTAAAGTACGTCTAGCCAATAAAGATGTGAAAGCAACAATCTCCATTTGAGCAGAACTTAGCACTAAGGTAGGGTTGAGGATACCAAATATGGCAACAAATGGACAAGGTTGCAAATTTACTTTCAGAACAGAAGACATAATTGTGAAGTAATTAGACCAAAAATTATATAATTTGGGACAAAGAAAGAACATGTGGCCAAGATTGCATGGAGAGCCTTTGCATTTATCACATATATCCACAACATCCGGGTAAATCTGAGAAAGCCTAGATTTAGAGAAATGAATCCTGTGTACAACTTTAAATTGAATCAAACTAAGACGAGCACAAGATGAGGAAGATCGAATTCTGTCAATGGCGTCATCCCAAATATCTTGGGTCAGCTGGATTCCCAACTCTTTATCCCATGCATTTCTAATTTTGACAAAAGAATCAACCCTTAGATTTAAAATAAAACGATAAATCTTTGAAATCATACCTTTCTGAAGTGGATTATATGCAATAATCTGTTCCCAGGGCTGTTCAGGGGGTATAGAAGGAAAATTTGGGAAACATTTAGAGGCAAAATTCCGAATTTGTAAATAACGAAATAAATGCGTACCAGGTAAATTGTATCTGGAAGATAAATTTGTAAAGCTATCAAATACTCCTGATGTATATAGGTCTCTTATTTGTTTTAAACCCCTATCATACCAAACTGAAAATGATGGGTCAGAAAGAGATGGAGGAAACAAATGGTTGTTAGTCAAGGGGCATAAAGATGAGGCACCAACAAACTTAAAACGCTTTCTAAATTGAAACCAGATTTTCAGTGTATTAAGAACAACTTGATTATTAGTGAATAAAGAGGGTTTTATAGGTAATGAAGAAAAAATTAGACCAGACAATGAAGACCCAGCACACGAAGATAGTTCCAATTTGCACCAAGGAGAACTGGAGGATTTTAACCAATAACTAATTTTTTGTATGTGCGCAGACCAATAATATGATTGAAAATCAGGCAATGAAAGTCCACCACTGAGTTTACATTTTTGCAATAATGTTTTACGAACTCGAGGAGGTTTCCCATTCCAAATAAACCCACCAATCAACCTATCCAAAGAATCAAAAAAGATTTTTGGCATAAAAAGAGGAATAGACTGAAATAGAAAAAGAAATTTAGGTAAGACATTCATCTTGACAACATTAATCCTTCCCAAAAGAGAGAGAGGAAGATTACGCCAACTCTGGAAATCAGACGCAGTCTTTGTAATAAGAGGCGAAAAGTTAGCAGAAGCAAGGCCAGATAAAGAACGTGTCACATTTATACCAAGATATTTAAATCCTGTGAGACTGAGTTTGAATGGAAAGTCAGAGTGTTGAATATCACAGGCAGTAGTGTTTATGGGAAAGCATTCACTCTTTTCCAAATTCAATTTGTAGCCTGAAAAGGAACTGAAATTATTTAAGATATGCAAGACAGTGGGGACAGAGATAGCGGGATTAGATACATAAAGCAACAGATCATCTGCATATAAGGACAATTTATATTCTGTCCCATTCCGAAAAATCCCTCTAAATGAGGGAGAGGCGCGCAATGCGATAGACAAAGGCTCAATTGCAATAATAAAGAGCAAAGGCGACAACGGACAGCCTTGACGTGTACCACGCCCAAGAGAGAAATAATCTGAGTATATATCATTAGTATGGACACTGGCTTTGGGAGATGCATAAAGGAGACGAATCCAAGAAACAAATGTATCACCGAATCCGAACTTCTTCAAAACCACAAACAAGTATTCCCACTCCACCCTGTCAAATGCTTTTTCAGCGTCCAGGGAAATGACCATTTCGGGCATATCAGAAGAATGCTTTGAATAGATGACATTAAAAAGGGTGCGCACATTAAAAAATAATTGACGCCCCTTGACAAAGCCATTTTGCTCTTCAGATATAACCAAAGAGAGGGCCTTCTCCAAACGAGAAGCAACCAACTTGGCTAGCACTTTTACATCTGCATTTAACAAGGACAATGGTCTGTAAGAACCACATAAAGTTGGGTCCTTGTCCTTTTTGTGAAGTAAAACTATAGTAGCCTGTGTTAATGTTGGAGGTAAAGTCTTGCGTTCTAAAGATTCGTTAAACATAGCCAATAATAGTGGTGCCAATTTTTCTATGAACTTTTTATAAAATTCAATGGGAAACCCATCAGGGCCAGGGGCTTTGTTTGACTGCAGCGCTTTTATTGAATTAATTACTTCCACAAGGCTGAGTGAAGAATCCATGCTCCTGGCAGTATCCATATCAATAGCAGGAATGGAAAGACTTTGAAAAAATTCTTCCATTTTATTATTATCTGTGGGAAATTCTGATGAATATAAAGAAGCGTAAAATGATTTAAAAGTATCATTAATTTCGGTGGGGTCGGTTGTAATTACCTGTCGAGTATTTTGAATACTAGGTATTATACGAGAGTTGACCTGACGCCGTAACTGATGTGCCAATAAACGACCAGCTTTGTCGCCGTATTCATAATATGAACTTTTACTGTGTAAAAGTAAGCGTTCAGCTTCATTGGTAGAAATTAGATCAATCTCTGATTGAACACCCATACGCTCTTTAAATAATTCTGGTGAGGGACTTATGGCATATCTTTGATCAAGTTTAGCAATGGCTATTGCCAATTCAGTAAGCCTCGAGTTATGTCTTTTATTAGACAGAGATGTGTAGTAAATTATTTGTCCTCTAAGATAGGACTTAAGTGTTTCCCATAACAGTGAATGAGAAGTGGAATCATTCTTATTAAACACCAGAAACTCATCAATTGCATTAGAAATAAAGTCACAAAATTCTTCATCTGCCAGTAAAAGAGAATTAAACCGCCACAGCGGTCGACTACGTTTATAAGAAGTCAACTGAATATCTAATAATAAAGGAGCATGGTCTGATATCATTATACTCAAATAATCAGAGAAAACTACACATGAATTGAGAGCTTGGTCAATAAAAAAATAATCAATTCTGGAATAAGAGTGGTGCACCTTGGAAAAGAAAGAAAATTTTTTACTGGTTGGGTTTTGGGATCTCCATGGGTCAATAAGACCACTCTGCCTCATGAAATCAGAGAATGCTTGAGCCATTAAAGATTTAGTTAATTTACGGGGATTAGATCGGTCTAGCTCTGGATCAATGACACAATTTAAGTCACCCCCTAAAATTAGCAAATGAGAATCCAAAAACGGGAGGCTACTCAATAATCTATTTGCAAACTCAGCATCATCAATGTTTGGAGCATATATGTTCACCAGAAGAACCTTTTTCTGCATCAATACTCCAGCAACTATCACATATCTGCCATATTTATCAGCTATAACATCAGTGGGCGAGAATTGTACTGTTTTACTAATCAAAATGGCTACTCCTCTTGATTTGGAATTAAAATCTGAATGAAAAACTTGATTCATCCAAGATCTTTTCTTCTTTTATCAAATTATTTCAGTAGAAGTATGAAAAGTTATTGCTCTTCTGTTTAAATAAAACCCATTTAATAATTTTGTGCAGCTCTGTTTTGTACATTTGTGTTACTAATCTGAAACTGTAGGACGTTTACTCAATGTTACTATGGGAAACATCATACTGGTCCATATTGTTGCATCCTTACCCTCAGCTACTGTCAACAGGTTGCCAAAGTCTGCTGTGGTCATTTGGGAGGGTGGTGGCTCGAAGCTCTTCACCTGACCCAACATCAGGTCGTATTCGTTAGATAAGTCCGACAGACTGAGCAGGTAGTGGCTCTGCTGGGTGTGTAGGTTGGAGCCGGACACACAGCAGTGAAGCACCTGATTGATGGAAGAGAAAGGAGGAAGAAAAAAAAAACAGTTGATCATGTCCAGACGAAGTGTGCTTGTTTTGTTTTTCTGTGACGTGAGAGCACGCTTCACTTTGAAGACTTAAATTCAACACTAATGTGTAAAGATAAGATCTCTTTGTGCCTGGCACGACATTGCGCAGAAATGCTCCTGCAGACCTGTTTGAGACGGACAAGATCCTGGAGCATGCAAAGGGCGTAATATACAGTCTATTTACATCATAAGGCGAGGCTGAGTTGAGGGGGGGAGTGAAGAAAAGAGGGTCTTTATTGCCACTAATCCATTTCTCCTCTGATGTGTGAGTGTATCGATCTACATAACAGATGGCAGAGCATCCGTTGGCAACACTAGATAAGGCGCACTGGGGCAGTTGATTACAGCCATTGGACAGGTTTACACTGTTTGATTTAATTAAGACATTATCCCTGTGCTCTGCTCTCACCACAAACATACACACACAAACACCTGTATAGAGCAAAATTTGCTGATAGATAAAAAAATTATCAGACGGCGCAAAACGTATGCTAAATGTATGTAGATGAGGGCGCCTCTTATTCAGACTGGAGCAACTTGAGTAAAGCCATGCAAAAAAAAAAAAAAAAAAAAAAAAAGCTAATCCCATTCAGTACACTTGGCTGAGAGACGCTTGGAGAGGCAGTCTGGCCCTGCCATGTGAAACAGTATTGTGTAGGGCAATGTAGACAGTATGTGGATGCTTCTACCAAGCTGAGTGCATGGGGGAGGGATTGGCGGCTTGATGCTGAAAAGACCTGAACCAAACAGCTGCTACACCAAAGCCCCAAAGAGCTTCCTCAGTGGAGAGGTAAAAAAAAAAAAAAGAGAGGGAGGGGGGCACGGCTGTGCCTGACAAGTAAGTGAGTGCACCTCGCATAGCAACAGTTCCTGGAAGGTAACACAGAATAAACAAGCATAGCTCAGCTGAGGGGCGCATATTGCAACGAGATGCGCGTACACTATGTACATGCACCACATCAAATAACAAGGGGGCAGATGTATGTAAACAAAAATGCAGATATGATATTCTTGCCGTCTTTCTCCTTATGCACGCGCACACACACGCCTAGACATACACAGAGGGTGGTGCAGCTGGCTGCTGAGGCAGGGAGAGAGAGCAGATGGAGAAGCTTGAGGACAACTCCAAAGAACCAACGAGGTCTGGAGCAATGTTGCATTTTAAAGCCGTGAGCATCAACCAAAATCAACTTCTTTTCCCCCTTTTGTCCCAGCAGTGTCTTTTTAAGCTGTGTGTTGAAAAATATATAAACTGGTAATTACAGGAGCATGACACTCCCTGTTACTGACACAAGCCAATAAGGGAAGAAAAGGACTTGTTTCCTATTAGCGAGGTTATTCTCTGCTTGGTAAACAGAATAATTAGAAGCCAACGAGCCCATAGAAATGTAAAGAGATTTTGGTCTTGATATTGCAGTAATATTGTCACACCTCAGATGGAAACCCAGAGGGACCGTGCCTTTTGTGTGCCGATGGACGACCAATCATGCCTAATTGTATTTGCTTTCATAGCAGCTGCAGTCTCTCTCATATTAAGACATATTCCATTCAAATCTCCAGGACAAGCGTTTAGAGCCTGAGCTTATCAATTGGACAAAAGGTCCTGTTTGAATAATTGGACCATTTCTTATCAGGGGTGACATCCTTACAAAGATCTGCCGTTGACCGCATCTGCCCAGACAGGAGGGAATGAATAATACCTCATTCATTTGTGCCTAAAGCCTGGCCCTCATCCTCAGGGTCAGACCATAAATAAAAAAAAGTTAGAGGAATAAAAACGGATATGTAGATTAAATGTTGAATATTTTGCATGTTTTAAGCAATCAAATCAAGATTAGAGTGGACTTGTAAAGGTTTTCTACATATGACAAATACCAATCATTTGTGTCAGCTACGATGGACGCTTCTATATGGTTATTCCACAATAATGTTAAATGAGGCATGGTTATGAGGTCATGGTGGAGGTGAGTCTAATTAAAGCTACAATCCCATGTGGCATTGTGCTGGTGGAGGGAGTATAGTTAAGGCTGCTGTCTTTGTGAATGAAGGTTATGAATCTTCGAGAACACGCTTTAAATATATATGTATATATACACTGTATATCTATATATATATATATATATATATATATATATATATATATATTTTAAGTGGAAACATTCTGATTTAAACACTCACCCTGTAGATGTAGTCCAGTAGCGGGGCCTTGATGGGTGAGTGGGGCTCCAAAGACGACTTGGTGATGGGTTCTAGCAGCAGACTCAGGGGAACAGCCATACACCAGTCCAGCAAGCAAAGTAGCAGCGAAACCATCATCTTAAAGTGACAGATACATAATCTTTTAGTTATATCTATAAGTGAATCTCAGTATATTAGAACATCAAGTTTTTTTTTGTTTTGTTTTTTTCCGGAATTCTTTTCAAAACAAAAATGAGTAATAAATTTCATGTGTTTGTTAATCTCATATTGAAAGCACAAATTCAGCTCTTTTGAAAACCAGAATGTTAGACTAATAAAGAAAAACAAATCAATCCAGAGGTGTCGGTTTTATGGTACAGGTTCAACTTTCTACATATCTCTCTTTCTAGATTTTTTAGATGTTTTCCATCCTAATCATGCAGAGCATTTTAGTACCAAGTATTACCCGTGAATCAACTTGAATAGTAAGATCTTATTGCATGTAGTATCCACAAATAGCGAAAACGACAAATTGCTAAAATTGGTCTCTGATTTGGAGTGGCTGTCAAGTAATTTCCAACGCTTTTTTTGATTCTACACCCACTTAGATGACCTACATTTCATTTCAAAAAATGCAACACTTGGAATTAATGTTTAGACTAAAAGTAGATTATTTACACCACAATTTGTACTTTGGTATCTTTGATAGTAAAAATTCCCAAAACACAGAACTACATTTCACACTCTTTGAGAACCATGGGTCCAGTTCAACCTGAAGTTAAAGCTGTCTAAAAGCCAAACAGATAGTATAACGTGTCCTTCTTTGATTACTAAATAAATGCATTTAGCCAGTGAAGCAAAATCAAAATAATGAAAAATGTCAAGCTCAATGTGTGATTTGGAAAATCAAAGATAAAGCACATCAAATTAATATAACTATATGAAATCGACTACATTAATTTGGCAATCTTTGACCTTGAGATAATTAAAGGAAGAAATCCTGAATAATCATTTATTTATCCATACTTGTTTATTTTCTATACTTGGAGACCTTGTTGAAAAAAATCTAAAACTTTTCCAGTAGAGGTGCACTGATTGTAAGCCTGACCTGCCGTTTCCGATTTTGGCCGATTTAGATTTTTTTTTGTCTCAAATGTTGCTAAATATAGCAAGTATGTCGCTTGCTGAGTTGACAACAGTGAGGTGACTATTATAAACTGCAAATGTGCAGACATGATCTGGTCCGCAGGTCTGTCAGTCAAATCTCTCTCAAAAGAAGACAGTAGTTGATTTCTAAACCTTTCCAGAGGTAGACAAGATTGGCCAATCACTGAACTCCAAAAATTAAGAAAATCTGGGATGATTTATCAGCTGGCTGACTTATCTCTGCACCCCTATTTTTGTGACTTGTGAAGACTCAATAGGAGCCAGGTGTCTCTCTAAAAAACAAGTCTAATGTTGCTTCACAATCCTCACAAAGCATTGTGTAGCCGTATTGCTTGTGAACCATTTTGTAAATGGCGTGTGCTTGTATAGTGCTTTACCAAGTCCAGAGGATTTTTTTGTATCACATTTTCCTAAAACTGAACTTTCCTTTACTATGTTTGGAAACAGCATTCTAAGCAGACAGTTTTCCACGAGTGTATAAGTCATAATGCAGCCCGTCTTTGCTGAGAATCCATTATTTTCTGTTTCTTCATAATAATTCTAATTTTAACATCAATTGCATTGTTTAAGTTGATTAGTAAATCAAATATTAAGATGTACAAGCATCAATAGTAACTACATAACCACAAAGAAAAATATGTGACAGGAAAGCCTTAGAGAGATGAAGGTACAGAAAAAAAGGATAACAAATCACTTCAGTGGAAACATTCCTCTGCAAATGCACCATTCCGACATGATAGATCAAGGGCCTTTAGATCTATAGATGTACCTTTTTGTCTGCTTCCACTGTCGAGTGCTCTGCGCTTGGCAACAAAAAGGCTATTGTAGCCACAAAGATCTGTGTTGGGACAAAACAAGGTGAAAAATAATTGGATGACGCATCTATTGTTAGGCTCTCCTATTCATGCGCAGAGCCATACTTGTGCAGGAAAATGTGAAATTGTTGAATTTGGTGTATTTACATTCAAAAGTAAAAATGACTGATCCACCACTTTCTTTTAAAAGAATTGGAATTTCCATCCATTATAGTATATGCTCATATATGCTCATGTGTGATACCTCAATTATCTTCTTGGGAAGAGTTGGATCCAGCCGCTGGAGATGTTCCCAGTGAGAAATCAGCAGATGAAACATGTCACAGGCGACTTGGGCCACTACTTTGTTTCCAAACTAAAGAAAGAAGAGGTGATATTAGGAACTTTAAAAAATTGTCTTCAAACTGTAACAAAGAGCCCAGATAATGAGTAGTTAATTCAGCAAGCAGAAAAAAGTGATAATATTTATGCCCATCTCAGTAATAAGGTAAAAGGTAAAAATGTCACATTGGTGACGTCTGATGTTTTGAGAATCAGAATCAACTTTACTAGTCATGCAATATGCTTATTTTGCTTCAAAACTGGACAGCTGACTACTCTAGCTGAAGGATATTCATTGTGTTCATCAGGAAGAAAGTGACTCTGTGGTAGCTGAAATTAGTAGCACGACCTGAAAGTATAAGTATAAACAGTTTGTGTCCAGGATGTGTGGGATCTGCAGAGGTACTAGCTGCCCTTTTCCTGATTCTAGACCTGTGCAACTACTGGATGAAGAACCAAAACACTTTCTACCATCTTACATAACAAGCATCATTTGATATGTATTGTTAGTATACAATACATATACTAACATGTATATGTTAGTGTACATGTTATACTAACATATACATGTACTAGTATATACATGTATATACTACATATATGAAGTATATGGTACATATACAGTACTTCATATACGTACTATATGAAGTACATATTCATATAGTTAGCAAATATTTATTGCAGTACAAGCAGACCTTTATGATGTGACACCAATAAATATGCAACATATTGTGCAGATCAAATCAGAAATTTGTTGTCAGTGACAAAAACTGTTTAAACAATGTACAAAATATTAACCAAATAGTAGTAGGACTGTATGTTTTTGCTTGGATTAAGTTGTATAGTTTTGGCCCTGCTTGGATTGGATAAAATTCACAGTACGTTCAAAACATTTGCACTCAGTTGGTTTAAATTCTATGTTTTGTCATTCTATCATAGAAATTAATGATTTAAATAAATCACTAAAAACTAAACGTAAATTTGTGATAATTGACAATTTTATATATCAATTCACCTCAATGTTTCAGCCAAACTGTGATTACTGCATGTAGGAAACGTGCTGTTGGAACAACAGTAAAGTGAAAGAAGTCATCTGGTTGCTTTAAGTAAAGCCAGGCGCTTTCTCAGTGTCATATCATGAGCAGATTGATAATTTACAAGGAAGGAAAGCGCCGGGAGGAAACTGAGTGTGGTGCATCCAAAGCACCATCAGACAGACTAAATGTGACCACACTTTATCAGAAGATCAATACAAAAATCCTTAGACTGAGGGATAAAGACAACCTCATCACAGACAAAAAGACTACGTAGGAGTTTAATCATCAAAAGTCGTGACAAGAGAACATTTTACTCATCTATGTCTCAGAGGATGAGACATAGATGAGGTTTCTAAACCACTTTAAGACAAGGGAACAAGGCAAATACTAACAATTGTTCATTTTAAAAGTTAGTAGAGAAGTAATTAATGTTTTCTTTTTCCAGTGCGTGTGCTTCCGATCAGCTCAACAATCTGAACAAAAACCGCAGTGAGCTAGTTTGTCATATAAAGGGAGAGTGCTGAAATGTTCCCCTTTTTATCTTTGACGTGTGTTTCTATGCAAAACAATTATTGACAGACCAGTATACTTTAAAGATTTTTAAGTCTTTCAAACTTTCCAAAAAGTTGACCCTCTGTGATGATCACTGTGAAGTTCATTTTCTGCTACTTGTTACAGCAGGTCTCACTCAAATACCTGAATCTTACAGAAGCAGGAAGCCAAGGTGTATTGAAGATGATGAATTAAAGTTTTGGCGAAAGACGCAGTTTCTGGGGCAAAATTCTCCGTAATTCTCCTTAAATTTAGTTGTTCACTTACTGTGCAGATTATCAGCATAATTTCATTTCACTTCACCACCCTGTCTCATTTTCTCCAGACTCATCGGAGGAAAGAATTGAGCTGTTGACAATTTTCCTTCAAATGTGGATTTCTTCAGTGATTTGAAATTCTTTGTGGAGAAATAGAATTTCCCATTTCTTCCAGCTGAATGCCTCTCAACATGTAACAAGGGCAGACAATGTGGGGAGTACAGAAATGGCCAAACACAAAAAGGGGCCCTGAGAGTTCAGCACCTGCTTTTAGAAAAGAGACTCTCAGTGCCACTCTTCCCCCTAGATCCCCCACCCAGCCTATACCCTCTATTTTGGGGCTGGTTGAGTCTGTGTGTCAAGTTGTACAGGGGAGTGATTACTGCTCCATTAGAGAAGGGGTGGGGTGGGGGAGGCAGGGGGTGCTTGAGCAGGAAGCTGGGAGATGTAGCTGCTTAAATTGGCCCACATCTACCGAGAGCGAGTAGCCTGGAAATTACGCCACCGCCCAAAATCCTTTTCCATGAGAGAGAAAAAAAGGGGCAGCCTCCTCTGGTTCTCTGCATCTCTTCACTCAGGGAGAAGAGAGGGTTCTTCTAAAATATACCTATGAGTCACATCACATCATGGACATGTTTTATTCTAACACTTTTTCCTCAGTTTTCCACTATGTCCAAATTGTTCCACAGTCCTTTAACGCAATCAACTCTCATTTTTGTTAAAGCAAAGCCCCAATAGGAATTGTAAAATAACAACAGCTATTATGTTCGTATTTATTTAAGACACAATAATTGTCTTGATTTTGTTTTTTCCCCCTAGAACTATGATGCATTAAATTGCAAATGATTAAAGTAATTTAAAAAAGTGAAGCTTTCTGCTTAATTTGTGAACATAACTTATTTCTAAAGTTACAAACCTTTAATGTTACTCCCAGAACATTGATGGCATCTTTAACTTGGTGGTGAATGTTCTTTTGCATGAGCTCTTCACACACCCACAGGCCCAGGCTGCATACAGCAATGCACCTGAATGGCATAATCAGAACATGACACATGCTAATTAAGAAGAAAGAAGGTTATTTTTACAAATCTATAAATAAAGTATTTCTGCGGTTAGAAAATATTTCTCTTTCCAGAATGAATACAGAAACAAAATGAAACAGAATTTTCGACTGTCATTAGCTGCAGGGCATTATTATTAATAGAAATAAATGCTTTAAGTCACTCTGTGAGTAATTAATGTATCTTAATCTATATTTTATGATGTGATGTTTTACTCATCAAAGTGAATGACAAAAATCTAGACATGTTTCTATAACATTCTGATTTATTGAGATGGACCTAGAACAATATGTAGAAAAAAATTACTATTTATGAAACAAACAAACAAAAACTACCAGTAGTTATTTAAAGTAAAATATTGAGACCAGCAAAGATGATCATTACCTTGCTCCTTCACAATATTCTTTTGTGGCTGCATCCAGAAGATTCCTAACCAGATAATTCTGAGCAGAAAACCAAACAGAATAATTTCACAATTCATTCTCAAATAATCATTTCAAAGGCATTTACTTGACTAATCCACAGCATTAAACCACAAATCAACTTTTTAAGAGATAACATGCATGAATTGCAAACTTTATGCTTCTATGCAAACTGTGAAATTTTTGTGTCAAAAAACCATCTCTATCAGGAAGGACTTGGAATAGTGAACATTGACCTGTAGCATTCTTCAGCTTTGTGCGTGTTTGTTTCATTTGCATTGTGAACACTGAGTGGAATGGGTCTCCTCTCTGCTCTGACTGCAGGTGGTTCGCTGAAGGACGACTGTGAGAGATTCACTGCAGTACTTAGGATACGGGAGGGGTTCAGGGGTTCGCTCCCCACTCAGTCAGAACAGCCACTACGATTGGTGTTTTATATGTCGCCAAAGTCTTCAATAACAGAAAAATGTCACCAAATTTGTCGCTAGTAGCTTTTTTGGAAAGAAGTCGCTGGGTGTGTCTGAAAAGTCACCAGCTACAGCGACAAAGGCCCTAAGTTGGCAAAAGTGTTTTCCCTCCTCCTGAGCGAAACCCCCTCTGTTCATTCCCCACACTTGCCCCTCAGTGTCCCTTGGCACTGCCCACAGGTTGCATTTTTCAAAAATTGCCTGGGGACGAGGTTATGCTTTCACAGTGGATTGTTACACTGCAAAACTTGCAGTCCTATTGACTTAAAAATCAGCAGCTTAAAACTTTACAAAGGTTGGGATTGGTCCCAAAATCTTCCCCCAAACTATAATGAAAGGGTAAGTCGACTTCAAGTACCCCCCAAAAAACAGAAGCAAATGTTAAGACCTTTTAAAATGTGATAAAGTCTATTTTGAAGCACAGTATAAAGAAATAATGTGAGCTAATAGTTTGTGGGTATTGCACATATAAATGCAGTATGTTTTTTAATGTCTGACTTCATAAAATTGAATTGTCAAGAATCTGCCTAGCTTCATGTTTGTTCAAATCCAAGATACAGCTAAATTAATTAATGCAGACAATGACTAATCAATTACTGAAACCTACAGTGATGGACTTTTGTTTTGAAATGCTATCACTGTTTTCACCATGCTGCACCACATCGACTACTCACCTTGATATCTTCATTGCCTACATTGATGTCATTAGAGCCAGGCACACAATGCAGAACAGGAATCTGGAGGTACAGGTTGGGGAAACACACAAGGGAGCCCAAGATTGTCTGAGCCTCTATCCTTGGAGCCTGCCAGAAATGAACACACACACAAAAAACAAACATCAAGTGAAAACTTGCAACATGAATGCAACACATTTATAGGAAACTAGCAGGAACCTTTTTTAGAAGAACAATTCAATATCTCTACCAGACTAACCCTAATCCACGTAGACATCAGTGGATTAGGCAAAAAAATATGGCCTATTTTAGTGTGATGTAGTTCTAACCCACAGTTCACTTCTGACTGGTTGCTCTATCCAATGTGACAACTATTGCTTGAGAAGACTCAAAGAATTTAAAGAGTCCACTTTCTTGATGGGATCAGAAAGGAACTGTCAATTTTAAGATCCAGTTGAGATAAATGATGTTATCTTCCTTATACATTATGTTTTATTTATCTATTTTGTAATAAGGGTTTCTTCCACACGTATTGGATATACGTATATTCAGTTTCACTTGGGTTTTCCTATGATTCATTCCCCCGTCCCAACAGTGATTCAAAGACTTCTGAAAGCCCAGAGCCAGAAAAGGCAGCACATCTGACTGCTTTGGAGCAAACATTGGTTGACTGAAAACATGACCACCTCTGAAGCCAAGAGAGACGAAGCTTGCTGCCACAAGAGCAGAAATGCAAGAGAGTTTTGGGACTAATTAAGGTGCTTTTTCTTACATTATTGTGGATAGTAAAATATAAAACTGAGATTCAAAAAATCTCCTCCTTCTAGACTTCTAAGCGACTGAACTGCATGATATCAAAAATATGTAAATTAAGATAATATTACTATTAACTTTAAATTTTCTATCTTTACAATTACAAAATAGCACCACCACTCTTCATGAGCGTTTTGATCTTGAAAAGACTATTTCCTACCAAGTATTGCCTCCAAATAGTCCTTTATGACTGTAATATTGCATACACGCTGATATATAAATATAGTTGTGCTTCATTATGTTGTGCAGCACTAATCAGTTTGATTTGTGTTATTTTCAAAATTAAATTCCTAGTTTAGTATTTACTTGCTTTTATTTCTTTGTTGGTCTTTATATTAGTTTGTTTTTGTATTTTGTAAGCCTATTATTTCCATAGTATAAATAGATGTTGGCTGAATAATGGCATTCGTCACACCACTGACTCCCTATAACCAGCATTCAAAGTTATAAATATCATGGTTATTTTAAATTATTACTAATCTTGAGAAATATAAAGAAATCTCCTTGGATTACCTTTTAATGTAACTGATTGCTCATTGAAAAGTAAAAAAAATAATAGTATTTACATGGGATTTGACAGCTTAGACTGATTTAGGAACGCCAATATAGTTTCAAGCATCTCAAGATTGCTGCAGAACAGTATTGTTTCTGCAACCTTTTCTCATAATTGTTTCAAATTTAGTCAGAAATCATATCAAGTCTATGTACACAATGTCACATGACTGTCCTAGCTCTGTTTGAAGTAATAAAAATGGTGTACATTATGTCATGGACCATTAAACACGATAGAGGGTTAGTTTACCATGGAGAATTTAACAGCCATGTGTGCTTAGTGATTTATTTTATTAACAATGTTTTCATTAATCAGAAGCATTTGTTCAGTTTCTAATAAAGTACTGTTTTTGTCACAAATACAGTCATAAGGTAAGATTTTTTTAAATTTTGATTTAGCTTCCAAAGACAGTAGAACAACCTTGTTCCATTCTTTAGTAAATCACATGAAAGTAATTTCTGGTTATAAATTCTGCCATTGTTGCTCACTCCAACATTCAGGCACAATAAGGCAAGAATGCTGGAAGGTTTTTCCCAAATTACATTCTTGAGTTTTGTCCAAGTCATATAAATGACAGACATTTCAAGCATTTCTTATATCTTCTCCTAATGCTTTTTTATGCCATCGGTAGATTTGAAAAAAAAAAAAGAAAAGAAAAAGATAAAAACAGTGAAAAACAAAGTGAATCAACCAATTTACATGCTTTCAAAATGTGTTCAATTAATAAAAAGCAATGATCCATTAACCTCAGATCTTTATTTTTTTTAACAGCTCATTGAAAGAGTGAGTTGAATGTTGTCTGTCCAGCATTCAACATTAACCTTGATCACACTTAATTCAGGCATTTCACAAGACAGCTCCAATTCACATTCAGAAATATGGAAACAAATTAAATCAACACAATCAAACCATACAAAAAACAACATTAAGTCCTACTTATTTAAATTTGAATTAGTCATAAAACAATGTGGCCAAATTTGGTTTATGATATTAATTAGTGAAAAACAAAATCATGAAATGAAGCCCAGCCGTTAATTGCATTGAGTTTTTAATTTTCAATAAAGTCTTGCCCTGATGCATGTCTGTGGCAATGGTAAGGAAGAATGGTTCTCCAACAGAGAAATCTCCAATAGATCATCACAAGACCAGGGCATATTTACTAGTAGGGCAAAATTATATTATTTATACTAAATACACTTTCCAGAGAACAATAAGGATAGCTCAGAGGGTGAAATTTCTAGAGCCAAAGAATGTTTTACTCAAGCATGTTGTGGTTTATGTTTATGCATACAGTCCTGCTCTGTAAATAACTTCCTGAGCAAGAACTAAACTGGTACACCAAAAATGTAAATACATAAAAAAAATTACATCACAGATAAAAAAGAATAATGTACAATAGGATTAGCATAACTTCCAGACAATTGAATGCATCTTAATATAAACTGTAGTCACAAATTTGGAAAAGTTACATATGTTGAGTGCACTTTGTTATAAGTTGCAGGTGTCCATGTTGTGCATATAACATAAAAAAAAATTGTTAGACAAAAGTCAAAACATTCTGGATGTATATATGTATGAGTCTTTGGGGGTGGGTGCACATAAATCATTTAACTTATTATGAAAAAAAAATATATTGACAAATTGGTTAGCAAAATGATTTAATCAAATAGAATCTGATTTTCAAATATACTTTTCATAATACATTTTTTTCATAATCTAGATTTTTACCAGTTGTACTATTAACAATCTACATAAGCTCTTGCTATTATGCTTTTTTTATTTCAAAAATAGGATCTCAAGACCCCACTCTTAATATTTCACTCACCCCAACTTTGAACACCAGAGATAAAGACAATTATTGATAACACTTTCAGATGCAATTTATATACTTAGAAGTATGTGTGGAAAAACTTTAATTGAATCCATATTTTGATGCACCATTAATTCCAGACTGATACTCAAAGTAAATCTGAATGTAAAACTTATTTGTACCTCTTTGGAGTCAGAAGAAAGAACACGGGCAGCAGCTGTGATAAAATCTCCAAGCAGCATTGTGAAACCTGGTAGACCGAGGAAGAAGAAGCGGGGCGAGCAGGAGCGGACGATGGTATTCAAAATGTCCTAAAGAAGTCAATGGACACAAACAAATTAATAATATTATTAAAATTTTATAGTGACAGCTTTTTGAACATGATCTTGGAACAAACTAACATTTTTACCCATCTAGATTTAAGTTTCTGCAGGCCATGAGTTTTAAAGAAAGCGGAAGCAATCTTTACTTAACGGATGAAAAGATGTAACATGGTGAAAGCTTTTCACTACAAATGGTATGCTGGTCATTTAGAGCAAGATGATTAAAGTTAAAGATTTAAGAGTAAATGACAATACGGAAGAGGGGGGAAAGAAAGACAGACGAGAGGCAGCAGATGGATTGTTCACACTGGATAAGAGGGAGGACAAAAGACTTCAACTTTCATGAGTCATATGTAGGTACACACCAGAAAACCTGTAATTAAAGCCAGAGACAAGGTATTGTTTTGAGGCGGTACAGCAGCTCAGTGGCAGATGGGTACTCTTTCAACACCAACATATGCTGTGCAGCAGAGGGTTACACACAAACCTCTTAAATGTGTACAGTATAAAACCAAACGGACATACAAAGGGCATTAAGATGTGAAAGGTTTTACACCAAACTGAAAGTACTTGTATATACAAAACATATACGCAAAATGGTATAAGAATGTTGCTTCTCAACAAGAGCAAAATTACTCTCCCTTATCTGCAGCATGTATGTGAATATGTGTGTACAAAGCCAAGGTCCAGCTCAGAAACACCTGCCTTCATGGCTATAAACCTGAGCAAATCCGACAGTTCAAACATCAGCCTGTTTGTACCTGATCCGAGGGCCACCTTAACAAAACACATGCATACAATTGCAGCATCAGAGACACACAAACACACTGTGCCACCTATGTATTTGTGACATAAGTAACCCCAAACCCTCAGTAAACAGCTATGCAGGTGAACAAAAGGAAAATAGAATAAACACAGACATAAAAAGCAGGAAGTCAAACCAACATCAGTGCTGCATGCGGAAAATTGGTGGGAAGAGCTTTAGAGCTGAGGGGCCAATTTTACCCTCATTTTGTTGGTAATTGACCTCTGAAGCATAATGTGCAGTGCAGTCAGAGGTAATTAGCAGGCAACAAACTGTTTCTTGATTGCCTGAAATAAGCATTTTAGAGGAAGCTACAAATGCAGACGGCAAAGTGCTTTCGATTGTGTGTGTGAGCAGAGGGGACCTGATTTCAGGTGTGAGTAAAGAAATCAGCATTGAGGAAAGTGGAGCTGTGTTGGCAGTAGAAATGGCCGACTGCTTCAACAAAAGGTGCATTAACGTCAACACTGAACAGAGCTACCACAAGACTTTTTTTTTGTATAAATGTGGTCTCATCCTCAGGAAAGAAAGCACTCCGCCTGGCCCAGGGGTGACAAGGTTCATTCTGTCATTTTGTCATACCATAAAGTATCAAAAAACCTTTACAATTATAAGAGGAAACATTTGATTTCAAATATTTTATAAAGAAATATCAACAGAGTTCATAGGTCAGAGATTACCAATTGATTTTGTGGAAAAGTTTGAATTAATCTTAGCTAAAAAATCTAAAGCAATTTAAAGGTTTCTGCAATTTCCAGTTATGAAAAATAAGCAAGTTACTTTTAAAAGTTATTTGCTCAATGAGATGTCTCACTTATTCAGTAACAAATAAGTCAAAAACAAACACCAAAAATATTTAAAAAAAAACATTTGTCGACTTGTCATGGTGTGCATCAGCCCTGGTGTGTCTATTAATTGTGTTAAAGTTGTCAAACTTTACCACTGACACGGCTGCTTGTCCTAATTAGATGTTTAAGAACTTTTAACCCCAATTCCTTAGCCACACAGAACAGACCACTCATGGAAATGTGTTTCTGAATTTATTATATCAAAGGGCAAAAGGAACATAAATGGCTGAAAAAAAACTCGAGATGTACAAAATTAATATGCACCGTTGTGAAATTTAGCATGTAATGAAATCTGAACATATTTACAAATTTTGAGACCGACTTTTTAAACCTTGCAGAAAGTCCTAGAAATGTCTCTAGTTGCTTCACGAGTGCTTCAGGTGCCAATAATTGAATTTTAAAATAATTGGTAAAGATGACTAAACTCTGCAATTGATGAGTGCTGTGGGATGCACTTTTTATTAACCAAATCACAGCCTATTTATGAGTGAATGAGTTGCAAAAATGTATTCTTGTTCGTGTATTTTAGTTTGTAGACCAAATTAAATCTGTTTTTGTTTGCCCTCTTACACAGACATTTATAGTGAAAAACATGGAGAGGCTGTGGCAATTCCTGTTTATGTCATGAGAACTAGACACTAAACAGAAGAAGCAATTCCCACAAATCTGGGTTTTATAAAAGAGGTTTGGCAAATTAACCAATTTGATAAGCAAAACTATGAACTAATAAAATGAACCTTTGACAACTGATTCTGGATCTGTGAGCATTTATGTAAAACAGGTTGGGTTAGAGGACCAATCATAATGAAGTAGCAGGAAGAAAGCTGGTTATGGGTAAGTAAAAAGGCAAGCTACCACACTTATCCATATCACAACCAAATAAGGTAATTATCAATGATTTTGTCATTGTGAACTTCATTGTATTAAACACAACAGGTGTCACCTCCAGAACATTTAATCTCTGTATAAGGATCCCGACTATTACTAATCCTATTCGCATAAAATGATTTGCAAAGCTTAAAATGATTCAGTCCAGGAGGTAAAAATGGTTAGTCCAATTTAACCATCAAAATGTGCTATCATATAACATGTTGTGCAATTTAAGATTTTAAACAGTCTTTCAAAAAAAACAATCCTGGCAATCTGAGTAGGATGATACATTTCCATATATTTAATGTGATTGCTTATTTCTAATAAATGACCAGGAGATCTTTTTAGAGGTGAACATTTTATGTAAGGAATTAATGTTTGTTTCCAATCTTCAGTTTTTGACAGGACGTGCTAACCCAAAAACAGCACTTCTTAATATTTGTTGGAGAAGTGGGATGCACAAGGTGAGAAAGAGTAACAGACACATACACACAAAGTAACTTTCCTGATGTTCACAATAATGCATCCAGTTTCTGAGGTATGGAGATGCTTCTGTAATATTTGTCTGCATATGATTCAGTCAAATTGCTCATTAGTAGTTTAATTATGAATGAAGTATGTCAAAAACGTAGAGTAAAGATGCAAAAACTAAGCAACAACTGAAGTTGAGTGCGACTTATATATGTTTTTTTTTCCTCTTCGTGACGCAGTTATTGATTGTTGTGTTAAATGTTAATTCATACTGACAGACATGTACTAAAGATTAAACATTACCATCAGCAGCTGCGGGAGAAAGCACTTTATACAACAAGCTCCAAATCTTTGAGATTAGAAAGCCTATTTGCCATCATCCTAATCTTTAGCTCCGTCCACAGATTCAAGTCTGGAATCTAGCTGCGCTGCTCTTTAACATTTATATGACATTTAGTCAGATGAAACATGTTGGTCAAATCAAGAGAGTGGTTTCTAATCTATCAGCTATATAAATAAGTTTGTACTTAAACATTATGCATGTTTTAGGATACGTGTTTTGGAGTATCATACTAAGGTTGTAATAAATAAACCCTGATGGTGGCAAAATATCTGTTATCGTCAGGCAAAAAAAGAATAGGAGAGACTGTGGCATGCTGCATGCAGTTACTGAAGTGAAGTGTGATACTGATGAAATGTATTGTTATTTTTCAGCTTTTTGAAGTTAAACAGGTTTTCAACCAGTTACGTGGAACTGATGCTATTAATTTTAACTAGGCACTGGACTCAAATGGCCTGGATCAGTACTGAGGACAATGACTCCTGATACGGGACACTCCTGTTGTTTCAATCACTAAATGTCACAAAAATACGTTGATAACCATTTAACTCTAGATTGCCCAGCTTTTAGAAAGACTGTTATTGATCGATTACTGCTATTGTGCTGCCATCTTGCCATTGAGACCAGTGACCAGTAAGTGACAGAGAACCAGGACAATAGCCCTGACCTTGGCACGCTGTCAGTTGGAGGAAGAATCCTACTAACAGAAGAATGGCTGATTTAAACAAAAATGAACCACAAAAAAGACTATTTAGGTAAACTGTCGACTTTAGGCAGAAATAAGGAAATATTTGGGATCTCTTGCACAGTTTACTTCAACAGATGACAACTTTTGTTATTTAGGTTATGTGTAAAATAATGTGTTATAAAATTAACTTGTTTGATTTGAAAGGGTTTTTTTTGTTAAAAAAAAAACATTTCGTATTTTTTTTGGGTTGCAGAGGGGTTTGGGGGTGGAGGCAAAAAGGAAGGAGGTGGGGGAGAATAAGAGCCACTTTCTTATGTTAAGCAGGCGTGCGGCTGTCCTCTATTGTGTGGCGTGAGGACTCTTTTCTCTGGCCAATTTGAGCATGCTTCAGTGGCCAGCCTGGCTCTGGCCCCCTAACGCATTATACAGAGCCACAACAAAAGCTGGAGAATGCTGCCTGGTCTCGCAGTGCGCCGAGCCCCCCTCATTGCTCTACTCTACGCTGCGTTCCCCAGGCTCCCCTCCCGCTCCTTCACACACACAGGCAGGCAGGGCCGCTCTAACTCTGGGCCCCTGGCCGATGTGTCAGTCTAACGGAGCGCGACAGACGTCAATCCTTAATTAATCACGTATACACGGCAGGGGCTCAAAACATTATTTAACGACATGGAAAACATTCTAATAAGCTTGTCGCACTGCCAAGGCGCAATAGAAACCCAGCCAAGAGGGCATATATGCATATATATTCACACACACATTTGTATCCAAAACACCCCTTGCTCAACCAGACTTTTTTATCCCTGTCCCTTTGTTTTGGGGAACTCTATTCATCTCCACTCATCTTTGTCTAGGACCAAAGGAGCTACGCCAGATTTGAATACAAGAAAGGGTGTGGCGAGAAAAGGAGGAAGATGCCAAAACACAGCAGTGCTTCTCAACACCACCGGTTGGCAGGCAGACTGAGCCTCTATTTTAAAACTGTAGTGTATTTATAGTTTATGGTTTTCCCTTGGTTGAGTCTAACCTACCTTAAATTTGAACATGTTTATTTCAAAGTTGACATATATGGGGCACAGGAAATATCTCAGAAAGCACTAGCTGAATAAAAATGAAAATTGCAAACACATTAAAAAGTAAAGTGAAATCAGCTAATTCTGAGAAAGTTCTTGAGCGCATCTTAGTTTGATGCGCCATCTATGGGTGATGAAAGAATATTTTTTAAAAGAAACCTGATGATCTCATAGTAAAGAGCCATCTGCTGGTTGTACCTGGTCATGGCTGGTGAAGCCCTTGTGCATGACGTGGTACAGGTGCACCAGGAAGTCACTGTTGGGGAGAACATCTTGGTGTCTGGTCATCATCTCACAGATCAGCTTGTATGCCTGCAGTTTACCAGCCTTGTATTCTGCTTGGAGCATGGTTGCCTGTGGACAATAGAAAAGCAGAGAGGTCAGCAATTTTATGACGAGCTCCTGTTTTTGTCATCTTAAATCTGCATTAGGTTTTTCAAGTTTTAAGCATTAGGTTCTGCTTAAAACTTAAATAATCAAAAGAGAATGTGTAAACTATTTTGTTATTTATATAACTTGCTGTTTTTGGAGATTAAGTGAATAAGATAAAAAAAAAAAAAAAATTTGGTCTAATCAAGGACATGTTGCTGCTGCCACATTAAAGATATAGAAGAAGAAGAATCAAACTTTAAATGAAAGTAAATTAGTTTTAATTGTTCTGTAATACTATTCATAATGTAATTTTGGGAAAAAAAATGAAGTGGGATGATTAAATGATGCTGCTGTAAGATAACATAATAATGTGGAATAGTTACATATTAGAGGTTAATTATTATCAAACACTTTCTTCTTCTATTTTAAAAATACATTATTTGCAACACTGAAGCTTAGTGCAAAGCCTAAGAACTAATTTTAATGTATGCTATTAGGACTTCATGTCATAAATCAACATAAGGTTTTCACTGTACACATGGTTTTGAAATGCATTCAAATTTCTCTCGCATCTTTGCTTTACTTCTTATGTGATTTTCTTCTCAAATAAAAAAGCAGCAACATTTTGAAACAACCCAGGAGAAGATGTCTGGATTTCATATATTACAAGATAAGATGTTGCTGGTATCATTACTTATTTGACGCATGCAAATGTCCTGCATGCTGTTTATTGTGTCCATGTCTTGTTCCTACCCTGAAGAGCCATGATGCTAGCATTCGAAGAGGAGGGATGAACACAGGCTGGGGAGGAGAGGACTGGTTATCCATGCTGATCCCAAGATTGTCCCGGATCTGTGATCACACATTTAAATGAAATCACCACATCTTCATTAATGCATCTTTGCATGACTGTTAAAAGTAAATTATATTTTCACAATAATATTTGGTAAATCTTAGTGACATTAATGTCCTTTCCTGTATGTGGGAAGTGTGGTCTGTTATTTTACCTTGGCCAGCTTATGCCAGAGATCATAGAGATGGGAGAAAACCTTGGCATGGATCTTAGGGCATCGGATGTTATTGACATCTCCCAAAATGCCCAAAATCCTCCTCCACAGGACAAAAGCAGAATCAGGATGCCAACCAGTCAGCGTCCCCCCAGCGATGATGCTGACATCATCGGCAAGACACTCACTGCTGTCTGCAGAATCAGACAGTTTTGGTTTGAATGCAATACAGATTACAAAACAAGCCAAAATTTATCTTTAAGGAAATTGGATTTAGTCAACATGTGCTGAATAATTTTCTGATATAATTCTAAATACTTGAAAACAAGAAATGAATAAGAACAAAATTCAATACTTATTTAGCAGCTGTTGACTGAATCTTACAAAGTATCTGTGCTTTTGCCCCAAATGCATTTGACCAGTAACATTTCACTGTACATGAATAATAGGCCTAAACACTTCAGGGAAAAAGGCACGACAACACATGCATCATGTCATTGAAGTATGGGAGAACAGTGCCACCGAGTGGGCAGAAGTAGAAATGCAGGTAAGAGGGAGCAGAGGCCAGGAATGGACTTTCTTGTTACGTTGTGATATTTTTGTTGAAAAAAAGAAAATGTTCCCCAAAAAAACATTAAAATTATTTTCAGTGCAAAGGTATGAAATATTATGTAATAAAAGAAAAAGAGAAAAATAATTTGATGCTCAGTATGTTCATATCCATCAATGTCAAAGGGAACAAAGTGAGTACAAAACTGAAAGATGTAGTTACAATGCCTTGCAAAAGTTTTCATACTACTGAACCTTTTTCACATTGTGTCGTGTTACAAGTTCAAAGTTCAATGCATTTCATCTGGGTTTTATGTGAAAGATTACATTAAGTACTCAATTATTTTTAAGTGGAAGGAAAATTATAATTTTCAAACGTTATTACAAATACAAATCTGAAAAGTGAGCTAAACTGGAGAGGGAATTAATAACAAGCAGCCAAAAAGCCTGTAGTAACTCTGGAGGAGCTGCAGTGACTCCCAACTTTAAAAACAGCCACTTCTTTACAAATCTGGCCTTTATTAAGAATTGAAAGTAGAAAGATCTAAGAAGTCCTGTTTGCAGTCTGACAGAAGTGATGTAGAAGACAGCAAACAAGCATAAGCTCTGATCTACCCAGATGAGACAGAAATGTTCTATGTACAAATGCACACAGAAATTTCCAGATTTGTATCGTTTGAGTTGGTATATCACAAGAAAAATTAAATCAAGAACACTTAAATTCTGGTTGTACCTTGGTAGAATTTGGACATGTTTAATATTTTGCAAGTCACTGTGATTAATAAAAGATCTATCTCAGCTGAGGGAGGAGAAAAATAGACAGATGAAACAGAATTTTTTGATGCAAGAATCCAAGTGGAAACAGTGGAAGAAAAGTTAATGATATCTTTGATTGATAAATAACAGCTAGGCAGCGGTACCCAAGTGGTGTGGCATGTGTAAGACAGACTGATGCATGGTGTCATCCAGGGGACAGTCCCGCGGGCACTCTGTGTGCACCAGCAGGGCTGGTGAAGAGGGGGGATTCTGGGGGTAGTGGTAATTGTGGTGGTAGGGAGGAGCAGAGTGGGAAAGGAGGGCACACTCAGGACCTAAAAACAACAATGGAAAAGGAATAAAAACTGGCTTTGAGGTTGAGGGAGCACAGAGACACACGGATCACAATGCAGGGAACAGAAAAATTTACCTCAAACGGTGGGATGTGAGGAGACAACAACACATTTTCTCACAAAACAATGTTAGGAGTAAAATAAAAATCTGAGCGAGATGAAGACCTACAAGTACTTGGAAAAGGACTCAAGCTTCCCAGTGAGCTGTACCTAAACTTTTAATGTGAAGCTATCCCGTGTTTCTGTTGTTTAATATTTCACATCGTTAAAATCTGACCCATCTAAAGTGAACATTTTTAATCTTCAAGAGTATGTGTTAACTGTCTTTCCCTGGCCTTACCTGCTAGAGCATCATTGTGGCTGAGCAGCAAACTCCCTTGATTCTGGGGGTCAGCTGTAACGTCCATGTGAGCCGACTGCGTGGACTGAGTGTCGGCCTCCTCATCGAATGTTTGCCACGTAACTTCAGCCTCATTGAGGTAGCCGTTGGATGTCTCGCTACTCACACTTTCACCTATTTAAAGAAGAGAAGATGTGCTTTTTATAGTAGAGACATGCAACTACAATATAATTTTTAGAAAACATGCTCTTTACGTACACGTATAATGAACTGGGGCTAAACAGCTAACACATACAGTAGGTAATTCAAATTACACAACCGGCAGGAGATCTCTCACTTTTATCTCTGAGTTTGTGTCTTGTGTAGATTGGGGGTCCGTCAGTGCTTGACTCTGTCTCAGCTGGACTGCTACTCCGTAGGATCAATATCTAGATATGAAGTAACAAATAAAAAATAAAAAATCTAGCACACACAGTTACTACCTCATTATACAATAGTACAAGTTTAATGTACATACCACTGGTGGCTCATTGCTCTCAGTCCTGCCCTCAGAACCACAAGAAGTGGGGGAGTAGTCTCTCTTCTGGGCTGTGAGAAAAAAAAAAGTTATTTTATTTAAATAGAGAGCATGAAAAACTCCCTATTAAATGCTCTTAAATACAAATTTCCCTTAAATTATGACCACGGATACATCTATATAAATTAAAATGTTACTGAAATGTTATTTTATTTTTGTAGCTCAATTCAAAAAGTGGAACTTGTGATATAGAGGAGATATGGTATATGGACATACTTCTAAAAGGGTGAACTTATATGTATAATTTTTAGTTTTTTTAATTGGTCTGATGTAATGTTCAAATTTTCTGAGAAACTCAATTTTGTGTTTTTATTAACTGAAAGCCATATTGTTCAAAGTAACAGAAATAAATGCCTGAAATGTGTGTAAGAAATCACTTTATGAATTGCATTATTGAAATAAATACATTTAATTCTAGTCTTCATTAAATGTTATTTTCTTAAAATGGGTTTAACATTGACACATCATAATGTTCCTATTATATCATTGTAACATAGACATATTGACATTTTGCCATAAAAAATTAGAACAATACAGCCATAAAAGTAATTAGCATACAGGCAACTCTGCTCATGATTGACTGGTGACAGTTCAGCTGAATCGTGTCTTCACAGGTTAAGTTATGAATGAGAATGAGGATAGAAGTAAAATAGAGCGAAGATTTTTTTTTTGTTGTTGTTCAATACCTGGTAAAGTGTCAGACAGCTGCTGGGTGATGTCTGAGGTGCTGCTGCTCCGCTGCAGAGGACTCTCCCTGCCCCCCATCTCCTCTTCTCCTCCACATTCTGAGAGCTGACATTCTTCCACATCTGGAAGGAAAGAAAACAAGGTCAGTTCGTGTCAGTACATCATCCGAAAAGAAAATTAAAAGCATAATCTGGGACATGACTTGTGTTATTTCCTAGGCGATGAAGAAACGTTCATGATGCAGAACAGACTTTTATGAAGACATGGAGGAAAACATCACATGCAGACATGCATTAGTAATAACTAATGAGATGTTTTTGTTACAGACTGCAATTTTGCAATGAAGGGAGTTCAGGCCATAAGTAGTTTTTAAGGAACTACTTTTAAAAATAAAACCAAGGTTCCTACAGCTTTTTCATGATGAAATTGCTTGCCCATTTTTACAACAAATACAAATGCTTACTGAAAATGCAAAAACTTAAATGTGAAACCTGAAAAAATTGGATGGATGGATGGATGGATGGATACAGTTTCTCAACAATGTAACTAGAAGTAAAGTCTGGGAATATTTTTACAGACTCTGTTTTTTATCTTCCATAGCTATTCCCCCTGGAAGAATAATAATATCTAATCTAATCTAAGCTTCCCCCATTTTCATACAGCACAGGAACTCTGTAATACGGTCATAAACACTATAAACTGTCAAAATTAGTTAGAGATGGATGAGAATGCAGGACGGAGGTCACAAACACACAAATACATGCAGCTCTCGCAGTGCACGTTACCTGAGAGTCTATGAGAGCAAGCAGAATTACCAGAAGAGATACCAGGCAAGAAAGAGCTCACAGTGTGGAGCAGCATAGGAACACTTTTAGTAGTGGGCAAAGCCTCGTAAAGATGGACACAGTTGCTGATGGACTGGCTTCGCTTAGCTTCCATCAGGAAAAGATAGAAAGGGAAGAAAACAGACAGTGGAAACAGCAGAAAGGCAAAGGGAAGAAGACAGAATTCAATGAAACAGTCACTTCTAATGATAAATGTTTTTTTTTAAATCACAGAAGTAATTTACATTATGCAGAGATAAGAAGTTTTCCTGTGATGCCATTTAAATACATCAGAAAGACAAACTAAGTGTACTGTAGTTTGTAGTTCTGTGTGGGTCTTACGATATAAGGCCCAGAAAAAAGGAGACGCAATCAGTAGAAAATACAACTACTATAACTCATAACAGCTGAGTGTATTTTTTACCACTCATGGTATCACAGCCACGCACAAAATAGCTACACACAACTACTCACATAATTAAGGAAGTTATTTGAGGGGAAAAAGTGTCACAGTAAGCAAATTGAGCTAGTTTTCCCTTTGGAATGGGAAAAAAAACACAACAAAACTTAAGTAGAAAACTAAATAAATTAAGCAAGTGGAATTATATATAAAAAAGAATATAAAAATACTCAAATAATTAAACAACTTAAAACAATATTTTAAAAGAATATTAAAAAATTGGTAATTGCTGAAAATCTATCTTGATATAACTCAAAAAAGTTTAATTTAATCTCAAATACTGTAACATCTCGTGCAAGAAAGAAAGTGCAAAAATAGTAAGGTTACAAATTAAAGAGAAAAAAGTTTGCACAAATACTGCAAGAGCAAATTCAACATATATGAATTACAGAATCATTTTTGATTCTTTACAAAGCTGTAAGGGTCACACAAGAAGATGACTCATAATGATGAATTTTGGTACCACTGAGACACCAAATAACTCAAGCTGTAACTTAACTTTAGGATGAAAAGCAAAGTATTGTGGACATCCCATCATCATGAGATTACAGAAGTACCGGTAGTTATTTTGTGATTATCTGATAAAGGTTACTCCACTACTCAGCTCGTACATTGTGTCTGTATGCTTTTATATGCATGTAAAAAGTGGAATCAGCAATTAGCAATCACCTGGTGGACATATGAGCCTGCTGAGATTACCGTATGAACTACTTCCCAGTACAATAGAATAGAATAGAATAGAATAGAAGTACTTTATTCATCCCAGCAGGGAAATTACTTCGCAGTTACAGCATAGAGACAAGACACAATAACAACTACCACTGAGTAGTAGTTGTAGATAAAATAAAAAATAAAAATAAAATATAAAATGCTATGAATTGTAAAAATATAAAATGCTGTTAATATAAAAAGCAACTTAGAGCAGTCCTTGCAAAGATTTTAAAAAAATGCAATGTCCCCAAGAATGGTTTAAATGGGATAATGCAGATGCATTGTTATGATGACGTGCTGAAGGCTGAATGTTGGAAAGAGCACAACCTTCTTAAAGAGCCAGAAGCTAATTTCAAGACGTAAGATTACAAAGTCAAATTCCTTTTAAGTCGTGATTGACATTTACGGAATATTTTTATAACTGATGGCAACATAGTTAATCAATTGTGCTATAAAATGGCACTATGTGCATAGAAAACACATAATACTGCTCCTTTAAAATATATTGTGTTTAATGAAACTATTTTAGAGTTTTGCTTTCTGAACTGAAACAATGTCAATTTTTTATATCCCTAGGATGCACCTGTATTTGTTTCATGTACTTTATACAAATAAATTTAAAAAAGTAATTGTATTTAGCAAGTTTCTGCCCAAAATAATTAGCTGTTCACATCCAAAATAATATAAACAGGATATTGCAACCAGTTAGTAGCAATCCTATAAAAGGCAAGGAGAAAGTTTATTCACCTGGATCTGTGTAGTTGCAAACGCTTAATGAGCTCCATAATTAAATACCCTTTTCCTTCATTATAAGGACAAGATCTCACAATATAACACTGTACATTTGCATGTGTAAGAGCAGCCAAGTTTTGACAGTTGTCAATGCTGATGCTTTACCATTGTGTCTGGATAGTACT
Organism: Xiphophorus hellerii; assembly: GCF_003331165.1. Taxonomy (NCBI): domain Eukaryota; kingdom Metazoa; phylum Chordata; class Actinopteri; order Cyprinodontiformes; family Poeciliidae; genus Xiphophorus; species Xiphophorus hellerii. The sequence continues at coordinate 8,841,664 of NC_045690.1, forward strand.
TCAGGGTTATTCTCATAGAAAGCACTGAAAAAAGGTGCTTCTCTCATCTGCTTTCAGCACACTTTAATTACGCCTTTCAGTTAAGAGAGATACATCATATCTCCCACAGCCCACTGCTGCTTCTCGTTTTGTGCATATTAATGAGCATTAATTACACTCTTAATGAAACAATCAAAAACTGCCGTGTAATTGATGTGTGGGCTTTCTCTTGAGGAGCAAGGAGAAGGGCTGTTGCTCCTTTGAAGATCAATGTGAGAGCAATACAATCAGGCTGAAGAAAGGAGGAGAATCTGAAGCGGTTGCTTTTAATGTCCATCTTTACTTGCATTGAGATACAAATAAACAGGCTAAAAGAATAGATGCATAAACATCTACCTAAGGGACATAATTGATTTTTTAACACATGCATATAAAAGCATGCAGACACATTATCCTTTAAGCAAATAAAAATAAAAAATCCCCTCCTTTCCAAACAGGCTTGTAATCTGAGAGCAAAGTTGGTGGATTAAGTGGAAAAAAAAAACTATTTTCTTTTGGTTTGACCATCCGGATTAAAACAAAACAGAAAAACAGAGTAAAGCATTGCAACTTTTGACAAGTCTATCAGTTAAACATATAATTTACTTCCCACTTCTCAATCAAATAAAAGCTGCCATTACAGCAGCGTTCAACCCTTATTTTTGGCATGTAGTCTAGGGAATTGTTCTGTGTGCCTGCAGTTAAACTGACATGGAATATGCTGACACTGGCCAGTGACATGTCAAAGAAACAATGAGGGCCATCTGCTGGCCTCTTTGTCTACAGAAGTGCATCCCACTGGCACCTGGCCCCTTTCAAAGATTTCCACATAAGATCATTATGTCTGATAAACCCTGCGCATGGTTTTTGGTGTGCAGTCTGCCCCCAAAAAACATAAATACAATGCATACACAAGTGCTGGTCAGAAGTTTACATACACTTCCTCACAATTAAGTGCTGGAAAATGTGATCTTTTTCACAATGATGTTTAACTATTCTTTTTTCAGGTTGGAATTATCATAAAATATACAAGATCAGATAAGTCTGAATTTATTGTGAATTGTATGCAAACACACACACACGCCCACACACACCTAATGCAACCACCAGTATTTAGATGATCTTAAATAAGTTGTAAAATCCATCTCCTTATCTGTCTTCTGTGTGAGAGATTTACCTTGGACAGAGGGGTTACACACATCAAAGATAATAAATTGATAGATTAATTGATAAGAGAAACTATATGCCAGTACTAAGGCTCTTGTCTAATTCTGGCTGGATTACTTTTTCACTCTTATGATAAAGAGGTAATTTAAATTGGTTAGATTCCTGCCACAGACAAAGCTCCTATTCATTTCAACAGAGTTGAAATGAAGCTTAGTGATAGCCTGATTTATCCATATCGAAACCACTGGTTTCAATGTGGTGTTGAAACTTCATCCAAGTTTCAACTCTTGAACTTTTATAGCTATTCACTCATGTTGTCATTGAAAAATTTGAAAGTTGTCCACCATCTTTATTATTCCATCCAGTTTGCACAATTCATTACCACCGCTGATGGCAAAAAAAAAAGAAGCATGATTTTAGCACCTCTATAGTTGATAGGAGGTATAGCAACCATAGCTTTGGAAACTTCAAGTTGACCCCAACAAAGACACATCACTGTCACCATCACTAAATAGCTCATTCTTTTCCTCATCTGCCTACAAACCTTTTCTTCAAAAGGTTTGTCCATGTGGTTGGCTGAAAGTCTCAGTTGTGCTTCAAGTGTTTATTTTGGAGGACAGGATTTTGTCTTGGTCAGAAATTCGTAAACTGACTTTACTGTGAATCATCTCACTGGTATTTCAGCATATCCTAGTTCATCGTAAACTTTAGATCAGGGGTCTCAAACTCCAGTCCTCGAGGGCCACTGACCTGAAGTTTTTAGATGTGCCACAGATACAAAACGCTGGAATGAAATGGCTTAATTACCTCCTCCTTGTGTAGATCAGTTCTCCAGAGCCTTGCTAATGACCTAATTATTCTATTCAGGTGTGGTGCAGCAGAGGCACATCTAAAAGTTGCAGGACAGCGGCCCTCGAGGACTGGAGTTTGAGACCCCTGCTTTAGATTAATAAAAAAAAGATCAAATTTAGACATAAGTAGATGTTCTAACCAGATGATAATCTCAAACACACATTATTACTGATTTTGGATTATAATTCCAGATTGGCTCAGACCCCAATCCTAATGAAAATACACAAGCTATGCTCACAAGTCAAATCTTGGTCAGAGCACAGCAGTATCCAGGTAGAATTGTGCTAAGACTGTGTTAATGGACAAAAAAAGTAGCTGGTATCTGTCATGCTAACAGACATTTAACTAAATATTAGTAGGAATTAGATGTATATTTGTGCCTCCATGTGTGATTTTAATCTTGTGTGTATTGGATAAAATGTCCATAATATTAAAAATTGTACACAAACATTTTGTGAATTCATATTAGTTATGTTGTACCATCATTCCTCCCTGAGGAAAGAAACTCTTGCAAACGAATCAATATGACAACAATGTTGATTTATATTTCTGGTTAGTACTGTAAAACAGCGTACATGTGGGAAGAGCTTTATAAAAGCCAGTGGTGTGGAGCTGCTAGTGGACCGTGGATCATACTAACCGGAGGCCTTCTGTCGGACATTGTTCCGGGCTTTCTCCACACCGGGGGCTCCTGAGGTAGTGGCAGAGCGAATCCTCATGGGTTCCTGGGCTACAGGCCCACCCTGCTCTCCGTGGTTTCTCCAGCTCAGTGAGAATGAGCGTGCAACTGCAGCAGCCTTCTGGGAGTCCTGGATTACTCCTGGCATGCAAAGAGAGAGTTTTAAAGGGCTAAAATGCCAGTGGGCAGTTTTGCAGGAGCTATTGGCATAAATTCAGATTTAGAAGAAAGGATTATCCTGACAACAAAGAGAGATATCTGCAGGGTGCATAGTACTACAAAGATTACAATTTTCACAATAAAGGCTTTACAAATGTTGATTCACCAAGTCTTGAGCTAAATCAAAGTACAATGTACCAAAAATATTGTTAATACAACTGAATTCAAGCAAAGTTTAGTTTAAAAGAACCAAAATTATATCACTTAAATGAGTTAAACATTATCTTGCAAGCGTATTTCATTTCATATTTGTCATATTTTGTCACATTACAAATAAACGTTAGGGTAGTTTATAAATAAATACTAAACAAATTCAAAAGTAGTTCATAACAATGAAGTGTGTACAAGAATCATTTACAACCAGTAGGAGTTGTCATCATATCGTTTGTCAATTATCATGAAAAATTTTGGATTGTGATAAGAATTATTTATTGGAAATGGTATTTTTACTATTTCCTCCACCCTTTGTTCCATGAGAGCAACAATAAATATTACATTTGAAAAGATGATTAAATGCAGTTACTGTGTGCTGCTTAGAGATATAAATCACATTTTTTTAAGTAACTGGGTCCTGAAGAAGCCTATTTTAAATGTGGATGTTTTTCAAGAACAGTATATGTGTTTGTGGAGCTATGATGCTGCGCCATGCAGTCACAGTCATACATTTACTTAAAACTAATTAATTTATTATAATTTTTATTATTATCACAATAGTACCACAAAATAGTGTCCATAACATCCATCCCTAATTTTCAACTCAAGTCTTTCAAGGCTTATTTCTACTTAGACACTGATTTTTCCCCCTCATTAACTCTGAGCAGTTTCTCTGCTTCCACTGAAAAAGTTCTCGCACAACATGATGCTGCCTCCACCATGCTTTACCATGGTGATGTATTGTGAAAGGTTATTTTCAACCTCAATACAATTGGTCTTCTTTCCCCCCTTTTTTTATTGTTACATTTTTTCCCCTTTTTGTTCTTTAAATACCAGCATCTCAATTAAAATATGAATTTATTCTTTTTAAGTAAGTTTAATCTGTTTCTTTTTTTAACCTGAAAACAAATATCAACCATACTTTGTCAACCACAAAACAGCAACGCATTGTACGTACATTGAGTAAATTGACATATTGTTCTAATAAGTTAGTCTTTTTTGAAGCATCAGCGTTTGTGGTTGAGAAAATAATTTTTTTGCACTTTAAAGATTGCTGACCACTGGTTTAGGTGAGAAGCAATGTCTTGGTAGGTTTTGTGATTATCTTTTCATTTTTGGATAATGGACTTAGAACTGCTGCAGGGGAAGTTCAAAGCTATCAATATTCTTTTGTTACCTAAAACCTTTGTCTATCACAAAAAAATAAAATAAATCACAGTAAGTACATGGGAATTTGTGGTTGTGATATGACAATAAGGAAAATTGAAAGTGGTATGAAAACTTTTGAAAGGCTCTGTATCGCTTGCAACTTTTTAAAATCATATCCCAATTTTCATGTTTTCATATTTAATCCCCTTACCACGTCCTCGCTGCTTTTTCTCCTTCTGTTCGCTGAGTTTGTCTAAAGGCAAGTTGGCCATGTCCAGGCCATAAACAGAGCGTGCCAGCACAGCCGTCAGCGAGTCCATGATGCTGGCCCACTCCATCACCAGCTCCTCCCAGCAGGTAAGAGAGGACAGCACTGCCAGCAGCTCGTCCCACAGCTCCCGAGATATAAATACGCTGAGGTTTGCTCTAACCCACGCCACAATAATAGTCTAAAAAAAAATAAAAATCAGGAGAGAAGAGCTCAGCTTGTTCAGTATCTACTGTAACCTTTAAATGAGTTCATGGGGAAACTGTTGATTAAAATTTAAAAATGACTAAACTGCAAAGAAATTTAAATAAAATGGTAAATATTGGCTTTTACCCTAAAAAGTAAGGATGCTAAACTTTCAGCAAAGCTGTCTTTTCTTTGGTTTTCTTGTGGCCTCTTCATTACTGCCTCTGTGATCTTCAGTAGCACCTGCAGCATCTGCTCCCTGAGGAATGAACAAACATAAATCAAAAAGGCATCAACCAAAGAATTATCGAAGAAAATCACTCATATACTCCAAAGTTACTAACCATGTCTGTGTAGTCATGCTGTGCTCCATGATCATGTGCCGATAGATGCTGAGAACATTCTTGCACACTTCAACCTGATTTTCCAGGAGTTTCGGAACGTCCTGGCATGGCTCCAACAGGAACACATTGGATGAGTTGGTCAGGAAAACCTACACAAATACACAAAGGTATATGTTACATGTGCATATGTGGACAGGTTTGTTGGTAACCTTTGTAAAAACATGTTAAAAATGTATATTAAAAAAAACAGAATTTAATTTAAACTAATTTATTTAGATTTGATCAAATCAACAGTAGAAAATTAAATAAACTGGTATTCCAAACACCCATTGAAAATACGTTCCACAAATGGCTTTTGTTTTTATTTATGCTATACTTTTTAAGGTTGATCAGAGTTCTTTCGACTCCCTAGTCAGTAATCCAAGAATCCCTGTAATAATAAAACAGAAACAGGCCCATTTCTTCTGATTTATTAACTACATGACAGGATGAGGATCCATGTTTACAAAACAGTCACCAGGAGGGAAATGTAAGAAAAAAATTCTGCTAACTCACTGATCACTGTAACAAAAGTATAAGAATTATAAGAAATAACAATAGGGTCCCAAAAAAGGTGGTGGTCTTCCATCCAGACATCCATCATGTTCACCCGCGTGTTCATGTAAGTTCACGCTGACAGATCACCATTGTATGGAAGTTGTTTATCGCACTAAAAACAATTATTTCTCAAGGTAATTTCTTCATGTGAACCAAAGTATTACTGACCTGTAGTGTAGGCTGCATGCCAGCTTTAACGTCTCTATTCTGCTCCTCTGTGAGAAAACCCCGATTGATGGCACTGCTGAACGAGTAAGTCCTTCCCCAGCTTGACGAGCGTTTGTGACCATGACTCTCAAACGCCTTGCAGAGAAAAAAGAGACAACAAAGGGAGAGGCTCAAAAGGTTTTATGCTTGGATTGTATGGAGAAAGAAAAATTTCAGAATCATGGATAATCACGTCTATTTTACTATACTTTTACACTCCACACAACGAATGTTTGCCATGTGTCAAAATGATGTAAATCCTGTCAACATTGAAACTTTCTGTGAATTTTACTTTTACATGCATGATGCTTGCATCTGTGCTGAGAACACGCTCTGAGTTTTCATCCACTTCATCTTCCTGGGTAGTTGGGTCAGGCTCGGTCATGAAGATGGGCTTTTCCTGCAGGAGCCACTTTCTGTACACTTTGATAACCTTCCTGGTTGCTGAGGCTTCACAAGCCGGCAACAAGAAGGCCTGTGAGATTGGATAGAGAAGTTAGTAGAATGGAAGTAACTCAGTCAGGATAAACATACGACCAGCAGAGGGAGACAAAGCACAAGATATGAGAATAGTTCTTATATTTGTTGTACCTGGTGGAAGACTTCATTGACAAAATTAACATTGTCCCTTGTGGACAGCAGAATGCCGTGCACCATGTCGTAGACATGCTTGTGCTCCTCCTCAATGCTACACAAACTGGAATCACTGGGCCTTCGATCAGACAGCGTGCTGCTGTTAGAGTGGCTCTTTTCTGTGTCCCCTGGTGGTCCGCTAGTATCCCCATCAGTAGTCTTATCTTTCTCCTTCTCCTGGCTGCTACCGCCTGCAGTGACAGTCTGCCAGAAATAAACAGGGGGAGAGAAATTAGAAGTCAGCATAAGTTAAAGAAGAGGATCCTCACAGATAAATAACTTGGCTTCTACAATACATACTAAAATTTTTTAAATCATCATCAGTTCTACTTAAATTCAAATTTAGATTGCATGTACAGTTCCCTTCTTTTCTGATAAACATAGCACTTAGAAAGGAAAAAATAGAATGTAATCAAACAATTAAAGAATGCTGTAGTTTGTGGAGGAGTTGCACTACTAATCAGTAGGTCATACAATAAGGCATCTCTCCCATATTCACTATTGATATAAAGGAGAATATGGAAGTTTTTTCCCTCTTGCTCTATTCACTTTTATATGGTTAGATTTTCCAAAAACAATCTTCCGTTCTTTCTGACAATAAGAGAAATGAATAGAGTGGCATCATATTCACCTGGATGAGTTTGGGAATGACCTCAGTGCCGTTTTTGGCGCTCTGCGCTGCAGCAGCACTGTTGATGTACTTCTTCTCCAGGAAGAAAGTGACCAGCCAGGTGATGAAGGCTACCCTGGGTGCCAAGTACTGATCCCTGGTGCAGAAGGTGCTCTCGTTGTTCCTCGTCACCGGCACATACAAGGGTTTCGCTCTGAGCGGGGGGAGTTCTGAACACAGAACAAAGGAATATAAAAACTGAAAGGCAGACTTATGGCCCCAGATTCATATTTAGGGCTGTAATTGTTTGAATTACATGTTTTATTAAAATTCCAGGAAATTTAAAGGACAAACATGTTCCACTTTTGTTTTGTAAAACTAAAAGGCAGAACTTTCAGGCAATCTCCATGGGTCTCTCCCAATGCAGCACACACACTTCATATTTCACCAACACCGGTCAAGTAAAACATTGTGTCTAGAATATGCAACAAGCTGAAAGAACTCGCAAGCCACTGCTGCAAGAAAGAAAATTTTTTTCTGTTCTTGCAGAGTGCTGACCTTCAATCTTTAATCATGAAAGAATTGCACTGAAATCTCTGCCCATTTGCTCAAATCATTCGGTCTGTGATCCTTCTGTGCAACAGACTTAACGAACGCCAATTTAACTGTTTCACAACCAAAGATAATCTACAACAAACATCAAGTAATGACTGAAAATATGTGGGGAAATATCCTGCAGTTTGACTGTAACTGCAACCGACATCTGATTATTTGCTTCTACAGTTGTCTGTTTTACCTCATACTCCTCTCGCCTCCCCCCCCAAGAGTCTGATTCCAATAAGCGCATAAACGCCCGAAACATCCCTTCTATTTGTTGATATACAGACATCCCTGACCACTTGTGTGAAATTTTCAATTGCAACAGGAGTTCCTATCAAGATTTGATCATACCCATGCAGTCTGCCATGTTCAGCTGTTGAGAGCAAAACTAAATGATTTTCCAAAGAAAATCATTTAATCATTTCGCATTAACAGATAAGGAGAGTCTTTGTTACAGTCATATTTGTACATTTTTGTGAATTCACTTTTGTATTTTCACAATTTGTACTCTTACGTTATTTTACCATCTGTCACTGGTATCGGGAAAGTAAACAAATCTTACAGATATTGTAGTATAATGTCATTAATTAATCATTTTATTTTTTCAACTGTTACTTAAGTAGCATGATATATGAAACTAACATTTTCACTATCATACCATGATAATCTCATACTGAGTCAGGTTTAATGTATAATGTGAGAATAGTTGCTTTACAAGACTTCAACAACAAAGAGACACATACTGAATGAATAAACTTACCTAACAAAGGCTTATAAAGATTTGTGAATTTGGTGAAAGAGGGGAATAGATGTGGAAGGTAGTACTTCTTGAAAAGACTGAAGAGAAATCTGAAGCCTGTGTCTTCATTCTCTTTGTTCTTCCATTCTAAACTGGATGCCTGAAGCAGACAAACAGCACAAAAGCAGACAAGGTCAAGACAATGTTCATACAGCGAGCGTTTATTGTCTGTGTGACAAGGCCCATCCATCATAAGAAACAAAACACAGGCAAGGTTTAATTGGGTTAAAATGAACATTCTGAGCAGCAGTTTTCTGCAACAATATGATTGAAATAAATGCTGGTTAAGAATGACTGCTTATCACAAAGTACTCAAAAAGATGCACATCATGCTAATCAAAACAGTTGACCTTTTAAACAGAATATTGTTCAGTAAGGTATATTGTGGTAATCAAATTTGTAATCATCACCACTTAAGCCTCAAAATTAACTCGTTACATCACAGATTTCTAATTTAAAGTTTTACACAATAAGTCCTGCATGCAGTGAGATACAGAGAGGATATAAAAAAAGAAAAACACACACAAAGCATTTTAAATCATATTAACACTGATTGCCTAATGAGATTGCTCTTTTTTGTCTGTTTCATAATAACACATACTTCACTGCATTATACAGTAAACAGAACATTATTCCACAGTTGCAGGTCCTATGGGGTGTTTACAGCAGAAATGCTAGACATTAATAAGGCACACCTTGATTATTCTGTAAACACAGCTGCAACTCAATTGTATCGTACGTGTTTCAGTGACAAATTGGGAATATGGCAGCATGTCAGTTGGGCCCCCATAGACAAAAATAAATCCAAGTACAAAAAAGAAGAAGTAGTAAAGTAGTATTTGGGGATTACCTGCTATATGAACATATGAAGCTGAATTGACCGTTTTCCAAATTTCATACAATGAGTACATATGACCACCTCTATAAATGCAGGACTTTGGCATTTAATGGCCTGGAGAACACAGGTGTGTGCTAACACAATGTCGAGGTAGACACGACTTTGTGGAATGTGTTTCATGTTTTCTTGCAGTTGAGGTCCGATTTAAGTAATTTAGAAATCTGACAAAAACCAGATGAGTTTTATTATGTTCTGATACCTACAACTCCAGATTTTAAAGATGGTGCACTCACCTTTTTCTTCTTGATTAAAAGTGACAAATATTTATGAGCTGTTTCACAGCTAAAGTTTATTAATTACCTGGATAACCATGTACTTGAGCAGTGTTTCAAGAAAGTAACAGGTCAGGTCATCTGCAACCTTCTCTCCAGACACAGCTGGAACCAATGGAGTGATCTCCTCAGGCACTACCTTGGCTGTACAGATCAAAAAGATACAATAAATCCAAAAAATAATTATATGAACTTCTATGAGCATAACTATGAGCAAAATAAGCAAATGGCCTGAATCTAAGTCACCTTCCAGGGTGTTAGAAGATGGGTTGTTAATGATGGTGTCAAGCGTGCAGGGTCCTCTGGAGGAGGGAACAGTAGGGAATCCCGGAACCAGACAGGCAAAGATAAGGAACTGCTCCTCGGCGCAATTGTCCCGTAGAGCCTGAAGCCAAAGCAGGAAGAGACGGATCCCCTCACAGCGGATCTAGACAGATGATAAATTATTTTATTTTATATACAAATTCAACTCAGTTTATCTTCAAAACCTTATGTGGCAGGAAAGTAATGTTTCTGCATTTGGACATTCATATAAGAGTTTGATACAATCAACAACTTACTTTAAATGAATTTCCAGTGTGCAGAAGTTTTTTCAGAATAGAACCTGAAAAAGAGAAGAAAAAAAACCACGTTTAGATATTTTTGACAACCAAAGTCTCCAACCAAAGTTACAAAGACACAGCAACCCCACAAACTGTCATCTTCACTGAGACAAATGGACTTTGAAAGGGCATCTTGACAAATGAACAGGCCAAGTGGCACATCATCACATTTTTCCGATCCAAATTAACATTAGTTGATAGTACAACGAATCGATGAAGCCAGTCTGTTTCCTCTGTAATCAGATGAGACATGGTTCTGATTGCAAGCCAAAAGGGGTTTGTGTGAATTAGGGTATAGTTTTGACAGGCAGCAGGCAGCCCTGTTACTATGAGGACAAAATGGAAGGGCAACATATTTTAACTGATCAGAAACAAGAGAGCTTTAGGGGTAGGCGCTAGACCATGTTAATTTGGAACATTACTTCATATGTATTAAAGTATATTACTAATCAGAAAATAGAATAAATAAAACAAAACAGAAGAATAGACCAAGTTACTTTGGTGCACAAAGTAATAAAATTAGGTTATTTACCAATGAGCTTCTTAGTGATGTGTATTAGAGTAACTGTACTTTGATTATTTCAATATATTACGGAGGGGGTTTGTGGTGTCACCACTATGTTGAGAAGCATTTTTGCTACGAATTTATGGCAGACATTGCTATAGTGATTAGACTGTAGCTCACAGAAGCACAGTCAACAGGCTGACATGTGGATAGATGAAACAATCTGAGATGAAGGTATGCATGGGGCTTGATTTAACTTAAGCTAAATCAATTTAAGTTAAATTGGATTATAATGTTTTATACACACATACAACACAATGGAACATAAAATCATTGGAAAATCATTGGAAAAAATTGCAACAGGTATTGTAAAAGCTAGAAATGCTAGTTATTCATAACCTGTTGGCAACAGGATTTACAATAAAAAAGATGATGGTGTTTTTATACTTTTTTCATCGGGTGTCCTCATCAGAACGCTGGATGCACAATAGCATAAATTTATCTTTTCATACTCGTGGACTTGAGCACAGAAGTATCTTAATAGCGGTGTAAAATGTCTGTGACCTTGCAAATCTCAGTTTGAAAGGGACTGAACGACTAAGTCATGAATGTCATTCCAGCCACCCAGGGAATTTGTCAGGAGGCAGAGATTTTCAAGCAGTACTGGAAATGGATGTAAAAATGTGATAACAAAAAATATGGCAGTTATCTTCTCTCAAATGTGAAAATAACAGCACCACAACTTGACCAGTGACACATGAACTGATGAGTGGAAGAGAAAATCCCCTGTGAATGCAGGGTGGAATAAGGGGCGTATTGCAGAAATGGCCAGTCTGCAACACTGATTTAGACGTGAATCACCAGAACTGAAAAAAAACAGTTATAATTTTGGTCATTACATCTTGAAAAAAATTGTATGCAGCAGCAATATTTTAAGTGTACCTCAAATAAATTACATTTTAAATCAAGTGCCTCTTTGTATTTTCAAATGCTAATTTATTTTTCCTTCCAGATATAACACTCAGGTGTGCTAGTGATTTGTTTATACTTAAATGTCTCAGAAGTCAGAAAAGCTAAAAAAAAATAAATAGAACATACACATTGCATATGTTGTCCAAGTACATACCTATACTGTGAAATTGCCATCTGTTGTAGATTTTCTCAGGCAGAAGTTGAAGAATTTTCTGATGAAAAGAAACAAAGTTATGGTTAGGTTTATGAAAGGTTTAGTTGTTGAAGTTCTCAAAAAAAAGTAGCAACAAACCAAACACCAACAGAAGAAGAAAGAGAGATTCTAAGATAATTGAGATGCACTATAATCAGACCGGTTTTCAGTTACATCAGTTCTGACCTGTGACAAGTAGATTGAAAATAAATAAAAAAAATAATAATTATGTTCTTATTGAAGACAGACACAATGAGAAAAACTGTAACAGTAACAATCAAAACAATGCTCTTACTTTATAAGGTTGGCAAACAAAATTAATTACACCCAAAATGAGCCTATAACTTTTTTCCCCAAAATGAGGATAAGACACCAAACATTTATTTAGTACCAATTTTAATAACCATTACATCAGTTTTTAAGTAGCTATTAAACCAGATAACTAAATAGAATAAGATTGAATATTATATTGGAAATAAATGTCAGTTGCATTAGTGTGGGGTATAGAGACTGCCAAGCTGTTACACTTCAGTTTTTTGTTGCTTCTTGGCTCTCAGTCAGAAGTAAAACTAGCTCCATTTCCCAAACAGACAGATAGCTGAACTCAGGTCTTCAAAACGAGAGCCCACAAACCCATGGGCACCATCGGTGAGGCTGCATCTGCTTTCTAAAAACAGTATTAAAAAAATGAAAGGTGATAACGACTGACTTTACTTTGGTAAGTGCCATCGGTACATGTTTCAGGAATACAGTGCATTCACCCTTTGCCTCCACTTTTCCTAGAAAGTCTGCAGAACCTTGAGACACAAGAGAGCACAACACCTCAGCGTTAACCACGTTACAACTCAATTAGTGCACCCTAACCTTTCAGCAGCCTATCATTATTCCTGAATCTAGCGACAGGTTAACTGGGTCCCACTGGAGAGATTGAAAGAGGAAAAAAGCCTGGGGGGAAACACTGCAACTGTGGCCCCCTTGCTACCTGATAGTCAGTTCACTGGGATCAACCTGTGCTCCCGATGGTTCAATTCTTATCAGGCCTAATCACTGACCCAATAAGTCTTCATGATTGCAATGTGGAGGTCAAGCCTGCCTTTTTACTGCTTTACGAAGGCAGTTCTGACCCACTTAACAAGACAAGCATTGCTGGACAGCATAGTAAAAAGCTCATCTGCCCCGGAGAGTGAGAAACTGAGATAGTGAAGGATTTGGAGCATAACAGGAAGAAAAAAAATAGCGAGACCTTTAAGGCCAAAAAGATTAAGTCAGCCGCAGTCATACAGAACTGCAGGAGCATCGCACAGAGAAAGCTTGCAGGATGGAATCATTTTAAGGGTAAAGTGATCAAGTTCTTAAAATGTTGAAGATATGTGTATTTTTAAAAAAAATAAATGCATCTGTAAATGTACAACTAGAAATATTCTGAAGAAATTTAAATGGGGCTGCCAAAGTGTGCCCATCATTTGGAACCCAGTGTTCTAATGCTAAAAATTAGCATCAATTCTAAGGTAAACTACAACGTTCTCAATAGCATGTGGAGAGTCACAAGCATGTTGAGTAACTCTATTCAGTATGTTAAAATTAGTGTATAAGCTAAAACTAGTCAAAATCTAATGTTAGCCTAAATGCTGCAGGTGGCATGTGGGGTATAACTAGCATGTTGTCTTACATTGACTTCCTCCATTCACTGTGTTAAATATGGAGAATAAAAAAAAAAAAGCTAAAAAGCTTATTTTAGGAAAAAGGCTGTGAAAAGGCACAGCCCCCAACTAGTGGGGGTCAGTACACTGCTAATGTTAATGCACTGCATTAACATTTTTACTGCTGTTGGTGAGTTTTGCAGAAAAGTAAAAATGTTTAGAGTTTTTTTTTTTAATCATTTGTTATAAATATATTACAAAGCAGCCATTCAACACAAAAGTAAAAATCTGATTTATACTTCGTGCTAGTTCGTTACCAGACAAAACACTCATCTCTTAACACCAAATTGGTAATAAGTAATATTATTGTTTATAAAACAAAAGCTTTTTTGAAATACTGCTTATCTGCTTAGACACAAGAAATTTACAGTTGGTAAATTTTGCAAAATGAAAATCAGATGTTTGCTTTGCGGCACTTGGGTTACCAAAAAATGTACTCATCCTTTACCAACAGATTAACAACAGATATTGTTATTGTTCAAAAAACATAAGATTTTTTCTGCTCTTTTGAAATGCAACTTATCTTGCACTTACTACTTAACAAGAATTGTGCAGTTGGTGAATTTTGCTCAAAAGTGAAAATGTTTTTTGTTTTTTGTGTCATTGGTGGTAAATATATTATAAAACAGACATTCAACACAAGAAAAATCTGATTTATACTTCGTGCCAGTTCGTTACCAGACAAAACGCTCATCTCTTCACACTAAATTAATTACAAGCAATATTATTGTTTATAAAACATAAGCTCTTTTGAAATACTCCTTATCTGCTCAGACGCAAGAAATTTACAAATGGTAAATTTTGCAAAAGTAAAAATCTGATGTTTACTTCATGGCACTTGGTAACCAGAAAACACACTCATCTCTTAGCAACAGATAAACAAATATTGTTATTGTTCAAAAAACATAAGATTTCTTCTGCTCTTTTGAAATGCAACTTATCTTTCACTACTTACTATTTAAGAATTGTGGTGTTGGTGAGTTTTGCAGAAAAGTGAAAGTGTTTTGGGGTTTTTTTGTCATTGCTGGTAAATGTGTTATAAAACAGACATTCAACAGAAAAATCAGATTTATACTTCGTGCTAGTTTGTTACCAGACACGCAACCCAGGTAGAGAGGGCAGAGTCCTCAAAGCAGCCATCATGAGTTTGAGTCCTGGCCTGTTGACCTTTGCCCCCCCCCCTTTCACAATCCCATTTCCTGTCAATCTATTGTGAGGTTTGGTTAACGCCACTAGAGCAAAAACATAAATAGAAAAATAAAGCATAATTGTTGATGTCACACAAGAGGAAACAAAAAGTGAGAGTACGTTGTGTGGAGAAAAATTATATTTGGCATCAGAGGGGAATGAGCAACTTGGTTCAAGATGGTAGAAATGTAAATTAAAGCTCAAGCCCAGAGGAACACCATATATGAATTAATGGGGTGGTCTAATGGAGTGGGGGGATGCATATGTTGCACACTTTGGTCCCTTAGATCAAATAAGAATTGTTTAAATACCACAGTATTTACAATACACAGTACACTGCTTGTGTATTGTTGCTACCTTGAGCGTACCCCCTCAAGTTACCTACTGACCAAAAAGGATAATATCCCATGTAACAAAGCTTAAATCATCACAAAATGGTTTCTTAAATATTACAATGAATCCACTGAACTCCAACGACCTCCACAGTCACCAAATCTCAAGCCAATGTAACCTTAAGCATGTGGTGTAAAGGGACGTTTCCATTGTGAATATGCAGCTAACAAACATGCAGGAAGTGCTTGAGTCTACCATGATAATAAGGGACCAAAATCTCTGAGGAATGTTTGCAGAATATTGTTGAATCTGTTCCAGAGAGAATTGAAGCAGCTGGAAGGGGGAAAGAGGGTTCAACCTGGTTCTAGCTGGTGGATTTAGCTGGTGTACCTTAAGCTGTGGTCCCCATTTCTTGGATGTCTCTGTTTTTCAGCACCACACTCGCTTCTTTTTCCTCAGACTAAATTCTAGCCATTGACTGTGGCAGCAGAGAAAATGAAGCATGTATCACTTTAAGGAAAGACATGATGACAATCTGTTCTGTTTAACTTCTTTCTGATCCGATTCCACAGACATGATGATATGCGTGTCCAGATGGGAAGCTGCACCTTATTATTGATCCCACGTGGGATTCTTACATCCCTGTACTGGAGCTGTACTTCTCCCTGGGTCAGCAGAGACATTATGCCAGGCTGCAGCACAGCATGGTAGCCTAGTTAAGCCCTTCCCTATGTGTGAGTGTGTGCGTGTACAGACACAATATCATTGTCTTTCCTGTCTGAGAGCATCAACAAAGGAACACAAACGAGAGATGGATAGCTAACGCAGAAGAACTCCCTGTAGTGAGGGAACAGAAGCACCAACGTGATGAATTTAGTGGGCAATATGAGGCGAATACAGAGTCTGCAGGGCTAGAGGTTGGAGGAGTTACTGTAATCTGCAGCCATACCCCAGCATAAAGATAGAGGCATTATTGTGGTACTACCGCTGCTTCAACGCATTTACATGATCCGCACTTAGGTTTCCAGTGGCAGAGCCAGAACATGACAGTGAATATAGGTAGTTTATGAGGGCTTTTCGAAGGGAAGCAACAGACATATATTGTTCTCTGAGGAACATTTGTCATTTACACAGTGTTAAGGATTTTTGACGACATGGAGAGGATCACAACATCCAAAGCTGAAACTAACAAAACAAACAAACAAAAATACTTAAAAACTACACACACAGCACTTCACTAAGAGCAAATTAAATGTGGCAAACTTATGAGGAGCTCGGTAACAACTTAAAACTTTAAGACTGCCACGAAACACGTGCTAAGTCAAATGGTTTACTTCTTATGCTATTTTATTTTTAAACAAAGCATTGGTAACTAAACTAAAAACATCCTAAATAAATTTGAAAAAGAAATGTCAAAATTAGATTATAAACATTAAGCAAAAATATCCAATAGAATGACCAGAATTACATGGCTGGCTTCATTCTCCTCAAAGGCCAGTGGGTGGCAGCAGCAGCCTGCAATATCTCTAATTAGGCAAGGCAAGCGTGTCTGTATTGCACAATTCATATGCAAAGTACTAATTTAAAGTGCTTTACATGAAAAGAGAAGAGAGGTAATAAAATCACATTCTAAATAAGAAATACATGTTTAAAACAAATAGCTCAGACATGATACAAATTAACTGACGGAATTTGACATGTACATGAAAATATCAGTCCTGATTTGAAGGATCCACCAGTTTATTCAGTTTTTAAGAAAGATAAATAGGAGAAGAAAAAAGGAAAATTGCTTTCCTTTGATTAGTTCTGATCCTGAGAACTGTGAGAAAACTGAAGGATCTATCAGGGGTGGGCAATCCTGGTCCTCGAGGGCCGGTGTCCTGCAACTCTTAGATGTCTCCCTGGTCCAACACACCTGAATCCAACAGCTGAATCACCTCCTAAGTGCAGTCAAGTTCTCCAGAGTCCTGCTAACGACCTCATTATTTGACTCAGGTGTGTTGAAGTAGAGATGCATCTAAAAGTTGCAGGACACCGGCCCTCGAGGACCAGGAGTGCCCACCCCTGATTCTAGATGATTCATTCTAGATAAATAAATCTTATGTCTATAGTCATTTTCACAGATAAAAATATCACAAAGCACTTTATAGAATGTCATGAACAACAAGGACAGACCTGGTGCAGTAATTTAAGGTATTATCCATTTTCATGGTAATGGACATGATTCTTGCTGCAGCACTTTGAATAAGCTGAAACTCCCTGATTTTTGGCTAGGAAATGTTATTTAGGTTACAAAGACCAACAGACATAAGACACAATTACAGTAATCTGAACTCCTTAAAAAATGTTGGAAATTTTTGTGTCCTGTTTTGACACAGATTTTCTTTATTCTGAACAATTTTTTTAAATAACAGCAGGCTTTAGTGATACACTTTAGCTGTTTTTAAAACTAAAGTCCCTAGGTTTAATGCATGCTTTGTCTTATAAGGTGCTGCTATCTAACCTTGCATTTTTGGGACCAACAACAATGACTTGTGTTGGGGGTTTATTTGCATTAAATTGGTGGAAATTCTGCTGGCTGCAGGGTGGCGTAGCTTTGAGTGCTTTTGCGATGCAGTAAGAAGGTCCTGGGTTTTCCCCGCCTGGTGTCTGTCTGCATGATTTCCCTGAGAACATGTGGTTTCATTGTGGGTACTCAGGTTTCCCCGACAGTTTTTTAAAACTGTCACCAGAAGTGATGACAGTGTGACATGGATCAGTGACCTGTCTATCTCACCATTTCCCCAGTGACATTTGTTCAACATTCATTAATTATAATTGTTAACTACAATTCTCTTGGTTCTCCCATACACAAAGAAGACGAATACCAATAAAATATCCTCTAACATGGAAAGGGAGATTGAAAGAGAGAACAGTAGAGGGAATTTGGAATGCTGATTCAGGTCCGGTTGATAGACAAGAGGTCACAGCAAGGCCATATCCTGGAGAGAAAAGGGTCCTGGCACAGACTTCCTTCTGAATGTTGCTGGTTCTAAGGTTGTCCCTTAACCGGTCCCACAACCTCACTGGCACCAAGATAAAAATGCTCTCTGATGGTGAAGAGTCATGTGGGAGCATAAACAAGTCAAGAGTCCCTGAAGGGCTGAGAAACTCACTGGTCTTGTGACAGCAAAAACTGCCTTATAAAACACTCTGGACTTACATTTACTGCTTTATTCAGTGTCTGTCATAAAAGTATTTGCCTATACCTCTCCTTTTCACTTACAAAAACAAGCTGGATAATAAAATGTTCTTCAATATAGAGAACCGCATATTGTAAGTTCAATATAGAAATGTTTTCCAAGGATAAAAATAAATTAAATCACTCTGATCATAACAATGATAGTTGACATAACGCAAGTATAATTTCAATAACTTTATTAAAAAAAACAACAAGTATAAATGGTATGATCTATGAATAAAAATTGTTTAAAATACTCAACATTTATAGAAGTCACTCAGGTCACCAACAAAAGCCAGATATAGCTATCAACACTGCATGTCAAGGCTCTGAACTTCATCAGGGCATTTGTCCTTGGTGTTTGTAGTTCTCACATAGACTTAGGCAATCAAAACACTCATGCAGAGTTTTGATTTTATTTTGCCCATTTGTGAATTAAGGCAAATTCTATCAGTTGTAATTGTATTAAGCAGGATTTTCTGTAATTCAAACCACATGGCCTTTATTTACGTTACATCGACTAAAATCTGTCAGCTGTGAGCATAAACACAGTAGCATGCGATGTGTGAACACACTGCACTTGAAATATTGCCACCTTCCTAAGATAGACAATTTTTGAACCCCCCAAAAAATCACTCTCTCTTTCACAAACACCATTATCAATCTGGAAATGAAATATTACCTACAAATCTAACTTATTAACTAATTCTCACATAGTCTACTTAGGCAGACCAGTTACATTACATACATTATCAGTACGTATTACAGTTATAATGTGAAATATTTTCACATATGTTGATAATAGTTGATATAGAACAAATTAAAAAAGCAAGACTAATAATCCCAACAAAACTGATTTGAGTGATTACCGACATCCTCATTCAATGTTTACCATTATCATGATAAATCTCAACTCTTATGATTATTTGTTTCCAGCACTAATGACAAGTAATGCAATAAATGCCCATCGCTTTTCCATAAATATAGAAGCCTCTACACCTGGGCTAAATTATAACAGTTCCTAAACAGCAACTGATCTAAAGCAGAAATGAAATAACCATAAAAACTAAATAAATGCTGATATGGATGTAATTATTTTGCTTCCAAAATCTTTTTCTTCTAAAAATCTCTCTGGATTTTAACCCAGATGAGGGCTGTACATCAACCATGTTGCAACATTTAACATATGCTTTTGCTAAAATCTTTGTGGCAGCAGACTCGAAAAAAATCCTGGAAAGAAGCAGTGATGGCTGCTGGTCGAATGGGGGTTGGAGAACTCCAATAGAGCTTATGGGCAGGGACAAAAGCATACCCCCCTCAAGGTACCACGGATCAGCATGGGAGCTCACACTCCCCCCTCTGCAAGCCACAGAAAAAAGGGTCACATGCCTGATCATGGCTGAAAAGTAATCCCCATGCAGCAAACTCAAAAAAAAAACATGCAACTACAATACACAACAAACATATCTGAATGCTGCTGAGACACCATATTAAAATTTTTCTGGTGACCCAAAATATTCGTGCAACAAATATAGTTAGTAGAGATGAATTATTCTTCTTAACCTGTCCAATCAAATTAAAGCGTGTGACAAAGCTTTATACGGTCCTGCAAACACAAATTGGATTTTATTCCAGACAATTATTAAACTGGATTTGAAGCTAGATTTAATAAAGAGGAATTAATTTATTATCTGCTTCTTTTGATTAAAATTTATGATACAAATTTCTTTCCAATTATTCCCTTGCATTAAGACACTAGATACATTCCTAGGCAACATTAGCCATTCATGTGTGGATTTGCTGCATAAAAATATTCAACAATGAACTGCATTTTCATACAAATAGCATACAACTATCTTCTAATTCATCTGCCATCATCCCGTTAGCACATAACAAAACACCTGGTTAAACCAGATAAAAGACACAGCTTCTGATAACAAATTTAAGATCACATATGGAGAAAAATGACTAATATAACAGTTTGGAAAGAGTAAGTTAATGTAGTGTACCAGAGATCAGGATCAAAGAAACTCTGTATCTGTCCTGTACACACCCACTCAAAGCAAGCTTATCTACTCAGCGCACGGGTGAAAGCACACGTTGTCACAGACGGGGGCTAAAAGGGGACAAATGAGGGTTAAGCTGCTTTCAATATTGACTCCATAAATATGGAAGAGGAGTGAATCCAGGATCTATTTACAGGTCAGATGAGTGGCTGTGTAATGACAGTCAGGGCGGTTTTCTTGATGAAAAGCAGAGAGAAAGGTTGACAGAAAATGTTGAAAATGACTTACTGAACAAAAAGGAACAGAGAGGCTACCTCCCATTTTGTTTTGCTGCCATCTTTAAAGACCTGCCCATAGCAAATGTAACTAGAGAGTTGATTGTTTGTACTTGAAACTTGAAACTTGAGCTGGCATTGCAGTGAGGTAAAAAAAAAAAAACACAAGTAAAAGGACTTTAACCTCCAGACCCATCATCTCACACACACTTTGGACATGCCCTCTGAGATTTGCATTAACTCTGGGCTTTTAAAAAGAAGTAATGATTGAGCTGAACGTTTTTTGTTTTTCACAATCCATTCTTGCTATTCAGGTTCTTGAATAAAAGGTAGCTAGCAGAGTTCTAAGACAATTGCAATTATGATCCCACCCCAGAGCTGAGCTGAAAAACAGGTTGTAGACTACATTAGGTTGTAGGTGGATCTGGGACATGAATAGAGGATAACTGACTTACTTCAAAAATAAAGAGGATAGAGTCCAGCTCTTCCCTTTGAGACTTGTTCCCTGAAACCACACAAAACAAAAAACATAGAGTGGAAATTAAATATATTTGGCAAGAACATAATCGTTAGAAGTACAAACACCAAAGTGCTGAGGCTCAAGTGAAACAGACATGCTGGGTACTTACCTTTTTGTTTTAAGCTGCTTTCCAGTGTAATGAAATTTTCATAGAAGATAAAATAAATCTGTGAGCAGTTGCTTTCAAAGAATGCCTTTAGTTCACTCTTGTCAATGATGTCTGTGGACACAGAAAAAGAATAAAAATGTTAAGAAGAGAATCATGATTGTGTGATACTTAGGCCTGTCACGATAGCAAATTTTGCTGAGCGATTAATTGTCTCAAAAATTATTGCGATAAACGATAATATTGTTTGAAGATCTTTTTACACTGATTTAATGGAAATGATGTAATAATGCATGCGATTTCCTGCCAAAGATAGATACACTTTATTTTCAAAAGAACGCTAAACACTGGAACTGATAAACAAAATAAACAAAACAACCAAAAACAAAAATAAAATGGATTCTCAGTCTCCATTAACAAAAAACTCACTTGGAAAAAAAAACTAAACAACATAAAGCCAAAGTGGAAATAAATACTGCATTCAACCAAAAGAGTGCAGATTATGAAGTCTGTATATTATGTTGCCCTTCAGTAATAATTAGATTTAAATAGAGAAGATGGGCACATCGACTACCTGATGCAATAGTTCACACTACATGATTTTTTGCTCCTATTTTTCCCCTTACAACAATCTTAAAACGTTGGTCTTTCTAAGATTGTGTGGTGTGTTACGGTAGATCGTCGTTGCCGCTCCGATCTAAATCAGGGGTTTTCACCGACTGGGAGCTTTAACTTAGCATGTTGAATGTGACAGGCAGCCAATCAGAAAGCGCGGATTCTCCTCCGTGTTTTCTGATGGGAAATTACGTCGGGGAATCCCAAACAGCTGAAACGGCGCAACCCGAAGTCCAGCGGACATTGGAGATGATATGTGGAAACAACATTAATGTTTATTCAACATGCAAAGAATATAGAAATGACAAGGGGAGCAGCTGGAGCGAAACTGCTGCCGCAGTTGATAAACCCGGTAACTTTTCAGCTGTTCTTCGTTAACGTGACGTAAATAGGTTATAATGATTTTCATTCGGTCAGGACTTTACGCTGACACTAGCCACATGCATTGCAGGTAGATTGTAGTAAAGCACTGATTAATGCCTGGTTTTAAAATTAGTTCACTGGACTTGTAGCCATTATTTTGTGCCCATTGTTGGACACCACACTGCAGGAACGAACCCGATCGAACCGTTTTACCTAGGATTTCTGTCGGCTAATGTGTGGTCTCTCAGGTTTTGAAAATGGGCCGACAATCGGCTGGCAGCTCTAAGATCGTGCAGTGTGCGCTGGGCTTTACACTAAGGAAATGAGGAAGGGAGGCACCGGAGTTGAGCCTTTTTTCATTCAGTCTCATTAGCTGAAAGAGAAAAAGGTCGGAAGAGACGATAGTGCCGATAATTAAAATGACGTCGATAGCTTTAATTTATCGTACGATTAATCGATTTATCGTTTATCGCGACAGGCCTAGTGATACTGGATCATGTTTTGTAGACTGAAAATTTACATTAGTTTATTAAATAAAACCATTATAAAAAGAGATCTGCCTCACTCCATTCATATTGTTTTGTTATTATTTAAGATGGTTTGTTGACATATGAGGCGTTATAATTATCATTCAAGACATTTGTCAAACACACATTCTGCCAGAGTATCACAGCAAACCCATACCTAAGCGTTTCCTAAAATAAAACTTTCTTTTCAGCCTAATGTGGTTTTGTACACACTTAACCGTATTATTTCTTTCAATGTACTGATGTAATTTAGTGATAAATTAATAAAAAAATAAAAAAATAAAACAATAAACTTTAACCTGTAGATTAACAGCTTTCACACATAGAAGACATGCCCTCTTAGATTTTCCATTAACAACTCAGATTTTAAAGTATTTATGGTGAGTTCCCATTTATATTACATATACTTCTAATTCTAAACTGATGAATTTGTACCATATTCAGTGTCAAAGCAAAGCCAGAACACATCTTATGTATAAGTCAGAACTGCAAAGTAAATCCATAATGTCCCACACTTTCACTCCCATAAAACCCAAAATGTAAAACATCTGTATGTCTCAGAACAAAATGTAGTTTGCCCTTTTCTATTATAAATCACCATGTAAATGAATGTATGGTTCTATAAAAAACAAGTCCTTAAGCCCTCTGAGAATCACCAAGTTGTGTAAACAAAGAGGTCTGACTTGGTTGTCATTTATTTACAGAAGGAATCATTGGTCAGCACAAATACATGTTGGTAGCTCCATAGCATCAGTAAAGTTAAGTGAAATATTGCAATGAGCCCTAAACAGAAAAACCATTAACATTTGATAATGTTTTATGGCATGAAAGTTCGATACTAAGGGGAGATATTGAAGGGAACAGTAGATTCAGTGAGTCAGTGATAAAATGCAGTAAAAAATACCATAACATCACTAAGAGACATAGCTCTGCTTCTTTGTTTACATAGTCAACATTTAGAGAAAAGGAGAGGTCGGTGTTTAACTCTGTACTGAGGGATCTAAAGGCAGCTCCACAAGAGGACTCTGCATACATAATGGTGATAATGGTTGAACAAATGAGATGAAGTTTTCTCTCTGCTCCTTCAGCTCATCTCCTTTGCCTTTTAGATCCAATAAGTCTTCTGCAAACATGTGGAAGAGATTATTAACTGCCTGTTTTTTCTGGGTCAGTGCAGCTGTGTCAGTCAGGTGACACATCTACGTATTTAAAAAGGGTGACAAAGTTGATGTCTGTTGCACTGCTTGTGAGTGTGCAACCACTGAAGAGAAAGTTTTTTTCATTTAGTGTTTCATTGTAGGTGTTGGTTGGTGTCCTGCTAGTAGGTGACCCTCCACCCGATCTCATGTATTTGCAGCACTTAACAGGTTTTCTTTAAGGATTTTCCTATTTAGCCCCACCTGTTTTTAGTCAAAGTGGTTCCAGACCTCATCTCAACATCATGTTGCCGTCACCACTATGTTTCACTGTTTAGAGTTAACTTCTGATGGCAAATGGTTGCACTGAATTTTATTGAGGGGTACACAAGTAAAGGGGCTAAATACATGTGATTAACACTTTTCAGATTTTTATGCATAAACATTTTTTGATAATTATCATTTTACTCTATTCAGAATTTTATGTCGCATACAATCCCCAAAATATAAAGGTTATGTATAGTGACAAAATGGGTAGATGTATGCAGGGATTTAATACTTTTGCAAGGTAAGGGTTGGAGTGAAATGCTGAACATCGATTTTATCCAAATGCAAGTACATCAAAACAGGCGAGTGGCATGCTAAAAATAATGCTTATTACATTTCCACCTATATTGCTTAAAGAAGCTTCCATGACAAATATTTCTGTCTGACTGTTTCAAACAATTTTTTTTTTTACAATTTGCACAGCACAAAAAACCTTACCATAAAAACAGATATTGGGAATAAAATCATACATTTATGATACAAAAAAGATCTAGCTTTTGCTTTACTTGCAGAACATAAGATGTGCTGTTTCTGAATAATTAAATGTAGGTCAGGAGGAGTCCTGGAAAAATAACAGCAATTAAGGTTCACCTTCTGTTGCAATGTCTCCTGTACCACATGGTAAACTGGAAAACTTCCAGAAGCTGTCCAGCTCCTGGGGAGTGCTGGAATGATGTACAATGTGAGAGAAGCCAAGACCACTTATCTGTGTTCCCAGATTAAAGCAGAAATAATGAGGATGCATGATGGGAAAATTGAGTCACAGACAAAATTGCTATTAGATTTCAGCCTTGATGTAAAAGGACAATCTGCAGAGCTTTATGAAGGAAATTGAAAGGTCTATCACTCTAGTAATGCACATCAAAATGCAACAAAATCACACACTAACTACACTGGAGAATAAATCGTGCAAATGGAGTACATAAAGCTGTGACATTGAGACTGAGTTTAACTGATTTCACGAGAAACTTCATTATTTTTATTTCGTTCCAGTAGTCAATTAGCAATGATTTAAACAAAAACAGACAGTTTTAATGTGTCAGCATCCTTGTGGCTTAATGTTATCTCATATAGGTGCAGTTAGCATGCAGGTTATCAGATGCCTACTGGCAGTTAAAACATTTAAAAGAAATTATAATTAACACAGTGGAGGAAAAACTAGAGTGTTCATAAAGGCAAATGTAAAAAAATAATATGCAGAAAGATTTAATTTAATGTATGATTTATAACTTTTTCAGTTCTTTCAGATAGATTTGATAAAGTCAGTCGATGGTCTGTCAGAGTAGTTATTAAAATAGAAAAAGGATATGATATAGCTCTAAATATTAAGGCTACTTAAGTCCTCAAAAATGAACAGCCTGATATGTTTCAGGCTAAACTTTAGATTGTAAGATGTTGTAGCAAATGGTAAAGAATTATTACCAATACCTTAGTAATGCCAGTTTCAAAATATCTATAAGTAACAAGTATATATAGAATAAGTAAATATTTAGCTCTTAATAATAACAATCTTTTTTTGAACTTTGTACAAAAACACACACCCAGGATTCAAAAGGTTGAGTAAATCAATAAATGTCCACCTCTTCCATACACTTCTGTTACAGATCAAATAGCAACATCGTCTTGTTTAGTTGCATGCCATTTCATATACCATTAAATGAATTAACTGATTAAAAATTAATTCATTTTGAACACAAAGTAGCAGCTGCTGGTTGGAGCAAAGTCTGCAGAGCAGCAAATATTTTATTATAATTACCAAGCTTTTTCTGAACCAACTATAAGTTATTAGCACTGGGACAATTTTATCCTGCTATATTGAATATTTCTTGGGGGTGTTTGGTTGACAAGCAGCAGTGTCTTCTGTCAATTCTCTCATTGTGAAATATCAGTAAATATAAAGGACATCAAGCCTTCTCTCTGCATTATTATTAAGTTTGAAGGTTGCTCAACTAAGCGGACACGTTACAATCAGTATCTAAGAAGCATAATCTTGGAGCCAGAATGCCCAGCACTGTGAAAATTGTCAGTCCATGCCACCTAGAGCTATAGCAGCTGGAACTGGTAATGGATTTTCACTAAAAATTTAATAACTCTATTACTGCTGTCTATTATGCTAGTAATGAGTTTCACTATGTATGAAGATGGTGGAGATTTCTCAACCTTATTCCTGTAGGGTTTGCTTTTTCAGAATGCTTTTTTGGTAGAGTTGCACAAGTAGCCACAGAGATTCATTCACTGCCCAGAACAGACTTCTCAGGTGTCCTCAGCATAAGGACTGAACGATACAGAAGCTGTTCCCTGGGCCTGGGAATGCTGAGGATGACACTATATCCTCTGAGCCCAACAAAGTAACCGTTTTCCTCAAATGACACTTCTTCATCTGCTAAAACTCACTTGTTTAAGACAAGAGGGCTTGTGTAAAAAGTAGCTGGGAAAAACACCAGAAAAGAGAGCTTTTAAGAGAGGAGGAGACCTTGACCTAAATACAAAATTAAATACACTGTAAGTTTGGCTTCATTTTCCAAACACACAAAAAGAAGTAAACATAATTCTGCCATTTGAAAGCTTTTAAAAATTGAGATAAAAATAACAACAGCCTAAGCAAACTCAGACCATACATTTTGTTATACCAGTACAGGGAACTTGTGATATTCATGGTGGTTACGAACCACAGACATCCTAAGAATTACTAACATCTGCAAATACCTGAAAGATTCTACTTCTAAAAATGTTTATAACCATCAACAATCACCAAATATATCTTAATATGCATCAATACATACTGTAAAAACCATTCTGGTACTAGATGCTAATATTCACAGCATTCCTTATCAATGCTCTTGGTGATACAGTCAATCAGCACCAAGGAAAATGACTGGATTGGGTGCCAAGATTAATTTTCTTTTGTATGCCCTATGAAGAATATCTCAATAGTCAGATTTTCACCAAATAATTTGGAATCATATTTCATAGAAAACTACTGAACCATGAATAGGTAAGAGTCCACCGTAGACAGATACTGATAGACGCATTAACTAAAGTTTCTACAACACAGTCATTTACTACAAGCCCTAATATACATTTTGTCAGTTTTTATTCTTATCTCCACTGCAAATCATAAGTTAATCATAGGCATTAATCACTAATTTTGCGCTTTTAATTGTGTTAGTGTTTTACAATTTTACATGACCTGAGAGGAGCGGAGAGGCTGTTCCACCAAAAGAGAAGTTGTAGCTAACAGAAAGAATATTTTAGAGCGTGGCTGAAATTAGGAGCTGCTCACATGGAGCTAAATACCTTCTGGTGAAACGCTTTTTGATCCCAATCACGAGAGGTTAGGTTTTGAGGATTTGAGGTGAGACATTATTATACCCAAGAACACAGTATCAAGTATGGTGGTGGTAGCATCATGATGAGGGTCTGTTCTATTGCCAGTGATTCTGATGTACAGCACAAAGTAAATGGAATAAAAGAAGAGAACTACTTCAAAATTCATAAACTTTACCTCAAATGAGAAGCTTGATGGTTGAAATTCCAACATGATTGTTTGCTCTAACCGGACAATAAACACAAAATACACATCACAGCCGGTTCTGAAATAGATAAAGCAGCCTCACTTTAAGCTAAAAAGACCCTTGACCTTAGCTTTTTTGAAAAGTCCATGGACTACGCTTCTCACTATCATTTCTGATAAGGAAAAGAGGTCATATGTTCAGTTGGAATTTGGCCAGGACCTTCATGGCTACAAAAATATTGTGGTTAGCGTCCAGCTTGCTAAAAAACATTTGACCAAATATCAGTGTGTGGTGTATGCGCCGGAATGCATTTCAGACTCTTTGCAACCTGTCTGAGCTAGAGAAAATACAACCTGTGCACCAAATTCTTTCTTTGAAAAATCATTTTAAAATGTATTTTAAACTATTTATTTTGACACTTATTTCAAGAGTTCAAATATCCATTTATTTTCTTTTGACAAAATACATAAATTCACATTAAAGATTAACCAAGAGTTTTTAATAATGGCTGATTATTGAGTGTTCTTAAAAGTTTTGATATTCTGGGGGTTTTACACTAAATTATGCCAGACTATATTCAAGATATTTAATATACTGTATATACTGTATATATGGTATTAAATATAAGGTTAAAAAAATGTCAATAATTCAAAACACACAAACTAAATCTGCAGGTCTGAAGGCACACCATTTGATTTTAGATTTCTTCTTGTGAAGTTTATACTATAAAAAAAGAAAGGTGTTTAATTGTGAAAGGGAACCACTAATATAATCTTGATTACTTAGTAATGCAGTAAAAATTACAACTCTGAAAGGTGTTACTTTCAGCTTTTTTATTAATAACTAAATACTGTGTGAGCAGTCTTTAGTTATTAACCTCATAAGCATCATAACCTAAATCATTAGGTTATGATGCTGATAACCTAATGATTTAGTGACCTACAATCTTTGATAAGTGTGCTCAAGCTAAAAACTCCAGCAATAAACCGGTTTGGGTCAGATGAGAGGGTTTTCCATTGTGATACATTTCCTGTTACCCAGGAGAGAATATCAGTTCTTCTACACCCACATCAGACGGCCAGCTGGAAAATGATAATGTACAGTCAAAGTTGACATTTATTTTGCAGGGCACAAAACCACTGTATCCTTTTGTAATGTTCTAAGGAAGCAGATGTTATCTGTTCACTATGAGTTAAAGATGTTTCAGCTTGTTGGTTTCATCTTCATCACAAATAAACTCTGATTTTTGAAGCATACGTTCAGTTCATAAGAGCTTCACATGAGTAAACCAGAGAAAGACTTAGTTTAAACTATTATTGCAGTTCCACATGAATAGTTAGTGTGCCTTTTTTGTTATTTTAAGCTCAGCTAACACGATGTGTGTGACACTACTGTGTGCACTCTAATTGCTTGCTGAGTAAACAAGTAGGTGAAGGTCATTTAGCCAACTGAAGCCTATGGCAAGTTTAAACATTTAAACATCATCCTACTCTGCTTACCAACCTTTATTCAAACTTAATCAGCACACAACACATCAAATACATCTTTACCAAGGAAGTAGAGTTGGAATCAGATTTGATCCTCTGGGAAAAGTCCAATATATGCCATCCATAACACCACTTGAGGCAAAGTCATTAATATGCCAGGTCATACACAAAACCAGCCCAATCAAGTCTTTGATTAGACAAGCTCATTTGCATCAGCTCTGGGTAACTAACACTGCAGGTGCCCTATATTCGTGCCAGAAAGAATATAAGGGAGAAAAGAGTGATGTTTTTTGGCAGCATCTTCAGGAAGGAAAAAAAGAAAAACAGTACTCTTTAAGGACCCCAGTGAAGAACACCTGAAGGGTACAACTGACAGAGTGAAATAGTGAAGAGAAGCAAACACTTTCCTGAAAGAAACAAAATAACCTCTAGTCAAAGACACGTTGAAACAGTGATGGGTTTTTCTCATTGCATATTGTAGATGTATTTTGCAGGTGTATAAAAAAGATAGTCCAATCTTTTATGTAGCTCATAGCCATACAAGATTATCTAATTTACCCAACTCAGTGGCCTATAAAGATGTGAAATAATTACTGAAATGGATCTAGTGTCATAAACGCTTGTATGATCATGATGAAATATTCTAAACCTTTAGGGATGATATTTTATATTATGTTGAGCTATGTTAAACGTGATATCGATATTATGAAAATTATTCAATGGCATTTTTGATGCTTTTGGAAAAGAGGCTTCCTTCTAGCTAAAAGCAAACAAACGTGATTAATTTAATTATGACTAAAATTGCAATTTCCTTAAATAGCACAAAACCAATAAGTATTAAACAATTTTATCTCTATTTCAAAAGTACTGCATAAAAGTATGACTTCCCTGTTTGGAAAAAGTAGACAAGAGAACACTTAGCTTAGCTACAATCTGTCTTGTAACAGACAGAGACAGAACTAAATAAAATATGTTGTAATTTTTCAGATTCATTTTATTTCTATAGATACATGTGTCAAACTGGAAGTCTTTACAGTTATAGCTTTTCTACAAGGCACTGAGAAAGAGCTCTAACTCTGGGTTGTTCTGAAAATGTTTTTTACTTATACACTCCTATTTTGTAAAGATGATTAAGCTACTGACAAATTCAATATAAAAGTACTTATTTATAGCCCCTCAAGAGAAAATGAAAGCTGCTAAAAATCATTTTCAGTATTTCAGAACTTTACAACAATGATCATCAGAAATAAGCCTCAAAATCTCTGATCAATGAATCTGTAATAACAATTATCAAAAGTATTTCCTGCAAATACTGTTAGTCAAGAATGTTTCACTTTGCTCATGGTGCATGTAATTTCATTATGATGCAACTGTGCCAAGCTCTGCCTGGGTGTGTCTTGAATTGTGGTCAATGTCTAGCTGTGTAACAGATTGGGAGCTAAAGGGCTGCACAGAGTCCAGTGTGAAATTGTCACAGCAGCGCTCTTTACAAACGGGCATATCTCAGCAGTTGATCATAGAAGACCTGGCAACTTTCACTCTGTCATTTCATGCAACAATATTCAGAGCAATACAGTGTCATAATTATCATAGAACCAGCTATGTTTCAGACTTTATTTACCAACCTAGAACTGGCTCCATAACATGTTAAGTACAAAAAACATGTACTTAACAGTGTTTATTTTTGTATGGCTTTAAATTCTCTAAAGATTAACAGGAATTTGGCCACTTAGACCTGCAAAATAAATATAAACCGATTCCATGATCGAGCCCTGATAGCATCTGCTGCCACAGCAAACCACAGGTCTTGGATGTTTGATTATTCAGAAACAATATAGGTAAACAGTGCAACTAAGCAAACGGGTTTTCCACTGGACACTACCGACATCATACACTTGGAAGCGACATGAAAAAGGTGTTTTAATATCTGTAGCTGGCTAGTCGAGAGAATAAATAAGCCATTCATTCAGAACCACATGATTTGTCTCATATTTGAGTTCTGGTGTTTTGCCAAAGCTGGAAAACACATGATGTGGCAACAATACCTCAGAGTGAAAAAAAGTAAAAACAAGGCCAAAAAGAGACAGGTTTAGATACAGCTCGTTTACACACTCTTATCATTAAAATGCCATTATTTTAATGGTTTTATAAGACATAACTTAATTCTTGCTAGGGAAAATGCTTAGTGTGACAATCTGTACTTATTGTGAATTTTCTTTAATCCACATAAACTGACTGACTTTTCAAAGATAACTTGTCAAGCAGTCACTGACAAACAATGAGCTTTCTGCAAATCTGAGGTTACTAGATTTCAACTTACCAACCAGAAGCTCTGACTACTATTGCTTTGGTATAAATGCTCTCCAGTCACTAAAAAATACCAGTAGGAGCAGTCCAGTCACATTGTAGGGAACTGGCGACTCTTGATGTGACTTACCCAGCCTCCATGCATTTCCATGTCTAAATTTGCTATTCTAATGACTAAGGGATTGCAGGACAGGACTTCATTGTGTTGCTAAAGGCTCATCTTAACAATACCACCATTGCTTCCACAGTGAAGCTATTTATGTTTTCCCACTTCTGCTTTTTCACTTCACTTGCTGAATAGTTTCTTAACAGATCTATTAAATAAAACATAGTCAATGACAAGAAGTATTTTTTTTTTGCACCAGCATGAATTGTCATATCATTAGGAACATATTGAATCAAAATGTTTGAAAGGGAGAAGTATCAGTCTTTAACTTCATCTTTCTCATAGGAGTATCATAGTGATGATTAGGACAAATCTGAAATAACAGTATTGTTTTGTTTGAATCTAGGATCAATTCGACAACATATCTAAAGCAGCCTACATTTTATTAACTGTTTTGTATTCAAGCTTCTAGGAGGCTAAAGTAAATATTCTTCTATGAAAACATTTTTAGATTTCATAGAATACAAACTGATAGATTAATTTTAATCCAGTCTCTAAGCATCTTGCAACTAAGTCAATCATTTACTGACCGATTAGAAACTGGTATTTTTTTAACAAGTTCATGCATCATTTATATCCACTACCAGGTCAAACTGAAAACAACATTCTAAGGTTTTCAAACCTGACAGTCCAGTTGACTTGGTTCGAGCGGGGGGGGGCAAAATTTCAACATTTGTCGCTTCAGCAGGTGCGGTTCTCTTTCACATCGCACTGTCAAACAGACCAAACCATTTAAAAAACCTGTTTACCCCCTTGCCTGTGATGGTGCTGCACCAAGAACCACCAAAGGAAACAACACAAAAACCTTTGAAGAAGATACTGAGAAGAACTTCCCAAAACCACCAGGTATTTCTCCCACTAAAACTAGACTTGCGCAGTCAATTTGGTTGTATTTACCCAGAATGCCCTGCAGTATAACCCGCTTCCTGCTTATGGAGCACTCCCCATACAATGCATATTGTATCCATATGCAGTTGAACCCCACCAGAGTTCACTTCAACCAAACTGAGATTTATGTTTGTAGGCGGGCCAGGTTCACCTTTTGGTCCACATCAGCCTGATTGAGCAGTCTGGTTCGTTTCTAGGGAAACGAACCAGACAAAACAGAGTTAGTGTGAATGCACCCTTAGATGCTGAAGTTACATCTGAAAATATTCAATTAGTCAATTTCAGTATAAGTGAGGAAGTTAAAAATAAAAGTTGTATGAAGGTTGTGTAAAAGAAGCTATTCATTCAGGAATCTAATAGAGAGGTAGTTGACAGGAGTTATCAGTAAGGTGAACGCATCATTGCCAAGTCACTCCACTTTATCCTCCTCAAGAGCTAAATTAAACTTGTAATGGAACAAGCTGACTTTGGAAATGTTTGAAGTCTTTTCATAATCTCTGTTAAAATTAATGGTCTACAAGGAGAAAGTGTGTTAGTGATGCTTACCACACTGAACGTACAAATCACTGTCGTTTGATTTTAGAATCAGTTTATAATGTCAACATTGTAATTATTTTGTCTTTGAAATATTAGAGAAACTGTTTAACTGGGAGCTGTTTAACAGTGACTGCTCTCTCTCAGGTTCAAATATAAAATTAATAACCTATCATGAAAAGCTCATAGCAACAATAAAAAAATTATTTCATCATCTACCAAACAACAAATTAGATCTTTTTCCTCTCAAATACTAAGTTAGATAGCTGTTTTTGCAGTAAAATTGATATTTTTTGTGTGCAAAAAATAAAGTTATTAAGGTGTATTATTATGCTATGCTGTATTTTTTTTGTGTTGAGTTTTAATTATAAATACAGCTATCTCATAACCTGAAAAAATTGATTGAAAGAATCAACTAAAATCTGTATCAGACTTGAAACTTGCCAGTTCATGATCAGTACATCTATAAAGTCCAGCTTTTCTGCTTTTAATCTTCTTGTTACAATATGAGAGACTGAGTATATTCTCCTGCCAGGAAAAAAAAACACTTTACCACTTGTACAGCTTAATAACATACATATAGGGAACAAAACTGAAATGATCACAAAATGTTTTAAAGAACCCTCTAATATTTGCTAAGTGTTATAGTGACATACCATTTAGGTGGTGATGTTACACCTATATTGTGCCAGATAAAAGACGATAAGAGCTATCGTTGCATGTAAGCCTAAATTAAGTGTTTAACAAAAGGGCACAATTACAAGCTGAGTGATGAAGCGTTTACCTCAGCCTCATAGAGAGAGGACCTTCTCGAGGGCCCTTCTAGTTTTGTAGTCATGGCTTCTCTTGGTGCTTCAGCTTTTGATTTCCTCCTATAACAACATCACTTTCAATTGACCCCAACAACACTCAAAGCCCACAATAAAGGAAGGTAAGATATCAGACACGTCATTTACTTTCTGTAATTAAAATGCAAATCAGAGTCATCTATAATATAAGTTAAAATGAGAGTGCAAACTTAAACTACAACACACCGGTTAGTACTAGTAACACTTGGTACACATGCATTGTAGTCCCCATGCAGTTCAGCATCAGATGCTACCTGAGCTTGTTTACACCAGCAAAAGAAGCCAAGAACCACCAAAGGAAACAACACAAAAACCTTTGAAGAAGATACTGAGAAGAACTTCCCAAAACCACCAGGTATTTCTCCCACTAAAACTAGACTTGCGCAGTCACTTCTGGTTTTAGTCAAACCAGAGGTGAAAAAAAAAGAAATGTCCTCCCTCTC
The DNA here is from genome assembly GCF_003331165.1 of Xiphophorus hellerii. Taxonomy (NCBI): domain Eukaryota; kingdom Metazoa; phylum Chordata; class Actinopteri; order Cyprinodontiformes; family Poeciliidae; genus Xiphophorus; species Xiphophorus hellerii. The sequence goes on from NC_045690.1 coordinate 8,876,091, forward strand.
AAGTATTTACTGAAATGATTTTCCACCACTTCTTAAATCCTCCTTTAAAGTTCTCTTTTTGCAATAAACTGGGCCGTGCCAGGCATCATGGAATAAAGCGCAGGTTTGGATCAAGGAGGAGAACAACCACCACAGAAAAGGAACTGGAAAGAATCTGCAGGAAAAGCCACCCGTGTGCCACCAGTGAGTTTAGCAATGAGCGACCAGGAGGTTGGTTGGCCTGCTGTAATTAACAACCTCAGCCAAAAGCAGCCAGGCATGACCGACGAATTAACATGCAGCAGCTTTCACACACTATCCCACAGATCCGTTCAGTGAGCAAAAACAGTCTTAAAATAGCCTGACCCGTGGATACTACAGTCTGATTCAACAAGCTTGATTAAGAAATAACTGGGAACTGTTACAAAGCTTTCAAACATAAACATTTACAGCTTAACAGAAGCTTTAACAGTAACTTTAGCAGTAATTAATGGTATTTTACAACAGTGGCAGCTTCTGCTTCATTCATATTGTCTATAAAAGACATGCTTATACAATTTTCCAAGTCAGTCACGCAGTAGGATGAATCATCTCTACTCACAGGTCGATAACTGATGTCGACATATACTGAAGTTTTAAAGTTACAGTTTCCAACCTCTAATATTTTAAAGTTTTAAGTCCTCGCATTGAGATGTCAGCGAAAGTGATAGAGTAACCAGAACTGTCTATTACTCTATGAAATATGCAAGTAAAGGCGCATTGCCTTTTTAAATGGGTTGCTGCACATTGGTGGTTTGCTGGCTGAAGTAAAGTTACAACAATTTCCACTTCCTTAAGAGAGAGACCAATTTTAAAAACATGTCTAGTCAATAAAAACAGTGTGGAAAAATTTCAAACCCAAGACAAAATTAAATCACAAACATTTTTTGAAGCTGTCCACTCAGAACCCAGACTTAAATACGAATAATATTCGGTGGAGAAAATTAGGTTTGTTCACAGACACAGAACTCATCAAAATACCAGTGGAAACATAAAAAATGTTGGTCTGCAATTATAGGAATTGTTAGACTACTGTAACACAAAGATGTTTCCATTGATTTTTGATAAGGCCATAAAAAAATTGACCTGCTATTTTTAAATAAAATATAAATAAACATGTAACTAATACTTTTTATCGACACTGCTTTGAAATTGTTTTAGGAATGGCAAAGCTTGCATCTAACAATCAAAAATGAGCAGTAAATTGGGCTTGCTTAAGTATAAATGCTCTTTTTTTTAAATCAGTATAATGAACAGAATTATCTTAAAAAGATAAAACTCCAAGAACTGAAAGGACAGCTGTTTTTTTCTGTCCTTCACCCTTCCTTTCCAAGTCCCTGTCCTCTTCTCCGTAACACCCCATCTCTAATCACCACTTCCTGGCCGCACAGGTTCCAACATGAACAAGAGGAAATCCTTCCTTAGCTGAAAGCATAGTAAAATCAGCAAGTTTGGGACACATCAGTGTGTACCATCAGCTGGAAAAACACACCAACTTTATCTTTAGCCGCACATGGAAGGAAAGAAAAACACTTGGGGACAAGCAGTGATCTGTGCAGACCTTCACGTTGTTCGCACTAGTCTTGACATTGACTGTGTTTATGCTCCTGTAGCTGACAAGTCCCATTAAGTTAACTTTTCAAAGTTTAATCCAAGTTTCTAAAGCACCATAAAGCAGAAAATGGCTGTCACTGTTGTTCCACTGTACAAGAAATCAATGAAACAGAGGACGTGTTCCTATGTAAAGGTCACAATTAACCATGTATACGTCAACAAATGTTCCAACCCCAAACATCTCAAATGCACATTATCCTCCAGCAAATTACTCTTTTTCTCCAGGATGTGTAAAACATTTTTACCGTGAGTGTATTAATTGTATTTTAAAAACAAATTTGTATATCCACAACATTAGATGTAGAAGCAAGAATAAAAACTTTAAGTTAGAACTTTTAATATTAGTAGGTCAGATAACATAGAAAACATTCATTGTTACACGATGAAAGTTCTATGTGTTCTTCAATGAAACACTTCGAAGTAATTCAGTAATTAATACCATATTACCATTTACGCTCCTCCAACAAGTCTATTTAATATTTAGAATTCCCATTTACAGCCACATGATAAATAAAATAGTTATGCAGCAGTACATTCTGCTGTGATACAATAATAAGATTATTTATGAATGTTAGGCAAGATAGTGTATTTTGTTTGTTTTTATTTGTATGGTCTGCAACAATAACATTGATTTTTTTTGGACAATGTTCACATATTGACTTATGCTGTAGGACAGTGAATTTTGCCTGTTTTGTTAAGAAGTATGTTTGTTGGCAGAAGAAGATGACCAAGATTTTGTTCCCCAAAAATCAGCAGCAAGGTTGGCTGCAAGACTACATGTTATCAACAAGTCCCCATCATTTTGGCCACAGAGATTTACAAAAGGTTTTAAAAAGTTATGATTTGAAACTGCTAAAATACTCTCACTACACAGTTCCTACAGTTTAGCAGTTTAGAGTGCCACTATTCTATCTTTCGTTGCATTACCGGGGTAATGTGTTATATATATGAGCCACAAGAACATCTCTGCTAAAAGCTGACTCCAGACTTGCTAAACAAGCAGAAATTCTGACAAATTAAAAATGTATTATTAACATCTTATGTTATACTCACAATGATACTACTATAGAGAGAAGTACTGTAATTAAGTTATAATATACAATAATTACAACAATTGTAAAACTACAAAACTTATCCATCCATCCATCCATCCACTTTCTTCCGCTTTATCCAGGGTCAGGTCGCAGGGGTAGCAACTTAAAAAGTCCTGGAGGGTGCGTGGGAGTTCGCCCAACCGGTCTACATGTGTTTTGTGGACTTAGAGAAGGCGTTCGACCGTGTCCCTCGGGGAGCCCTGTGGGGGGTTCTCCAGGAGTATGGGGTACCGGGCCCTTTGATACGGGCTGTCAGGTCCCTGTATGACCGGTGTCAGAGTCTGGTCTGCATTACCGGCAGTAAGTCGGGGTCGTTTCCGGTGAGAGTTGGACTCCGCCAGGGCTGCCCTTTGTCACCGATTCTGTTCATCACTTTCATGGACAGAATTTCTAGGCGCAGGCAAGGTGTTGAGGGGATCCATTTTGGTGGCCTTAGGATCGCATCTCTGCTTTTTGGGGATGATGTGGTCCTATTGGCTTCATCAGGTCATGATCTGCAGCTCTCGCGGTTCGGGGGGATGTCCTGCCCCAAGTGGAGGAGTTCAAGTATCTCGGGATCTTGTTCACGAATGAGGAAAGAAGGGAGCAGGAGATCGACAGGCGGATTGGCGTAGCGTCTGCCGTGAAGCAAGCGCTGTACCGGTCTGTCGTGGTGAAGAGAGAGCCAAGTCAAAAAGCGAAGCTCTCGATTTACCGGTCGATCTATGTTCCCACCCTCATCTATGGTCATGAGCTTTGGGTCATGACCAAAAGAATGAGATTGCGGATACAAGCGGCCAAAATGGGTTTTCTCCGTAGGGTGTCTGGGCTCTCCCTTAGAGATGGATGAGAAGCTCGGTCATCCGGGAGGGACTCAGAGTAGAGCCACTGCTCCTTCAGGTCGAGAGGAGCCAGTTTAGGTGGCTCGGGCATCTGGTCAGGATGCCTCCTGGACGCCTCCCTGGTGAGGTGTTCTGGGCACATCCCACTGGGAAGAGGCCCCGGGGAAGACCCAGGACACGCTGGAAGGACTATGTTTCTCGGATGGCTTGGAACAAGTGGCTGGGGAGAGGGAAGTCTGGGCCTCCCTTCTTAAGTTGCTACTACAAAATTTAGTGGATGTTTTATTCTGAAACTTTCATTTGCTTACTCTATATATAAAAATGCAAAAGCAATTTTAGGGAAAAACATTATAATTTACAGAGTGATCCAAAAACAAGAATATGCCCAGTAAGAGAGTATTCTTACTGGGCATAATTATTTTTTGGTGTCTGAGTTCACATGAAAACAAGTAGACCGGTTTGAGATGATCAAAAGGAAACAGTAACTCAAATACCTAAACAAGATGAATTATAACATCTCTCAACACACAACATGATGAACCTTTAAAAGGTGAAGAAGCAGCATAAGACCACACCGAGTGCCTCTCCTTTAAGCTAAGCACAGGAAACTAGGACTAATTCATGCATTCTTCCCCAAATTAGACAATAAAAGATAGGAAAAACATTGCTTGCTGTAATTGGTCTCGATTTCAACAGCATCTAGATGGTAGCGGCAGAATTTGATGTAAACAATATAAAAGCATTGACATATCAATGGTTCTAGCTGGTATTAGTGGTGAAGAAGATCAAACCATCTCTCACGTTGATCACAATGGGCAAGGATCATATTCCTGACTGCAAATTTTTAACATTCTAGCCATACGGCCAGACAGAGATTTAAAGTGGATCAACAAAAGCAAATGAGATGGATTAGCAGTGATTGCCAACAACTGATGGCGCCATCCAGGACATGTTATATCATCTCTGCTGCCTGGATGTTGTGCCGTTAGCATGTCATGGCAGTCGTGAGTCATGCAGCATCAGTCTTCAGTCAGAGACCACTTCAGATTTGTTGCAAGATTGACTGCTACTGGAGATCCTTCCTACCTACAGCATCATGAGCCAACGACTTTGACGATACTTCATGTTATGACAACATTTAATCTCCTTTAGGGAAAAAATAAATAGTTTTGAATTTGAATAGAATTTTATATATTAAGGTTTACTGTATTCAACAATGCAGCAGGGTGTAAATTGTTTTTTTGCGTGTTTTGTTTAACAAAACAATACTTTGAACAAGTGTGGCAACAAGAGATAAAACCTTGTCTTTTTAAATGATTATATTGTAGAACAAGGAGAGCACAATAGGTAATATTATGTCATAAATCCTGCACTTCCTTGTTAATAAACAGATCGAACCAATATGATACGCGTTATTTTCAAATAATGATATAGAGTATAGGGAATTCAAACCCCATAGTCTAGAAGACCTGCTGTCTTACATTCTAGGTTTATTTTTAAGTGTCTGATTATATATTCATTCATTATTATTATTTTTTAAGAGTAACAATGACTCAGGAATACATAATAAAGACTGGCGGTGAGAACGCATTTTGATGCTCGGCAACATCAGCTAGCAATATTGGCTGGCTAGTTAGCAGCCAGGGAGCTAACTCATATTAGCTAGCTTCCATCCGCATCACATTGAGACTTGTTGTTGCTGTTGTTGTTTTTAAGAAACCCTTATAAAATATATAAATGCAAACATTAGTAAGAGTGCATTTCAACAGCTCTGTGTGTTTTTTTTTATTTCCACGCCGATAATGCGCGTCTTAGTCGTCAGGTAGCTGTAATTAGTAGCCGCTCAAACAGGCAGACAGCTAACCTGATACCGTGTTTGACGTTAGCTCCTGCAGCTAAGCCTCGACGATGCAGCATCCAGGAACCACCGCCGGTGACTTTTCACTCACCTATCAGCGCCCGCAGGTGCTTCTGTCGGGTCAAAACATCCTTCTTTGGGTCCAGAACTTTCTGTGTAGATTTCTTGACGTCCCCATGCCCCCTTCGAGTGAACATTCCGCTGTAAAATGCAACCGTGGAAGCAGAAATCACCTGTGTTTCACCATACACCAAGGCTCCAGTGTGACTGTCACTTTCCGCACCACCACTCTATGGTTGTTCGGTAAACATTCACCCGACGGCCACTAGTGAGCCTTGTCCTGCGTGTGTGTGTGTGTTTGTGTGTTTTATTTGGTGGGTGTGTAAATACGGAAGCACAGCCGACAGAAGGGACGGGTTAGATCGTCTGAACATATCCTTTTTAGTTTATTATGCAGTTCCACCTTGCACTTCCAGTGTATTCAAAATAACCCGAAATTTTGCTTTCTGGTTTAGGAATAAGCTACTGGATTATGATATCGCTCGGTTCAAAAGCCTTCAGAACGCGAAAGATAAATGCGTGTTCCAAAATGAATTAAGAATAAATGAAAATCTATAAATATTTAAAAGTATGCAAAGACAATAAGTTCCTCGGGTAGCTTGTTTAATAAAGGTCTCGCGTTTGTCATAGCTCACAAGCGCCCTCTGGCGTATGCTTTCGCATTTTATCCTCACAGAGATCAACAACGTCCTGTTTTAAATTTTCAGGGTTTTGAAATACAAAGAACACGAGACCAAGGTAAGTAGATTTTGGACATTTATCATTAAAGTGACATATATACTGTATTATTCAACAAAAAAGCTAGCTAAATTGCTAATTAAAAACTAATATCTGTTTGTGTTGCCCTATTGACATGCAATGCAAAACTTGCGGTGAATGTTTAAAACCAATGATTAAAGTGGGAGAGAGTGGGCCACAATTCCACTCTCTCCCAATGAGAGTGGCATTTTGGCCCACTCTCATTTGCAGAAGTTTTTTTTTTTTTTTAATTCAGCCAAATTCAGACCTTTTGAGTGTGAACATTGTGATAATGGTCCTGCGGACGTACCTGAATAAGATTTAGAATGAGATAGATAAGTTCAAAACTTAATTTTATGTTAATTTTGAGTTATTTAGAAGTGACTTTGCTACTGTGCTTTGAATCATTGTCCTCCTACAGAACCAAAGTGTGACCGAACTTAAGATCCTTTTCTGAAACTGGACATTTTGCTCTAAGACTTTTTGCTAGAGAGCAAATTTCATGATTCCACCAGTCACGGCAAGTCTCCCAGACCTCGAGAAACCAAAGCAGCCGTAAACCCTCCCACTGCTATCACCATGTTTTATTGCTAATATGATTGTCTGTTCCTTAAATCCTGTGTTAGTTTTTAGGTCAGCCGTAACATGACACACTTTCCACTTTTTTCTTATCACTTCACAGACTAATTTCTCAAAAATGTTGGGGATTATCAAAAGAGTTTTAGATTTGCCATTGCTGTATGTTTTCTCCAGTTCTCACTTTGGTTGCATGTAGTCCTGTGTTGTTCAGACTGTCGTGAAAAGATCAGATACAGGTTGCATTAGGTCAAAAAAATCTGAATTGGATCACTTCTGGCTGCAGTATGAACGCAGCCTAATCATTTTGTAACCTTTTCCGGACTGATGGCCTAAAATCTTACTATTATATCTGCAGGTCAGGTAAAAATTAGGCCTTGGTTGGACTAGTGACTGTGAGCTCAGCTTTATAAAAAAAATTTGTTTAATCAGAGTTCATTCATGATTTAAGAATGAACTCTTAAATCATTCTCATTCTCTTAAATCATTTCACATAGCGGCAGGTTGATTTGAATTGTTTTCTCCCTTAATGGATGAAATCAATATTAAAAAACGTATTTTTTTATGGTTGTGATTTTTAAAACACGTGTAAATGTGAAGGCACTTTTGGTCAATTCTTCATATATATTTTACCCCACCTTCAATAGACTCCTGTTATGCGTACAGGACTGGACCAAACCAGATGTCAAACAGCAAAAAGAAATGGAAAATATCCCATAATTTACCATCGGAAAATCATAATTTCTGCTCAGTACTTCAGTTGTGAATGAATTTAATTATTCAATTTACCAACATTTCACCAACAGAAATGATGGTGAATTGCTTTTATGATTATCAATGTTGAACTTGGACAGGCTAATTTAGGGCTGTTTGTTGGTGTTCTGAAAGTTTGAAAATTGACAGATCAAAGAATACAAAGGAGAGAAAAAAATCATGCGTAAAACATAACATAACGTTCTTCAGAGAAATGAATGTTGAATAATGGCTTAAAACAATTAGAAAAAAATCAAAAGAATAAGAAAAGAATTCAAGGCTGGATTTAACCAGCGCAAAAAAAAATGTACGTAAAGTCGGAATAAAAACAAAAGGTATAAGAAAAGCTTATTTTGCAACGAAAAGGAGACAATATAACACCAAGTTAATTGGATTTGACATTGGCCTAAGTTATTTAGGTTACTGACATAATTGTACAAACCAAATAACTTTTAATAAGAAGTTTATAAGTGTTGTAGGTTTCTTTGTCTTCATAATGTGTCTCAAAATGTTACCAAAAAAGGGTCTTAGTAGGTTGTTTCAAGTCTTCCTCTGGGGTTTTGGAGAGACATTTCACTGTTATAATTTCTGCTGTCAGTAGAATAGAATAGAATAGAATAGAATAGAATAGAATAGAATAGAATAGAATAGAATAGAACCCCAGTAGAACCCCAGCTAATATATTTTGGCTTGTGAATAACAGGGAAAACATACTACCATATGTTTGGTAGTTTTTAGACACAAAACAAATTGTCCTAAATGTTGTCCAGGTGGAATAGTTAAAAAATACAACTAAATTAGACTGGAATCATCTCACCTATAGTAAAATACTTTAATTCTAGCATTATACCTTTAATGCAATGAACGGCAAACTTCTGCATGCATTGCAAGTAATTTGAATCACTGAGTGAACCCATTATTACAACATGTAATAAATAAATGGAGTTTACTCATTAAATGAGATGTGATTATATTTTATTTTATTCCCATTCACTATGAAATCACTATTCGTGGCACCAAAGCTACAACTGTTTTAGTCATGTAATACTTAAGGTTTTGATGAGAAACATATCCTGTGAGTCACCTATTTAAATAGCCTAAAGCATAATTAGCTCAAAACTATAGACAGGAAATTCTGGACAAAAATGTGTTTAATCTGAGATAAGTCTAAAGTTTGGTAATATTATTGGAAAATATTCATCAGCAATTCTGAATTGAAATGTAGTTGCAATCATTTCACTTGTCAGTATCAATTTTTGGAATATTACTGTTGGAGCTAAGGTGAAAAATGTATTTTTTTTTGTTCTTGGTACAAATGACTTGAACTATTTCATAACAAGAATAATCTCTCAGGGTTGTTTCTAACTATTCATACAGAACATTTCTTTCTGGGTTGCTATGCTTCTGAATATAACCTAATGCAACGAAGTTTCATTTGAAATATATTTAGGACTATGCAGTGACACAGGTGTTGGCAGCACTGCCCTGCAACCAAAGGCTTTGGGTTTGAGTCTAATCAAGGCCTTTATACATAAAGTTCCACTGATTGTTCTTACTACGCATTCTGTCCAGGTTTCCCCACCTTCCTCCCACAGTTCAAAAGCATGCATGTCAGCTTAATTGGTCTCTCTAAACCTTGGGAATGAGTGTGTGCATGCATTACTGTTTCAAAAAAGCTTGTAAGAAAATGTGAATATTTCATAAAACTTTTAAACAAAGGATTTTTAATATAAAAAATTGACATAAGTCGATCAGCTCATGCAGATGAAATAGCCCCTCAAATAATCACTGACTGTAAAAATTCAATGTATCTGGTTTAGTAGTGTCTAATCACAAGCAATGCAACAGTTGCAGCCTTGTCCTTGATAAATCTCTGTGTTGCAGTTGCTAAATATCTTGAAGCTCTGACTTCAGGCACAGTCCTTGCTTTGGATTGAGATTATCTGTTTGGCTTGTCTACACCTTTTCCTTCCACTCAGCTTTCCAGTAACATTGCTTGGATACAACAATTTGCAATAATCTTGTATGTGTTACACTTGTCAGCAGTAGATCAGGTCAGTAGTTTTCCCATCACTTTAGGCCACAGCATGGTCATAACATAGCATTTTTGTGTTAAAACACCAGCCTTTTTTATTGATGTTATTTAAGACTCACATTTTATCTGAAAATAAATTAAGATCAGCTTCACTGAAACATTAACATATTTCACTCTGTGTGTAATGAATTTATGTAATATAGGGGTTTCACTTTTTGGGCTGAATTACTCAACGGTAGGCATTTTTTTTGATTGTTTTTGATTTAGTACCACAACATATTCTTAGCTAACTAAAAATACATAAAGTTTGAGCGTCTGTTTGTTTGAAATTGATCAAATTTACCAGAAGATGGCGCCTAAACCATTAGTATGTATGCAAAGAAACAGATCATTTTTTTATTTATTTTGAAGCATTTTTTTCCGAGTCTGTGGCTTGCACATCAAGTGTTATATTAGCCAGTGAAAGTGGTTCAGAATTAATTAGGAGGGCAAACTGTCAGGGAAGCCGCACAAAATCTCAAAAGAAAACCAAGATTCCTGTGTTTTATAGGCAGCTGCATTAAAGTCTCTATCCTCAATAAGCAGGGAAGAAAGTATACTGCATTCCATCCACTGCCCCCACATTTTGAGCACAGACAATATTGTAAGAGCATTTATCTCCCTTTTTCAAGATCTCCACAATGGATGCGTTGGATGATAGGAGAGAGAACCAAGGGAAGTGAGAACTGAGGCCGTCGAGGAGGAGGCGAGAGAAGCAAAATCAGCCTTTGCCCTGCAGTTTGGTATGACACTCATTATCTGAAGTGGGCCATTCTGAGGAGGAAGGAGGTTGCCTGTCACAACAGATGTTGATTACACAAAACAGGGTTGTTCGGAAGGATGTGTGAAAAAAACACAAGCTCTCTATCTCTCTCTCTCTCTCACCCCCCCCCCCCCCCCCCCCCCCCCACACACACACACACACACACACGCTTAGGCTGGGTTATTGTTGATGCTTTGTCATCACTCTTAATTGATTGTAATCACCGTTCCTTCTTGGCAAACCTACCCTGTTCTTGAAATGCAAGTTACTGCTCATTATCCAAGATGGCATTGACCGAGAATAATCCATCACTAATAACAGTGGGTCTGGTTGTTTACTTCCCTCTCTAATTCTGCACCTGGAAATAGTTCGTTGTGGCCGAATTTTAAAATAATTTATTGTAATTTTATGGCTGTATGCTGTCTAGTTGTGTGTTCAGTGAGGGGTAATTACAGGCCTTTTTTAAGGTGAAACTATTTCTTTAAAAAAATAGTAGTGTCTCTAGTTTCTTTGCCAAGTACCAGAACGAAGCAGTGAACAAAGGTTTTGATTATGGCCAAATGGTGGCACTGCAGGCTCACAAATGAAGGCCACCTCTCACCCTGACCAGACTGGACTGATTTCAAGCCAAGGTTTGAAAAGCACTTGTCTGCTCTAAATTGTTCTTATAAAGAGCTTGGAAATACTTGACTTTTCTCCTTATGTGGTTATGGATTTCCTTTTTGGACAATTAAGTGCCATTAAAAGCTAATGTCTCCTGTTAAACTACACTAACTTGATGAGGATGTACATTAAACAAGCTACCAGAAGTGGGGTTTTCTTTTTTGGGCACAAGTTTTGACACTTAAATGGAGAAAATTAGGAAGAAAATTAAAACCAAAACTAATATAAATGGGAAATTTCCTGTTTGGCCACCTACAACTGCTTTAGCCATGGAACAATGATGCAATCAGAAAACCAGTGTATAAAATTGAAGCTAACTTAATAAGAGGCTCCTTTTAAGGATTTTTAAATTATAGGACCAAATGAATTGACTAAATAAAAAAGAGTAATAATGTATTTTCCAAATATATTTCACATTAGAAGTATTTTTTTAGAATTAAGTTACAATGTCCTATTAATTTAAGTTATTCCTCCCACCAGGGGTCATCACAGAGCAACCAGGTTTATCTCACAATTAACATGTTCAAAGCACAATCTGGCTAATTATAATGACTATTTCTTTTATTTTGAAATCATTTTCTGGAGTAATTATCAGTTTCACCTTTTTAACTGTACAGAAACCGACATAATATTAATAATCCTCAGAGGTGTAGTATTTTTTAAAGTACACTGCCATTTTTGGAGCACATCTACATAAGTGTTACAAGACTGGCACAAGAAGTAATTCAAACAAACATAAGGCATATTCTACATATGTGTGGTGGTTCTCGAAGCACTGACTCCAGCCACAGTTTATACCTTGAGAAAATCCCCCCAAAAATTCAGTGAATTTTGTTTCACAGTCTTATTATTCTTCTTCTACCACACTTTTTTTCTTCTTCCAGTTTTAACAAAATGTGGATATAAGTTTGGATCTCCCCAAAATGCTGAATGGGTTTTGGTTCCCTGTTGCTTGTGCACTTTTTTTTAACCAAATTTGATTTTCTTCCACTCAATTTTCTATTCACATTTTTGGATACAGCAAGCATTGTCTGTTCAATAACTCCCAATACTCTTGCCCTAGTTTCTTTATGCCACAATGTGGCTATAGGATAGCTTTACTTAAGGTATCTTTATCATTGGTCTTATGTAATATTCACATTTTCTAAGAAACTGAATTATGGATTCTCATTAGCTGTAAGTCTTAACCATCACAATAAACAAATTTAAAGCTTGATTTGATAAGTCATAGTAACATGTATTTTGAGTTTTTCTTCATAAGAATTGACGAGCTTTAGGGATTGATCATAAAGAAGTGGATGGAAATGTAAGCATCCTGGTAGGTGTAGTGTTTGAATGCATGCTGGAGTTTTTGTAGCACATCTCCATAAAAGGTTAATGAGGGGGCACTCTGAAGTAATTAAAACAAGAGCATTATAAGGCAGCAGTTTCACATAAGGTACTCGTAGCAACATACCCCACACTTAATTAAAGCTCATTGCTGACAGCATTTGGTATCTTCTCAGGTAATCTGCTGTGAAATTAATAAGGAGGGAGAATTAAATGAATAATGTTGGCAAAGATATTTTTTTTCCCTCTGCCTGCAGTATTCATGACAGGGGTCCTCTATCAGGAATGCATGATCCTTATTGCGATGTAAAAATACTTCTTCAGATTCCCTCCGTAATCTGATTCCAATTTAACTTGTGATGTGACACCGTAGCGACGAGCCAGGGGGAGGTTTAATTGAAATGCCAGTGCTTTTAATTGGATTCTGTTAAGATGTGAAATTACCTCCTGAATTGCAGTCTTGTACCTTTAAATGCCGATACTGACTGGTTTCCAGCGGTGATCAGTTAAGGAGCTGTAATAATGCTTCTCTTGGCTGAGACAAACACACTTTCTTGAATTTAAAGACAAAATGTTCAATTTGATGAGGCCTTTGATTTCAAAGACATGGAGTTTATCTATCAAAATGAATTCTCATTTCTAATAGGGTAGTGCTTGAGAGACAATTAAAAACTGAACCTGAGGCAAAACCTTAAGTCATGATAGTTTTGATCACAATACAGCATGGTTGGACAAAATTTCTCGTAAGAAAAAAAAGACCTTTTAGTTTGCCTTAAAATGTAGGACACAGTATTAAAATATATATTTTTCTTCTTATGTGAATACCTTCCACATTTGACCTTCTCCCTGAGAGGTCACTGCCTGGTCTGTGTGCATTTTGGTCACTGGGTGTTCTCATTAAAAACAATTAATGAACAAACATAAGAAAAATGTTTTTTTTGTGATCTGTTTTAAAAGTCTTTCTTTCTTTATTTTCTTTTTTGTGCTCAAAAACAGATAAGGAGAAAATAAACTTTAGCTTTAAAATCTAAAACAAGTACTGAATAAATTTACCAATAAAGAGAGATAAAATGAACCTGTTTGTTATACTCAGACACCCTTCACACTCCAGCTTGCTTTAACAAGGTTTAAGCATTATCCCGTGACATCACTGCCTATAAATGTTAAAAAATGATTGACATGGGACTCACAGTTCAATAAAAAAAATACATGTGACAACACTTTTGAGGTGTAGACAAACAACCTGTCCTACGGTACAGTATATGGTCACAGGATAAAGGTTTCTGACTAAGACTGTGGAAAAAAGGAGGCCAATTTTTTCCTTTCTATTTCTCAGTTATTTTATTTTTAACATGAAAACAGAAACTCTCAATTATCCGTTCTGACCTCAACAGTCTTTTGATTTAAAATAAAGAAATCTAAAATAAAACTCAAATAACCTCCAAGAATAATAAAGTATTTTAAGATTTCTGTATTCTGGTGATGATATCCAATAGGAAATGATTTTCTGATGTCATACTACAGTGCATTTCTTCTTTATTCTTTATTTTCACCACTATAACAAAGAGTGGTAGATTCAGAATTAGACATCTGATAAAGTATGTCATATTTATTTGTGCTAAGGTTAAGATCTCAAGATTTACCACAGGACAAAAATTACCAAAGGACATTGCAAATTCGCCAGCTTTTAACATGTGGGACCTTTGAGATGAAAAGAAAAAACAGAGCTACCTACACAACAAAACAAATGGATGAGAAAAAGAAAAGAAAGAAACATACATTTAAAAAAAAACATGGATAGCCTGAGTTTTTATATGGTCAGGTATTTTAAACAGACTGCAGATAGGTCTTATGTCAATAATATGCGCTTGTGCAATATATGAGTAGTAATTGAAGATTTCTCTTTACTGGTTATTTTATGTTTTTTTATTTAATATGTTAAAAATTATTATTTAGAGTTGCCTTTCTAGAGTTATTAAAAATGTACTCTTTATCTGTGATTTTTTTAATCTAAAAAGAAAAACCAAAATGAATTTAATCTCCTACTAATCCATTTTGGCTACAAAATAGAAAAATAACTCACGATACAGTGTATTGTTTTGTATTTTAAAAGAAATCTGGGGAACAACCCCCCACTTATTTTCTTGTTTTTCATTATTGACTTCTAATGACAAAATCCAATCACCAAAGCACCCGGCATGTACACCCACAAATGTCCATCAGCAGATATCCATTTACGAGCATGAACCCAGTTATCACAGCCTGGCTGAAGGTGCTCGCCTGAGATCGCCACACATTCAGGTAATGTGTGGGCAGCAAACAGCAGAGCTTCCTTCACCTCCTTGAGGGTTGTGCTCTTCCAACCTCCCACACCGGGGGATTTGAGAATTTTTCTTCCCATTCTTCAAGTCGTGTCACTCTGCTGTGGCTTGTGTTGCGCCACCTCCTCCACCTACATCTCCGACCCCTTCTGACAAGCTTGGAGTTCATCCCTTTCACTGATTAGTTTGCTGGCAAACTGAACGCCCGCTTCTGCGGCCCTGAGTCACCCAAGCTGGCTGTACCTGTGTGTGGTTGGATCAGCAGGTGGCTGGCACGTTGTCTGGTGTGATAGTGAAACCATTATTTATTCACAGCAGTTATCCTCGTGCTCCAAACTGAGTTTCTCAGGGGATTTTTTTTGTTAATAATTAAAAAAATCCCAAAAGATTATAGCCTGTTCTATATGATGTGGGGTTTTCAAAATGCTCTGTGGGTTCCTAGATATTCTCTGTGAGTGAGTTGCCTGAAAATGTGAGGTCATTAGTAAGTTCTCCTTTCTGTTTTAGTGCACTGTGCACGTATGTGTGTGGTTTGTGTGATTTCACATGTATTTGTTTGTTTACTGTGTCACCGTCGGCCCAAGCTAGAGCCACAGGAGTGTGAAATAACAAGCACAAGAGGGATTTCATGCCTTTGCAGAGCTAAAAAGATATGTTTTGGTCAGACAACTCAGTCCATTTCCATCCTCAACAAACTTTGTTTAGTCCCAGCGAGGTGCATTGCCACCTATTTCCTAAAAAGCTTGCCAACAATTAAACTGCATCATTACAAATATGGGTTCCCATGGGTGTAGTGTCCTTTGCTTATGCTGCAAACTGCACCCTGATCAGTCTTTATCGCTGTTATTAATGGCACAAGGCGCATTGGAAGAAAAAGACAAACAGCCCAGTTTGTTTTATCTTGCATAGGCGCTGACAGAAAATCAATGCTCAGTTTCCCATGAGCACCTAATTAGTAGGACACTTGTGCACCTTTGAAACGCTTGGAACCATCTCTTTGTCCGACAAGTCGATCGGGGGAAATGCAAGAGAGACACCTTCTGAGCTGATAAAGTGTCAGCAAGGTGAGGAGTAAACACATAAGTGACACTTAGGTCTAGCATATCTCATATCCACTACATGCTTTTGGCAGACTAGATTTGAACTTTATCATCCATGTGATGGAAGTATTTCAAATGGAGGACATCAACGAGAACTCTCATCTTACAATCTATCTAGTACTTTTTAATGCATATTCCGGTGCTAAAAGTGAATCAGAATATAATTGAACACATATTTTATTTCACTAATTTGATCTAAAAAGTAAAACTTATATAGATTTATAAGTACTGCTGCTGTGACAGATTGTTTTAATAGCTGCCTTTAACTCTTTTTGTGTCTTGTTGTGCTCTTGACAAACTCAAAAGAACTCAAAAGGTTCTTTTGAGTTTGTCAGACTAACTTATGCTTGGGGCTTAAGTCAAAGGTTTGGCCAACCAGGCATAGTTTTATATACAGCCATTGCTTTAGGTATTGACACTCTTGGCAGTGTGGGCTTGTACCAAGCTAGAAAATGAAATCAGCATGAAGCTTCTCAACAGAACTCAGATGCTCTAAAAGCCCTGGATAGCAAGCCTTCTCAATTCATCACAGACTTCGAAAACTTCAGCCTGAACCTCAAATAATTTGAATTATGTGCCTCTCCACTCATCCTCCATACTCTGGTACCTTGATTAACAGAAAAAACAGTAAAGGCCTAAAGAGGACTTTGGACCACTGAGCAATAGTGCTGTTCCTTATTCTCTTGGGCTCAGATAAAATTTAAGAGACAACATTCAGACCGAAATATAATGGTGACCAGACTTAGTGACAGTGGGTCACTAGGCAAAGACTAGTCCTGTAATTGCTGCGTTGCTCTGTCCATCGCCGTTGCTGTGTCCTTGGAGAAGACTCCTCACCCACCTTGCCTACTGGTGGGGGTCAGATGGCCTGGTGGCACCAACTGTCTCCCTCAGAGCAGCTGTGGGTGAAGTGTAGATAACTGCTATCAGTGTGTGAATGGGTGAATGTAGTACAAAGCACCTTGGAGTCCTCTGATTAAAGCACTATAAAAATACAGGCAATTTATGATTTTTCAGGAGCTGCCTCAACTTATTTACAGATTTATGTATACATCTTGTGAGGTCACAGCTGGATATAAATCCTGCACGAGTCTGATCTTGACATTTGATTTCAATACAAATGGAGTTCTTTTCAGACATAATTTTGCAAGGTTTATAGTCCGTTATGGTTTTCTATTCATATCACAAACTTGCTCTTATTTTCATATATTTCTTGTTCTTTTCTTTCTATTTTAGCTTGACTGTAAATGATTTTGCTGTGGCTGCTTTTAAAATGTTCCATAAAGCTAAATGTGACATTTCATGTTGTTGTTGGTCCAGTTGCAGTGCAGGTCCTTTATACATCTGTGTGTTTGCTCTTGAAACACTAATTATTCTTTTGTGCTTTTTTTGTACTGCAGATTTTCCTTCCACCCAACTTTCCATTGGAATGCTTTAATATATTGTAATCTGTGAGCAGCCAGCTTCTGACCTTAACGTGGGGTGTAAGCCACAAAAAGGTGTCAATGACTTTGTCTGGTTGTTCCGGGTTCATGAGTGATTTAATACAAGGAATGCAGTTGCAGTCCATGTCCTCAGTGTTGTGGCTGTCAGTGTTGTGGCTGTTGAAGCACTAACTCCGACCTCATCCAGGTGTTGAGAATCAAATTCTTGCATTAGCTGGGCTATGTTTTGCAATCTTCTCACAGCTGTGAGTACATGCTGCTTGTATGCCTAATTTAATCACAGTTTTTCCTTCCTCACAACTTTCTACTGATGTCCTCAAATACAGCATTCTTTAAACAGCTAGGTTTTTATCATGATTCCTATTACAGATGGTGCAAGTGACAGCCTGCTGGATAACTGTCCAGTTAGCAGTCTTTACAATGACTATAAAATAATGTAATTTTCATTGACTTTATCAAACGTGTTAACTTTCTTCGTCAATGAATTACGGTTTTACATTGGCTGTTAGCCATAATCATCAAAATGAGCAGAAACAGCCAAAACATGTCACTGTGTGTGTAATTAATCTATATTATTAATTTCAATTAGAGATGATTTAATGAAATAAATTAACTTTTCACTGGCATTGTAATTTATTGAAATGGACTTCTGTGTCTAATAATTGATTGTAATGTTGGGATTTGCAAATTCTATCTCAGGGCCATGTTTCATTGAGCTTATTTTAACACTGGGCCAGGAAACAAGTGGGTAAGGTAGATTTATTTTTTTTACTTGAGTGCTATGCAGAAGGCAGTTTTCTGAACAGCTCTGACTCAATTGGTCTCTCACTAGAATTTCTAAACATTCAATAAAAAAGGAAAGAGCAGGGGGAGAAAAAAAATCTTAAATGTCCAATCTTATTCTCTAACCCGTTAGAGTGACACTTGCGAATTTCCACTATGGACAAGGTGGCAGTACAAACGCAGATAGATGAAGGGGAATAAAAGGGCCTTCTCATGACAAACTTTCTGGAAATGTCAGCCTTTCATGCTGTTGAGAAGACCTATTTCATATCTATTACAGCAGGCATTCTGTGTCCGATATTTCAGATTTCAGTCCTCCCCGCTCAGCAAATCCTCTGCCAATCTTCCACCCTTAAGAATCTCTGCCAGCCCCGACACATTACCCCCCCTCCCATCCCACCCCCTCCCCACTTTTGATGTGACAGAACAAACCGCGACCTATTAGGATTAAGGCTTTGAAAAGATCTTTGAAGCCGCTCAAGGTTCCTTTAAACTGGGGAATGACAATATGAGCTGTGTGGCAGCAGATGCTGAATGGAGTGATTGCTAGTCCTCAGCGAGGTCTGCTGTCACATCACACACACACGCGCGCGCACACCTCCACACACGCACGCAGACAGACACACGCATGTACACGCCAACACCTTGTTGTGCATACTCTTTGCTCAGATGGTTCCAGTTGTCTTTTACAGGACAAATGCACATTTTTTTGTCATTTTTGCTGCCATTTTGCGTTGTCTGTCAGGGCCACGTCTGGCTTAGGGCCACTGCTACATTTGAACTGCTGCCCAGGATGAAAACAAACCTAATCATACCTTACCTGTTTTTTTTACCCCCCTTTATCCATTTAGGATGCAGCCATCAGCAACCAAAACCGAAATGTGAAGGACGGGGATTTGATTGGCAGGAATGCAGGCTCCTGGATGTAGAAATGAATGCAGCAGGTCGTAACCCACTTGTGTATTCTTAAAAAAAAAATGAAGGCATGTTTTTGGAGATGTTTATTTAGCTGAAAATTAAGGGAGTTCAAGGTGTTTCTGTATTTATTGGAAAAGGCTCTCAAAAGCACAGAGGAATTTCATTTCATCTGTTTTTTTTTTCTTTTTGAAGATGCCTCACCACCAACAGCTCATCTGATGATGTTGGAATGATGGAATGCTGCAATGACACAAAGGAGAGCAAATTAAGTAAAAGTGACACTTTGAATGCTGCCTGTACTCTTAACTTCAGTCACACAGACACTGCAGAGTGGAAAAACCATTGCTATGCATCTCCCACAGTCGAGAGAAAGAATTTAGCTTTCTTTTTTATCTAATCACTCCTCTGAATATCCCTTATCAGACCTGCCTAGCCCCCCGTGAGCTAGCCGAGGACTGACGGGATGTGAAATATTCAAACCAGCTGATTCCTGGAGAGATTTATCGAGACAAATTTCACAGCCGATCTTATTTAGATATTCACTATGTTTTTTTTTTTTTCAGGAGGTTAAATGTGGCCCCGGTGTGAGATGTCACAGAGAGACAGTTGCCACAGATAACAGTGGTCTGTGGTTAAAATGAAGCCATAGGACACAGAGAGCAAAGTCTTCTCAGTAAACAGAAAGAGAGGCAAGTTCTCATGGAGCTGCCACCATAGAGCACATATTGATCTGCCAATGCATCTTATCTTTGTGACTCCAGATTAAAATGCTCAACATTGACTCTTCCCCCCTCTCTCTCTCTCTTCCTCTCACTCTGCCAAGCTGAAGGCCTTTCTGTGTCCCTGAGTGGAGGAGCTGTAATCTCCCCATGAAGCAGTGGAAGTATTAGAAAGAGTTTAGATGCTGGCAGTTGTTTTCTCTGCTCAGAGTGTGCAGTTGACATTTTTTCCATTTTTTTTTACCCCTCCCTTTTCTATCACGCTTTGCATTGAGGCTGCCGTAACTGTATGTATTCCTCTTCTGGGAATGACTGGGAATCGGAACCTCCTGGGTCTTCTTTAATGTCGTGGCCAAAAAAGGCATAAAAGAGTTGAAGCTTTTTCCAAAAAAGGGGGGAAGCCTGGGCAGACAGATGGATGAGTCCCAGGCTCCAGGGCTTTGACTTTGGCCAAACAAACTTTTGTATTCAAATTTTTTTTTTTATATATATAGCACCATGGATTAAGGAGGATGCAGACCAAAGCCCCCTACCCATCCGGGGTCTCATCAAATGGTGCATTGAGAAAAGGGGCCGCACCTGTTTGCAGTGCCTGGAGGACCGCGACCAGGATGATATTGAGCAGGGCTTTGTGAGTATCAGAGTCAAAACAAAGCTGACAGCCAGGCCTTATTCATTTTTGATGTTCATTGATGAGGAAACTGGTGGGCCTCAACAGGGTATTGTTTCCCCTAAGTGGTGCCCATTGATAAGCCAGAAAGCCACACTTGTTTTTAGTCTCTGACGGGTGGAGTTCAATTTAAAAGGCTTAATGGTGCATTTAACCAGTCCTAAACACTGCGCTTTTTGTGTCCTCCCCGCATCATTGGCTTGACGCTGCCTTCCCTCTTCCCTTCCCGCTTCCTACATGATGCTTAAACAGTGCTAATCATTGCTCAAATCTCCAAAATCTTCTGGTCTGTATGTACTGTCCGTTCATGTTAGTTTAGTTTATTTCAGTTGAATTTATTTACCTTGCACCACTTCACAGCAAATGGCAAATATAGATCACTTTGCAATCAAACTGGATCCTATTTAACTTTTCAGTTAAATAGGATCACACCAATTCTTAATGATGCAACCCAGTCATGTTGACAGATCAGATTCAATTACGCACAATGACTCGGATGACACTTGGTCAAAAGTGATCTATCTTAGGAAGCTTGGCCAACTGGCAAAGTCAAATCTTTGACTTCGCAGCAATTTCTTCTTCAAAACAGGCAAGTGTTGACTGCTATTGAGCAAGTTGTTCCTTTAAACTTCGACACCAACCAGGCAGGATTTGCAAAAGTGTAGGCTTTTTGCTCTTTTACATGCAAATGACAATATGCCTATTAATATCTGTCTGAATTGACGCCGATTAAATAATTTCAGTCTAAATATTTTTTCAGTCATCCACAGAAAGACAGAATACTTAGATTATTTCCATTATGTTTGTCCTTTCAAAAAGTTCCAGAAGTGTCTTCATTCTTTCAAAAAAGATTTAAAATGTTGCATTATCTATTCTAGGCATATTATGTAACACTTTAACAGTCACTAACATTTAACAAGCACAAAGAATAAGGTTGGAGAATCTGCTAGGAGCCTGTTCTTATGAGGTGTTAATTTTTGTCCTCTGAAGTTTGATACTCCCGGCACTCAAAAACAAAGACCTAAAGAGGCAGTCCAATATTGCTGCCCCACATGTTAATCAGAGAAAAAGTTTCAGATGTTAACCATTAATTAGTTTGATGCAATAAATGCAACAAGAGGCACTTGTAATGATGTGCAATGTATATTTGTGAACATGCTCACAGACAGGAAAGTGGGTTATGAGAGATTGGAGAAAGCATGCAGCAAAGGTCAAAGGGCTGGAACTCAAACTCATGACAGTTGAGGTCTGAGGCCACTTTACATGGGTCATGCACTCTACCCATTGCTCCACTGTCGTGCTCCTCATAACTTGGCCTTTGAAGCAGTCTAAAGCAGTACTCTATCAAATATCCATTCAATATAACCAATAAATAACAAATGAAAGATAACATTTGGCAGGGCACTACGCTACTGCCCTGTAAGCTCTTGCTAAAGTCCAACCCACGACTACAGCAAAGCAAGATCCAGAAACGAGTCTGCTTTCTAGAACTATTCTCCGCCTCTCCACTCATTGTTTAAAAAAAAAAAAACCTGGATAGCCTTCACAAAGTGCATTTCTCATGCTATTGTTCAGCTAATCATATCCTCTCCAACAATTTCAGGATGTGACAAGATAAGATAGGGGAATATTAATGCCATATCGCCTTATCTCAAATTATGAAAATGCGCAGATGAGGGGAGGCCATCAAGGGAGGAAATAGGAATCAATTTGTAGCTTTTCCATTTTGTATATCATCTTGAAAAGAAAACAGTAATTTTTCACGTTATCTACTTCAGATCCTATTAGAATCAGGTTAATTTAGTGGCAGTGATTTCAAAACGTTATCATGTCAGCCTATCAGCTAAAGTCTTTGAGTGCTCTCTGTTTGTAAGGCGTGACTATTCAGATTTCATATCACTTCTGATACAGGATCTGACTGATGCAAGGTCCTGGATATCACCTGCAGAATGGTGAATGCGTGAAGACTGCATAAATCAAATTCAGTTTCTGTAAGCTTACTGTGTGGTTCACCTTTAAATAAAGTGAAAGCAAGTGAGTCCTTGCTGCTCTTGTTAGAAAAAAGTTGCTTACCATTTAAATCTTACCTTGTACTTACTCACCTAATTCTTTCTCACCTAAGAGAAAGAATTTCTTTCTTTGCAGCCTACAATGTTGCAAAAGCATTTATGCCCCTTGAGGGTTTCTAAACGTTCTCACCTTGCAGCCACAAACTTCAACGTATCTAGCTAGAATTCTATGTGATCAACCAAAACAAAGTTTTGTAGAACAAGACTAAATAGATTATACTCATAAAACTCTGAAAAGTCTGACATGCATTTACATTAAATCATCTCTACTCTCATAACCCTAAACAAAATCTAAACGAACAAATGAAATATAAAGCAAGAAAAACAGTCAATCGAGTCAATCAGCCAAGTTTATCACTGGAGAACAAACAGCACCGTGCAGACCAATAATCACAGATCACACAGACAAGTCAGATACTATGTTGTGAAATAGTTGTAAAGCAGGATTAGATTTTTCAGATTATAAAACAATATTACAAGCTTTGAACATATGTGCTACTGTTCAATCCTCTGTCTGAAAATAGAAAAAAATATTGTCCAACTTCACACCTGAGACATGGCCATCCTAAAGTTGCAGGCTCAGCAAGAAGAGCATTTATAGGACAAGCTGTTGTGAGGCTCATGGTAATTCTAGAAGTGTTGTATAGATCCACTCCTCTTGTTAGATGATCTTTTAACGAGACAGTTACTAATTTTGGACACCACAAGACAGGTGGAAGGAGGTGCTATTGTCAGATGAAGTTAAAACTAAATTGCACTACATGTGGAGGAAAACTAATTCACATCATCCTAAGCACACCATCACAACTTTGAAACATGGTAGAGGTTTTATAATGATGTGGGAATTCTTATTTGTCAGGAGGCACAAGGCATGGCCAGAGTTAATGGGAAGATGAAGGGAGCGAAGTACAGGGCAATTCTGAAAGACAATGTGTCAAAGGATACACAACTTTTGAGAACTGGTGGACAGTTCCAGCAGGAAAATAACAAAATAGCTTGGAAATTAATGTTCACAGCTGCCCTCCATCAAAAGTGAACTTGAGCTACGTTGCAAAACAAAAAAAAAAAAATAGGGGAAATAATGTTGATGTACAGATGTGCAAAATGCACAAAGACATACCCCCAAAATATGAAAAAGTTCAAGGGACATAAAACACGCTGCAAACCATAGTACATAAATAGTGACCTTGTTGTAATTATAGAAAACCAAAGGTGAAACTAAACTTCTTTTTGTATTATTCCTTCGAAGGACATTGTTGTTTTAATAGTTTGAAAGTTTCAAACATCCCTTCTCCTATGAAGTAGCAGCATGCTCATAATTAACATTACAGATTCTTAATTCATGAATATGAATGTGTCGTCCTCAGAAAGCTGGCTGGTATTGTGAAAAATTCAAGTACTCTCGCCTTGTTTCAGTGCAGAGGTGTATCAAGGAGGCACAGCCACATCTCACCTTAAATAAGGGCCTCTGCTAACACCTTCAAAGTGCTGCTAGAAGAAGCTCTCACCCAGTTCCTTTCCCTCTCTCCCCTCCTGATTGTTTGCAAGCTTGATTGGCCCGGATTCCTAAATGATAGGCTCATATAGAGTCCTGGGCTTTGTTTGCACGGCCACGTATTGGTTGGCTGCCTCCTTAAGCGCGGGGAGATATGCAAGAGCAATCAAATATTTCTATGACTTGTATAAATGATGGCGGTTGGCGGGGGAGAAAAGTTAGAATTTTTCACTCCTCATTTGCGGTTCAATTGCCAAAGTGTGTATTGCCTGTTTTTTTCCACGAAGAAAATAGATGGCTTTGTCACTCAGTATGCATAAACTGTTGGTCTGTTTGTTGCACGCTGTCAACAGAAATGATAGCAATTCTATTTGTCTTATGAGAAAGACATTGTTACAAAGTCTGAATAGCAGTTTTCATGAAAGGAGGATTGTTTGTCTATTCTGAAGTTATTTTCCTAACACATTACATGACACATCCATATGAACTCTTTCAATTGCTTTAACCTCACGTCACAATCTGATACGTTAAGAAAACGAAAAAAAAAAAAGGAAAGCAACGTGACAGTCTCTGCACACTGGCACGCTTCATATTGTCTGAGTTTGAGCGTGCAGGTTTCAGATGCATCAAGGAAAAAAGTTGATATGAGTGCCCGTAATTATCAGCAACTCATCCTTCCCCAATAGTACACCTGAGAGATTACAAATTGTCTATTTATCTGAAATGACACACTGCCAGGACCAAATCTAACTTGCAGTCTTCTATCATTCAGCACTTGAGCCAAACATATATTTCTATTGAGGCGTTCGGGGAATAGCATCCTCTGTTTGGCACGGAGGAGGTGTGTCCCGTTCTATCTTTACGAGAAAGGGGTTGCTTGCGTTTGTGTATGGCGGTGGGTGGATAGGTGGGTTATCTCTCTTTTGTTCACTCCCTTCTCTAACTGGTAGTGTTTGACTTCCCCAAGCCAGGAGTGGGTAATTCTGGAGCCCTGTGTGAGGCTGTTAGATCACTGAGGCCCGAGACAGCACCATTCTTTGCAGACCCTTGACAGCAAATATGTGGTAATGATATTGTCTCCTGCTGGGTAATAACACACAATTCAGACTGCCACATACTGCAGTCGCTGGGGAAAAAATGGAGGGGAGAAGAGAAAAAAAAGAATTACACTGAAGTACTGGAGGAAAATGACAGGAGAAATGTCTTCATCCTGAAGTGCTGTATTGGGAAAAAAAATCCCTTCTGCAGGACACTGTGGCAGCAGTCACTGCTTTATGATCAGTGCTACACAGACAGCTACTAACATACAGTGGTTTGCTAAGTATCCATATCGTTGTCCTGTCAACAGATTTTTCCACCTGAGCGGTGGATCGCTGCAGATCCACATGGGCCTCTAGGCTGCTTTTCTCATTTATGCTGCTCTTTCAGTTTGGGTGGACAGTCAAGTCTGGAAAAAAGAAAACTTACTGAAAAAATAGGTAAGTCAGCAAATTGATAAAAACTGGGAAATCTGGTTGTGTTAAAAAAAAGCAATTGTTTGTTAAACTTCATAAATATGCACTACTTTGATTTTGGTCTGTCGCATAAAGTGCTAAGAAAATATATTAAAGTTTGTTTTGTAATGCACAAAATGTGTAGCATTATAAATGTTCTAAACATGACAAGTTTTCTGCTACACATTTGTAAGCAGTTTTTCTTTTGTCAATTATGCCTTGATATGTGGTAAATGACTCTGGCAGGGAAACAAAGCTTTGGCTTTAAATGAACAAAGTGCTAACACGCTGCATAGTTTGTGGAGCATGCTTCAACCATGGAGACCTTTCATTGTCACCCAGACCACACCGGCAGCTTCAACCTTGACCTATGCATTGCTCCACTTGGTACTCGGCTTGTAACTGTCAACACTATCCATCACTGGCCAAATGGGGGCAAAGGATGGCGGGGGCCTGGTCCCCCTGCTGTACTGTGAAATTGTGGCATGTGATCTTTAATGTGCGTGAAGTTTACAAGGCTTCGGCACAATGCATCAAGCTTCAGGGGGGCTGCCGGGAGCTAGTCTATTAGCCACCTGCTGTGTCCCTGCCTGCCTGGACTTACTCCTAGGGATAAGTCTAAATAATAGCGGAGACATCAGCCTCAGCTCTTCTTTTTAACCAGATTGTCATTCAGAAACAAGAGGTGAAATCTATTTAACATACAGTATGTGCCAGTGCTAACTGCACATGGTTATAAGAAAGTAACAAAAGCATTTCTTGGCCTTTTTTTCCCTCTCAAGAATAAAAAATAAAACATCTGTCTCTGCTCACCTTGTCAAAACGATCTTACCCAGTATACATTGTCCTTGACTTCAACACAGACCTCGCTTCACTGCAGAGGTAGAAAGAGAGTGACAGAGAGCGAATCCTCCTCCTTATTCGTGCCTTCGACAATCCGACAGGCACCGTGCAATTGGCTAAAATATAAAAAGCTAGCCTTGATACTGCGCAACTGGGTGAAAACAGGGAAGCACATTGAAACGGAAGAATTCATCTTTTCTATCAGCCCCTTCGCTCGTGAGCTGAACGGAGAGGCTGATGGGTTCAGTCTCAGCCGCTCAGATTTGCATAACACAGACAGATGAACTTGAGTGATTGAATTGGGCAAGGTGGAGTGAAAAAAAAATGAAAAGAAAATGAATTTCAGAGTGAATTAGGAGATGACGGATGTGGCAATGGCTACAGTATTTATTTTTCCGCACTGAAATAATTACAGAATTAACCTTTCCTGCCTGTTTAACATTCCTCTAAATCCTCTTTATCACATGTCGAACTTCATTGACTTGACTTTTTTTAAAAAACAAAACCACTGGGCTTTTTGTTAGCAATTGCCTGGACTGCACTCATGGGTTCAATGGCAGTTCTTGAATTAATGCGGATCTGGGCAAGCCCCAGAGCTCGCATTAATTGGGTAAAAACCTCTTTCTGTCCACTTCCTTAAGGGGCAAAAAAATGATCTAAGGTTCTGGGGTGGAATAAAATGCAGTGCAGTAACCTAACCTCCTTATTCTCCACAGCAAGTAACTCAATCAAGGTGGGTAGAAACTCCCCATTAACTGGATATGCATAAAGCAATAGAAAACTTGCTCATGGCACACTTGCCAGATAAATTATATATTAATTTTTTTTATCTGATGCACAGGGACTACCCTTTCAAATGCCATCCAGGGCAATTGGACATGTGGCTCATATCAAAAGTCACAGGCGTATACAGTTGTGCTAAAAATGATCTACCTCTGTCACAGTTTTGTAATTTGATTGTTTTTAGTCGTGATTACTAGTTTTTGTTTGTTTTCTCACTCGTGGTGTTTCAGACATTATTCACTCTTTTGTCTTGAGACAGTTGCTTTTTACTTGTGTTCTGTTCTTTGTGAAAATTTTAGATTCTTAATTTCATATTTGTCTTTAGGAAGAAGTGTGAATGTAATGTGAAGTGCAGTATGGTCCTGTCGACTTGATAAACATACAGGTCATTTACTTTAAATTATCGTATCATTTTGTGTCATGTTTAGATCTCTGTGATTTGGTTTCTGTGTTCATTGGTAATTTTTCCTAATCTCCTCAGTATACATCCACTCAAATCTCATTCCCTCAGTTCACCGTCCTCCTGCAGCATCTCTAGTGCAGCCTGCACATTATCCTTGCTCATTTCCTCCCATGTCTCTGGAGAATTTTTAAGTACTTGTTTTAATGCATTTTATTGTGAATGGATACAAATGTCCCACTAAAGATTATGCACAATCCAAGGGTTGCACCAGTTGGTCGAGAAATCATAAGGCCTCGGAAATAGCAGATCAATAATTGTAGCAGTAAGATACATTAAATATACATATATGTTAAAATATCAGTTTAAAGTATATTTCTTTAAATACTTAAATAGCTCTCTGTCTGAAGGACAAATTCTCTTTGTCAAGGAACCTGAATTTTAGACTTGCATGAAAAGAAGATACTATGAAAATATATTTATTATAGAATCACAATATTAATACTTTACTTGGAAATTAAAATGTTATATTGGGTTTAGTCACGTGTAGAATCACTACTTAATCATTACTAATCAGACTAATGCGTTGCAATGATTGATTAAGGAGAACATAAAATAAAAAGACAACTATAAAACTGAACAATAGATTTATTTTAGCTGATTATATACTTAACTTTATCAAATTGTCTTTTATGCATAATTTGGATTCTAAATATTTGTCTTTACTTCAGGGAACGTTTGACGAAAGAATGAGGAATTCAACGGAGGAAAGTCTTGAGGTTCAGCATGTTCTAATACCAGAAAGAACATGGCTGGAAAAAGCCATGACTGGAAAAAGCATGGACCGACTTATGCCTGGTTAACATAACAAGATTTCAAAGAGAGACCCCACACATAACGACTAAAAATCTTAAATATAACAGGTTTGGTTGTACACTCTGTGGTCCTGAGCCACAAAGCAGTAGCAACACAACACACACGAGCCAATTTTATTCCCCAACATTCAGATTTCAGATGGGAAATCTCCTAGATGTCTCCAATTGTCACTGAACTTTCTGCACTATGCACTATGGCAGTTGTTCTGTCTTCTGTGGATTTGGATTCACCCCTGTGTTTCCATCAATCGGCTTGTAGTTACGTGTAACATTGATCAGCCTGCATTCTTGCTTGTCCTTGGGGAACATTCCACACATGTATGAATTAAGGCCAAGACAATCTAACATGTGGGTTTTGGATTAGAGTGGCCCTGACATCCTTCTGAGAGGACCAGATCACTCTCAACACACAATACACGGCGGGAATTGGGACAAAAATTGCCAGGTTCTGTTAGTTCGCTCCACTATTTGACTCTTACTATTGAACATACCAACTTCATATACTTGTACATAAACAATGCATTTAAATGATCTCTGGAGCACTGTCTGTGGAACAGAATGTGACTGAATTTGAAACAATGTTCATTAAGGGCCAAACTGAAATCAATTCTTTTTTTTGAGATCTTGTGCCACCCTTTGAAAGAATGACACCCTGAGTGGTGAGCCACATTGGCCATATCAAAAACCACCACTGTGTATGTTTCGTTGTGATGTAATATTAATGTTGGTGAAGCTTCGTTGTGACTGGAAGTGACCATTTTGGAGTAACAACCCTGCAGGAGGGAAAAAAGCAATTTCATGGTTCACTTTGTGGTTAATGTGCTGCTGTAAACTTTAGAGGGGCTGGTCTTTTTGTTTAAGTTTCACTCAATAAAGCGATGGACTATTATGAGCTCAAGTCAATTAATCGTTGGGCAAAAAGGTGGCTGAAGGGCATTCACTAAGAGTATGAAGATGAAAGTAGGGGTGTGTGTGTGTTGTGTGTCTAAGGAGCTATGTGTGTATGTGTATAAGGGAAAGTTTCAGAAGGGGTGGTAGCAGAGCCACTTTAAGGTGTGTACATTTTGTGTGTATATGTTTGCCCACTGTGTTCACACAGCCAGGTAAGCCTCTCTAATTGCTGCTAGGTGCATTAGCACTCAGCCGCCTCTCTCTTTCTCCCCACGTCTTTGTTTTTCCTCTCAGTGCCAGTCTGCAGGCCAGAAGACAATCAGACCAGAAGGGTCATTTTCTGCAAGAGCTCACCTCCCTCCTCCGAGCCCTGCCGCTGACAGGCTCACGCTCGGCAGGAGCCCTAAATTAACACTTGACGTCTGCGAGGCTCAGCCCTGATGAGGCCGCAGAGAGAGACAAAATGTCAGAAAACAAACACTCCATCATTTTTGCTTCATTTCCTCCACCGCCAGAGAAACACACTCACCTGGAGTGCTGGAGAGGGCTGCAGTGACATCCACCCACCTACCCCTCCACCTCCCATCTGTTGCTGTGGATCAGCCCTGTTGCTTACAGGCCAAGGCACAAGGCTGAAGCCAGACATTAGTTGGGGGATGCTGAATAATACCTGGTAATTGAGTAAGTGCTAGCTGGATTCAACTTGTAAAACGGAATTATGTTGTGACAAAAAAAACTTTGTCTTAATGCAAAACAACATGGACGATCTAATGCAAAACAAAACAACAGTTCTCATATATTACCACATACCTGTGGTAACATAAAGCCTCACAGTAAATTCAGCTTTTATTGCAATAGCATCATCTCATATCAGAAACATTTTTGTCATTTTATTTAGTTATTTATTAGGTTTTTATGCTAAAGCTACACTACATTTTTCACTTTTTCTAAATGTGTGTAAGAAGTTGCTAAATATTTTTTTCTTGCAGAACCAAAACTCCTCACTGAGAAAATCAGAAAGGTCCATTATTTCAATGAAAAAACGACCCAAATTAAGAAACACTTTTTGATTTTTAAAGATTTTTTCATACTGTAGTGGCCTTTATTGAACAGTGAACAGACACAGAATAGCCTGAGACATCAAATTGTACTCCGGATAAGTGCATAGAAGACTATAACCCCTAAGTGCATAGAGGTCTACTAATTGAGCTAACCAGCACTCCAATATTTTTTTTACAGTGTTGTTCGTTTTGAAATGATCAAACAAGACCTGTAAAAAAAAATGTATGTAATCAAAGTATCACTGCAATTTACTACATCTGTAGTTGACTACAGTTTCACAGAATTTTCAACTGATCATCTATCTTTCTGTTTTCCTGGGGAATTTATATGACATGACATATGTCCCTTACTTTTAGCTGCTCATCACTTTGGGAAAGATCGGAAACATGCTATTCAAGTGAGAAAGGTGAGTGTTGATGCTCACAAATCAGGAAATCACTGCAGGTGCTTTTGTCGCTGTAATAATTAAAATGATTCAAATAGCTGGAACTGAAAGGAAGAGGGCTGACCACCACAGACAGCGAGGACAATGATAAACAAGGAGTTAGAGAAGCGCTGCATTTTTTCAATGCTACTGCAATAAAAAGATTTCTTAACATATCGTTATCAGATATGCCAACAATTGTGGGAGGTGCTATAGCTTCTTTATAATTGTGTATTTGTAGTTCTCTATTTATCAGTTCTGCCATTTGAATATGAACCATTTGTTTTCCTGTGCACATCACCAACAGCACTCATAATTATTTCTTCCTTGCAGGGGATGTGAACAACTCTAGGATTCCACACCGTAGAGTAGTATGATACTATTTGAAGCCCACTTCAAACACAGTGCCCCTAGTGAGTTCCGATAGCGCCCGTGCCCATTTTATTATTTGCTTTATCTCTTTGTTGCGGGAGGGTTTATTTGTTTGCCTGAGAGGTATTGTAGGTTTGGTGATCTGAGCAAATTGCAGCAGAAAGTACTTCAGATAGGAATGACTGTAATTAGCATGCTCTTAAATGTGGAACGCTCTCCTAATGTTTTTGTTTACGTGGGGCAGCTGATCTGTGGCTTGCTGCGGGGGCGTCCCACACGCGGGTTAAAATCACTTGTCATGCCAGAGATCATCATTATGAGCTTACAATTGGTCAGTGTTGAGGAACAATCAATGCAGTGCCAGGTAGACACTCAACTACTAGCCTGGTGCTGTGAGGTTCTCTGAGTAATTTTGTATTTGTAGTTGTGTTTTCCAGAGTGGGTAATTTGAAAATACAAGTGCATTCATGTGTGTATATTGGCTATGTTTTGATTTGTAAATACTACATATTTATCAGGTATGAGGGATCTTTATGTATCTACTTCACTGTTCAAAAGATTAAAATCCTCCTTCATTTATGTTAACAAACACACCCACACACCCACAACCACACCCGCCCCCCCACCCCCATATATATATATATATATACATATA
Organism: Xiphophorus hellerii; assembly: GCF_003331165.1. Taxonomy (NCBI): domain Eukaryota; kingdom Metazoa; phylum Chordata; class Actinopteri; order Cyprinodontiformes; family Poeciliidae; genus Xiphophorus; species Xiphophorus hellerii. The sequence continues at coordinate 8,907,770 of NC_045690.1, forward strand.
TATATATATATATATATACAGTACAAACCAAAGGTTTGGACACACTTTCTAATTGAATTCAATGAGAAGGTGTGTCCAAACTTTTGGTCTGTACTGTATATATATATATATATATATATATAGTCAACGTTCAAACATAAGTCCATTCGAGATCCATTCATAAAATTCTCTATTCAATGATATTGAGTGTGAGCTGGTTTTTCAAAGAAGCAATGGGAAAAAAAAAAGAATGTTGCTCTCTAGATGTGCTCAGATAGTTGAGGATGACTGTAAAAGACTTGGAGCTGCAACAACAGTGCAAAGTGGTTTGACAAAGTCTTTACTCCACAGGGATGATTACATATGCACACCACATTTTTCAGGTTTAGTCTTTTGAAATGCATTTATCTATTTCCTCTCACTTTACAAAAATTTGATTCTTTATAGCAGTCTGTCACATTATTTAAATGTTTTGGTTTCCACAGTCTAGGCATAAGGACTGGACTAGGAATAATCCACACCAAAAATACCAGCAGCAAAAAAAAAAAAAAAAAAAAAAAAAAAAAAAAAAACAACAAACAAACACAAAAACAAATCAAAGTCTAAATAAAAACTTTAAAAGACTTCCAGAAAGCCTAGAAAACTGTTCATCAAGCTTGTGTTTTCCTTTGAAAGACTGGAAGACAGGTCTGACTCCTTCGAAGCAAAGATAAAAGTACTGATTTAACTTTATCTGAGTAATGTACACTTAAGCAAATGCAACATAAAATCATTACGAGCCAATTAAGAATTTCCTGGGGTGCCCAGCCATTCAGTCAGTGATTACATTTCGCTGAAGGATGATATCCAGGTAAATTAATATTTCAATTTAATTTCGCCCTGGTTGTCGCTGCATCTCCATTTCATATCATGGGACAATTGAGATCTTATCAAGGATTAAAGTGGAGGATATTACTTCTAATTTAAATTATGCACATGTACAACTGCATGAACCAAGCAAGCGTAATGACATTATAGGAAAAAATAGAAGGAAGAAGAGTGAAACAATTAAGAACGCACAAAACCGAACAGGCTGTGAGATGCAATTCATAAACTTGGCAGGAGAATTCAGGGCGGAAATGCTGCTTTAAAGAGTTCTTGAGTAAGTTGAAGAGAGGCTGGAAAAAAAAGGGACACACACGAAAGGAGCAAAAGGGAGACAGGAAGTTTGGAAACATTAAAAAAAGGGGTCAGTGAATGTAGTCCAGCAACTATGTGACAAATGCTTAAAAATGGAAATCTTTTCAGACTTCCTCCTTCGACCCCCCCTTCCACCTTTCAAACCACTGCAAACACTAAGCTCCAGGATCTGAAGTGGCAACACTTGAGATGGTGAAAGTGACAACATCTTAACATAAGCTGAGGGGCTGAAGTGAAAGTCAGAGCAAACCCCCAAGCAACCTCTCTTTCCACCCACATAACCCACTCCCTCCCTGTCATACCTAACCCCCTCCTTCTTTGGCTACTCAGTACCATGCTGTTATGACTGAAAGTCTAATAAGTTTTGCACAGGGGGAAAGTTGGAGATGGGCATCAAGAATGGGAGAGAAAAAATATGAAAAAAAGAGAAAGTGAAACATTGACAGAAAAGGAGGGAAACTTGTTATTTCACTTTCGCTTTGGTCCCTCCTTCCACTTTCAGTCACAGGTGCTTCCAAACAGAACTGGAAGCATGTAATCCGCCCAAATCCAGCGTCTTCCGAGGAGTGTAAAACCGGAATGTTCTGTGGGGGTCACTGGATTAGACAGAAGGCATGGTGGTAGCTTGGCTTGAGAGGCAGAATTAGAGGAGTGGAGGAAAAAGAGAGCGGAGACCGAACTGGTTTTGTATTAAAATGAGCTTACCAGGTGGTCTCCCTCCCAAAAGTGGACACAGTGTGTCAAGTAATCTGAAAAGCCCCCGGGTGTTTGCTGCTCATTGGCCAGAGGCCTGGTGAAAAGAGAGAGCAGTGGGGAATAAGAGAAAGCGAGAGAAAGAAGGGAGGAGGTGGGGGACTGGCTTGGGGAGGTGGCACTGATGTAGCCATTGAGGCCTCAGTGAAATGTCTGTCAGGCTTGGTTTACCACAATCACAGCAGTGATTAGGGATCTTTTGATGACAGGTTTAGTTTTCTATCCATTGGAAAGAAAGTGAGAAAGGACAAGAAAGGGGGTGGGGATGTAGAGTAGGGTTGGGTTGCATTGGGAGACTTTGGGGGTGGGCGTTTACGCACTGTTGCAGGAAAATGGGAGGGGTGGAGATAGAGATGGAGGTGTTGGGTGAGGATGCGGGGAGGGGAGGTGGGGGGGGGGGGGTTGTATTAATGTCTTGCACCAGGGAGCTTCTACGTAATTTCCCAGCAGGTCGTGGGGTCAGGTTTGTATTTAGTTAGTGGTAATGATCTCGTTAGGGATCTGAATGGACCACCGTCTAAGCCCATTGAGGATAGCGAGTGTGCCTCCCCATCCCCCACCTCTGCCTGCCTTGTGTGGGCTTACACAGCCTGTGAACTGTGATTAATGGACTTCCAGGGCTTAATAACTTGCAAAACAGTATTAAACAAGGGAGGCCCCAGGACAATCGGAGAGGCTACCCAGGCGGACTAGGAGGTGGCTGTAAACAGTGCCTGGCAACAATTGCAATGCATGGAATTAACTGAGATGGGCCACTCACAATGCTACAGCTGGCTAGTGGCAGGGAGCCAGGCCCTGGGAGAAAGCTCCACTGGTGCTTCCAGGTGGCCCGGTCCAGGCCGAGTCCTTTCAGTTTTGTAAGTGTTAAAAAATAGAAGGGGAGAAAGGCTACGTTTGTGACGGGGAGACAGTGAGAGGAAGCCATTGAGCAGGGACAAGAAAGAGATTAAAGAGCGCAGAGAGTGATAAGCAGATAATAGAGGGGGGAGGGGGGGCTGCATTCAATAGAACAAGTAATCCTTGACATACAAGCGCAAATATGAAGCCCTTTTTTGTTTCTTGTGTCTAATTCGAAGCGGTGTGTGCGTAAAGTTGCAAAGCAAGAATTGTGATCCACATAAACAGAACAGAGAAACAGATAAAACACACTCATCAGACCAAAACACACACAAACATTTCAATACACACACCTCACCGCAATCCTAGACTCTTTTTTTCCCACCCTTGTGCCCTCTTGTCTGGAGACAAATGATCCCAGCATGGAGTCATGAGTACCGATGTGTTCAGACCACCCTCCACTCCGCCACAGACATTGTCCTGACCTCCCGAGCTTTAGTGTGCATTTAATGCCGGCATAATGTATCTCCGATTTGTACGTATAAGAAAAGGGCAGCACTTGTGCTGAGGGAAAAAGCACCTTTTGATGGACACAAGAGGAATTACATTGTAATTAAAATGGCGGATAAAAATCAAAGCTTAATTAAAGTACTTCTTGAAATCACCATCCAATGAAGTAAAAGTATTTATATGCAATTAAAAAGTTTTAAATTTGAGCTTTTTAATTGTTTTTAGCAAATAAAAGGGAAATTTTCTTTATCAGTGGGATTTAACTACAGAAAATAGATCCTGGCAATAGACAGATATAATTGAGCTCAATTATAGGTAATTATGAAACAATTTGGAAAGCATTTGATTAAAATATAAACAGGTATTTTCTTTTTCATTTCATTTCTTTTTCATTTACAATGTACAGATATCAGTTTTACAACTGAAAATCTTATATTTCAGAAAAATATAAGATGATGTAAGGAATAATATCTAACAAAATAACATGATTTCATGTTACGTAAGTAATAAAACCATGTTTTTACTAGGCTATTTTTTCTAATGATTTTGTCCAAATTTTACCTCTTGTTGATAAAATTCTGGTTCTGTTGGTTCTATCTGGTTCTATTGCATATTAGGTTCATAATAACATCATTAATTTTTTCAATGTGAGACTTTATCAATGAAATGCCATTTTATTTGTTGGCTTTGTCCAGTTATCCTTTGGTTAACCCAAAATCTGAAACATCAAGTTATTTCCAAATGTATTTTGAACATTCTCTTTAAAAATGCATTATGCTGCATGAATACCCAATTTGTTTTTGAAGTAAGATAATCAGATCATCCCAATTTATCAATTATGACATGAAAAAGGTAAAAAAAAAAAAAAAAAACATCAGGTGATGTTAAATTTATTTCTTACATGGTATAATGTCCCACTTAAAACAAACCTGTTGGGTACATCTTTTTGTAAATTCAAATAAAAATTTTGGTTTAAGTGCATCAAATGGACTATTCTGTGTTCAGAGGTTTTTATTTGTTTTAGTCTTAAAGGGGTAAAATGTTCTTTTTATGTGTTTTGGAATTATTATATTTATATATTGATTATTTATGCTGCTGGTGTTTCCTCCTCATGACTGCATATCCACAGGTCCACATTTCATATATTTTTTTATTCTACAGGTTAATGCATTACTTTAATGACTTAGTTTGACCTTTTTTGGAGTGATTGTATTTAGCATGGAGTGATGCGCATTACATTTGACTGTATTGAAAGAAATTTGTAAATAAAATCTGCTGATTAATTCATATATTAAATTTCATCTTATGCCCAAGATCTATGTGTTGATCCTAATATTTGGCACTCTCCTCTATTTGTTTGGCTTTCCTCAGCAGAGACTCATCTCCAAACGAATGACATCAGGGTCAGGCTTTTCCTGCAGATCAGAGATGAGCTGGACAATAGCTCACTTTGCCATTCACTCTAATATAGAAGGCCAATATGTCTCCAAAGTATTTGCACAAATGCTTTACTTAATGAGCGGCTGAGAGGTTGTTCAGCACCAGAGTCTGATGCTCCTTCCAGGTTTGTGTGTGTGCATAAGATTACCATGAAAATGGAGGAACAAAAACACTTGTAAAAAATTTTACAGCAAATGTGCAAAGTGTAGACATACAAATTAATTATTGACTGCAGTTGTCTTCATTCAGGTTTATTTAGGTTTACATGCAAAGATATATTTAATATGCGTGCGTGGGCATACATGCTGTTGCATTATCTTTCTATCTCATCCTCTCTGTTCTACAGCTGCTGCCCCTATCACCCCCTCTGCACCCACCCTCTCTTGCATAAGGGTGTAGGTGCAGCGGGTGCACTAGGGGGGCCTCTGCCCTGATGAGGCAGAGAAGGGAGTCACTGCTATACTAAGCTCCCCTCACATCATGAATAATGCAACAGAGAAATACATTTATCTTTTAATAGCCCCGGCCCCCTGGCTGAGACAGTTCAGTCTGGCCCGAGCCGACGCGGCTCTCTCACCTCTTCACCACAATACACCACCCCACCCGTGATTGTCTCTGCTTCTTTTGAAGTTGGGCACGTCTTAGTGTCCTAGAGATGGGTAATCAGGCTTGATTCTGGAAGAGTCAGGCCATCTTTTGAAGGGGGCGGTCATCACCAAGTTCAGTAAAGGAGGGTGGAAGAAAAAGTGTAATTTTATCAGACATCCTCACTATTAGAAGTCAACTTCACCGACAGGAGAAAAGTAAATGAAGAGCAAAATATTGCTAAAAGTTTGGTGTAAAAAACATTGCATTATAAAAGTTGAAGTGAAAAAATGTTGTGTTTATTCCTTTTAAAAGTTGCTATTGATTTCATTTTGAAGCCTTGACTGACAAAAATATTAATAATTGCATTATTGACACAATGTTGTTGTGACATTTTTGTCCAACAAAGAATTAAATATTTCTGTTGAAATACCACCACAAAATCTGATCATGAATAGGCTTCTGTGCAAAAAAACATTAGCAAAATACTTTCAAGAATTCATAAAAGTCAAAAACGGATCAATAGATAAAATACATTTATCAAACATGCTTTGTGTAGACCTTTATTTAGCACTCAGACAGTAAAGTGAAGACACCATCCACCTTCATTGACACTCTTTTCAGTAAGACACCATATGATTTCAAATCAGCCTGGCACTAATGCTCTATGTACCGCTGCACCGTAATGTGGGAATAACACGGTCTTCCAGTGTTTAACAAGGATCAGGGGGATTTCTGCTCTGGCTTCTCGTCTTCATTGCTACCACATCTGAATGCAGGGCTCTCAGGGGTGGGGGAGTTGTGGAAGCAAGTGTAGTCGGATACCTTAACCCTTCCTCGGTCCGTGCAGATTTAAGGCTCAAACAGCCTTCACAGTGAAACCTGCGGTAAAAGAAACAGTGTGTGGGGGAGGATGAGTGGGAGTTGTTGGCTGCAGTGGCTTCAAAAATGTTTAACGGACAGAATGAGTCATTGATTGGATTATTTTTTTTAATTAACAAAATTAATTTGTTCAAGTGTATAGGAAGAGAAAGGTCGATTGAAATAATGTTTTAAAAACTATTTTTTTTCTAAGAATAATCCGTAGCATTTTAAAATTATTTTTCAATTTAAAAAAGTGAATATGAAATGCTTTTTAAAATAAATATTTAGGTGTGTTTGTCGTTGCTGTTTATTGACATACTTCGTTTCAAAGAAAAATTAAAGTTGGTGTTTTTTCCCGAATAGTTTAACTGTATTCAAACTTTAATTCAGTGTAATTATTTCTTCCACAATAATCCGAGAAGTGTCCCAGGAGTCAACAAGATTATCTTTTTTTTTTTAGCATTTTTAAGTCACAAGTTTTATGCCACTGAGTTGACATCAGATTATCACAGAAGTGAAAACAGGCAGAAACAAAACACACTCGAGAAACACTGAAGCTGACATCACTTTTTCAGCCAACAATGACAAGTTCAAGCACACACTTCTTCCTAACATGCACCCCTCCTCATCCTTTCCCAGCAGACACACATGCAGATACACACATACACATTCCCACTGAAAAAACAACAACAACAAAAAAAACAGATCTGCACAACCCACAAGGCACCCAGTCCCTCTTACCCACCACTCCCCAGCACCCAAAGCCTTAAAGCAGCCCTGAGCTCGTGTTGTCATGCATCGGTTGCCGAGCGTTGGGGATGAGGCCTTGCTATAGTCGGAGCTAGAGCTGGGTCCCAGCCAGCAACTCCTCAGCTCCCTGCTCTGCTCTATGGAAGGCAGAGAAGCTGAAAGCACCATTTATCATCACTTGTGTGGGCAGCATCACCACAGCAACGCTCGGGCTGGCAAATGCCACTGCTGTGAATACTAATGAGGCTCTTGGCAGGCCTGTGTTGGCGTAAATGGGGCCAGGGATGTACTCTGTACGCGCGCGCGCGTGCGAGTCTCCAGGAGGGCTACAGTAGAGGTAAACAGTCCAAAGGAAATCAATTAAGTGTTTCCACAGCGTTTGGCGAGAGCTCTAATCTTCGACAACACATTTTAAAATAAGGGCGAAATCTGCCTTTAATACCTCCTCTGCTTTCTGCATGACAATAAACAAGCAGGCAACAATAAACAGTCGAGCACAGCCGAGCTTGACTAAGTCTTTACTTTGAGAAAACACATGTGAAGTCATTATTCTACAGTTCTTTTAGCTTGCCTCCCCATGCAGCATGTTAGTTCTCACAACCAAACACTATTGGGGAAAAAAAAAAAAAAAAACTGCCACAATTATTTCATCTGTGTTTCCAAGTTTAAGAAAATATTTATTAGTGTATTATATAAAGTTGAAGAACCCCTCCCTGAACTTGAGAAAAGCATTTTTACAAAGTATGAGCAATACAATGACATAACCTGGGAGCACACCTGCCCTACTTTCTGCTTCTGACAATAGCTTTCAGTTTTAGTTAAGCACTTGTTCAGTGAATGGAGAGAAAAACTCATATCTCATCTAGAAAGGTGTGAATAAATTGGAGGAGTGTCAGCTTGCTATTTATTGATTCCTATGCTTTGATTAGGCAGGAATGTGTTGGGAGATTTTCTTTTGTTCCTCTGATTCAATCATGATTATGTATCATTGAAGAGAGACAGGTTCTCCAAATGTGGAAACTTTCCTATTCGGTATGAAATGTTACCACATATTCACCTGTCCTGGCTTGTTGTGTTAAGATTGGTTGTGGACATATCTGATAAGACGACACAAGTTGCAGCAAAGTGTTTTCTTATTTGTTTTTATGGAAATGATGCACAGTTCAGCTAAATCTATCAGAAACAACAAGTAGACTTAAGTCCTTATATGAGCGGTAATTCATTGATGCATAATATCGCAGGTTTTCTATTCCTGATTGACCAACTCAAATACATAATTAATGAGCTCTCAGCAGATTCTGATCTGTAGTACATGCTAGATGAACACAGAAATAAAATATATTTCTACCTTTACTGTGTTGCATCTGGGTGTGTTGTGGAATCATCCTTGCCCCACAACACAGGAGCGGCCAGTTCATTTTTATTCTGCTGAAGATAACCCTACAATTCAGGCCCAGTGACGTGTAGTGACAAGGCTTTGAATAGGCCTTAACTGTCAGGATCTTGGGTTCTTTGAATTGTTTTTGGGTTTTATTACTTTCAGTGTTCATTAGTTGCTTTTCTTTGATTAAATCAGTCATTTTTCTGTTTTACTTTGGTTCAGTCCTTTCTTTGTGTTTCTAGTTTGTTATGTTTATTTCTTATGTCTAATTATTATTCCTTGTTTCTCTAGTTTAATTATGTTTCTTAGGTCTAGTTATTCTTTAGTGTAAGATTCATTTCCTAGAGCCTTGTGTACTCTCCCTCACATTTTGTGCAACTTTCTCTCCCTCTCTCCTCACACCTCCAATTAGTTAGCCAATCAGCCCAGGTCCATTGTTCCACATTCGCTCTCCCAGTACTTAAAGACTTCTTCTCCTCACACTCTTTGCTAGTTCCTAGTTAGGCACTTTGCTAGTTAGTCTAATCCTGTTACTTCCTTGCTCTACCCCTTGTTCTCCTCATGTTTCCTTGCTGATTTTTCCTTTGGATTCATGATTTTTGTTCAGCTCTGGCTCCTTGTGATCTCTGGGGATTTTTGCAAGTTTTTCATTAAAACCTCTCCACTTACAAGCTGCCTCTGCCTTTTGCATTTGGGTTGCCCCACAAACACAACATGACAATTAAATTTCGGTGTACCTCAAAATCTTTTAGATTGTCAACAGCTTCTCTGTCCATAGAAATAGTAGCATAACATGCTGACATGTGTAATTGGAATCCACTTCTCCATATTGTCTTCCCATATTTTTAAATAATTAAGTTGACAGTGCGTATATTTAACCTGTTGAGGGTGAAGACATTCTTGTTTCACAATGCTTTAATCTATATTCTTGATATATGAGGGACCAAGAATGCTAGTCAAATATTACTCACACAAATAAGCACTGGTCGCTGGTATAAGCAGATAGGAATGTTTCAGTTCCTTGTAAGAAGCTTAGAAAAGAGACTGTGCAGTAAAATAAACCTGCAGATGACAGGGATGTAAACATTTACTGTGTTTGTTGGAGCAATGATGGTAAAAAGTCAGCTGCTGGGAGGAAGGATCTGTGCTAAAGCTTCTTTGTGCACTCATGATGCAGAAGTCTGTAGTTGAAAGAGCTCTCCAGTTCTACATCAGCTTAATGCATGGAGTGGATGACAATGTCCAAGAGTGAAATAAATTTTGCTACAGTTCTACTGTCTTCCACCGCCTGCACTGGGTCAATGGGGCATCCTAGGACAGAGCTGGCCATTTTGATGAGTTTCCTCTGACCCTTTCTTTAAAAAGCATCATCAGCCTTATTGTGTAAGTGAAGAGCCAAGAAGTTATAATAATTCACTGTCTCAATGACAGTTCCCAGGATATTCACTGTGTTTAACCTGGACTGTGCAATGTGTCAAAATAGGCTGTCATTCAACCTTTTTTTGGAATTAGGTTGGGTTGGTTAGACTCATGATTGCACAACTACCAGTTATGGTTAAAACTCCATCCATCCATCCATTTTCTGTTCACCCTTGTCCCTAATGGGGTCGGGAGGGTTGCTGGTGCCTATCTCCAGCTACGTTTCAGGCGGGAGGCGGGGTACACCCTGGACAGGTCGCCAGTCTGTTGCAACACAAAGACATACAGGACAAACAACCATTCACACACACAGAATTTAGATAGACCAATTAACCTAATAGTCATGTTTTTGGACTGTGGGAGGAAGCCGGAGTACCCGGAGAGAACCCATGCATGCACAGAGAGAACATGTAAACTCCATGCAGAAAGACCCCGGCCGGGAATCGAACCCAGGACCTTCTTGTGGCAACTGCACCACTTTGCAGCCCTGGTTAAAACTCTTTGGGAACAAATGCTGCCTATCAAGCAGGAGGTCACCCTCTAGATCAGTGGTCCCCAACCACCGGGCCGGTACCGGTCCGAACAAGAAATAATGAACTACTTCCGGATCTTTTATTTTGAAAATCCTAAACCGCTCACTTTTACCGGTTACGTCTTGCGCGTCAAAATTGAGCCAACTTGCAGCAGAATGAGTAACAACAGCATCGGACTCGATACTTACGACGCACCATCGCCCCCCCCCACCCCTCACCCCCTCGTCCGCAGCAAAATTGCGAAGGGCTGACCGGTCCGCGCGACTAAAAAGGTTGGGGACCGCTGCTCTAGATGGTGAGTGTCTTTTTTGTACCAGTTGTTTGAATTTACAGAATGCTAATAAGAAAAAGTAACTCAAGACTTTATGTTATCATATCAGAAACATGAAAAACAAAGCCCAGCAGAGATTGACTTCTAAATAGATGAGTTGCAAAGGATCAAAAGCATTTCTTGAGACTGCAGTCTAAACAGCATAATCAGTAAATCAACTTTTTCGAGGGAAAAAAAAGTTTCTGGTGCTGTCTCATGAATGCAACTCAGCCAGTCACATGAGTGATCATAGTCAGAAGTGGATTTTTCAACAACTTGCAACAAATCAACAGAGAAAAGAAAATTTGGGCTTTATGTACAAACGCACATCCACTAAAAGTAGGGAACAGCTAGGTCAGTTGTCCTGTGCCCTTGATGGAGGTGAACCCAAAACTGGGACGTTCAGTCAAGTGGATTTTTTTCAAAAGAGAACTGTTGGTGAAGATAAATAGGCCTGGCCCTCTGCTCTGCATCAGGCAGACTCTATCACATTGATACAAAAACACAAAACAGTCTGTTACCAGTGGAACACGCCTTCAACGGCAGACACAGCCTACCTACAGACTACAACCTAACCTCTCTCATGATTACCTGTTGTAGTGAGGCTACAATAGGTAATCATAAATATTAATATGCTGCACAGTTTTGAAATTTGCTGTAGATTGACATTACTACGAGGCACATCATCCCTGTTTCATCTGCAAACAAGATTTGTGATTGAAGGTAAACAGTCATGAATTAAATTTAGGTAACAGTTAAGTTACCTTGAGGAAGGAAGGTTCAGCCAATGGCATTTGGAGCTCAAACATGTCACACAAGCAGAAGCCAAAAATATGAACAATTTTGGATACAACTGGTGTGGAAAGCCACCAATACCACAATTCAATACTTTTTAAAATTTTTTTTATTTGAGACTAATGTGACTTCTTAACTAAAAGGTCAGAATTATGAGGTGTGTGCATCTAAAAAATTCTTCAGTGGCAGAGATGATCCAGACTAAAATCATTTTAAATCAATAACCATTGAGATATCTCAAATGGCTTCAATAACGGCACTTCTTTGCTTGCAACATGAGGCATTTTGGATTTCCCTTGTTGTGCTCCTAGGGTTCGTCATGGATTGCTAAGTTAGAGGGAAAAAAAAGGATACATCTGTTTGTGTTTTGTGCTCATATCTGTTTACACATTTGAGAAAGATGGAGGTGATTTGGCTCACTGTGCTTGCTCATCCTTGCTGAGTGACTTATTAGTGCTAATTGGGAAGGACAGTTCAAAACAGGCACAAGCACAGAGGAGTGGTTGTCACACAAGCGTGATACAAGTGGAAAGAGGCAGGCAGTGCCGGCTGCTTTTCACAGCTTCAGCCCTTCCCTCTCCCCAAACCCAGTGCTCCCTTCCATCCCCACCTCCTCCTTCTTCTGGTTATCCCTGGCCCCTGCCTTGGCCAGGCAGAGTGGCCACAGAGTGGGCTCTTTGTCTGGACCCAGCCATTAGCAGTCAGCAGACTTCAGAAATGTGAGCAGGACAAGGCAGTGGACAGAGGCGCAGACAGAAACACGGCTGTCTGAGACACTTAGGAAGTCAACAGCTGACGGAAGGGCCAACACAAAGGAGGGAGCTGCTGAAGGATGGCGAACGTGATGAGCATGAAACATAGACTTCCCTCACTTTGCCAGTACAATTCATGTTGTCCATACACAAATATCAACATTGCAACACAGGCACAAAAACATACTTGAAATGTCTCCAAGGAATGAAGCACACAAGACTGCACCCATCAGTGGCTCCATTAGCCGGTGCAGAAGATGCCTCTGCTGTATGATAGGCAGGGCATTCCCTCTGCCCTGAACCCTCTAGTTAATGATGAATCAACTGGTGGTGCGGCAACATTAAGACCTCTTCTCGGTATCTGCTCCCTACAATTATTCAAGCACCATGTTTTTTTTTTTTTTTCGCTCAAAGATGCTAATTCTAACAATTATTTAGTGCCATAATAGCTGCAATTATATTCTGCACAAACTGATATAAGGTATAAGCACCAATTAGTAACTGGTCATTATCTTAAGCATTCGGTTCAGAAAAAGTGAAGTAATAGGCAGCCATTCAGTAACCTTGCACTAAAAAAATAAAAACGTCTGCATAGTTCCTCAGTAATTAGTGGTGCTTTTTTCTTGCCTTCACTCTTTAAAGCAGGTTGTACAGTCAGTAACCTGCTTTACTGCTTATTACTTGCAGTCACATTGTGCCATTAGAGAGGCAGGTTTGTTACTAATCGACAGTGTGAGGGTAGTGCAATATTTAATTACGCTATCTTTTTCTATTGCAAGAAAGTAAATTGAGAAATGAACATACGAAGATGGCAAAGTAAGTCAAATTCCAAACACAAGTTTAGAGCTTCACTGAAACATGGGGATTTCACCACAGTAACAATGGAAAATTCTGGGATATATCAGAAAGCTCTATGTTTAGTTTATATATAATGGTGATGGCCTGTATTCTGCGTCCTGTGTGTGTGCTTTCTCAAAGACCATGGCAGCGAGGATCACAAGAGCGGTATCAAAGCCCTCGGCCACCATGCGAAATGTCTTCTCGCAGCAGGAGGTTGTGGGATTGTTGTCGGCGTCCCGGCTCTCTTTGAATGTCAGCCTCACTAACAGGGCAGTTTGGGGGCTACATGGCACCTCTGACAACGCAACCACACTTTCAACTTGCTTTTTTTCCCCTACTCTCAGTACAGCGCCTCTTAGTGGCATAGAGGCTGGCATGAGCATGAGCTATTCAAATGCCTTTTCTTATTCTAACTATAAGAAAAGTCCATCACATCCATGCTTGCAGAGGCGGACCTCAGGTCAAAGTGTTTTACTTAGGTTGGGGATGTGTTGATTTTTTTTTTTTTTTTTGAGACAAGATCTAAACACTCTAAAACTCAACATGTTGCTTCCCTCATAAACAAAGCTCACCCCAACACATTGGACCTGCTTAATGGATGTTTAACTAAACCCCCTCATTGGAAACAGTTTGACCCCAGTTTGCTAAAACACAATGCAAGAACTCCCCAAGGATTAGGCCCTGACCTTGCTGAGGATCGTAGGGAATAGCCCACACCGTTTATAAAGGAGGTTGCCATTGTGCTGTCCAGGCATGGGGGAGGACAGTGCAAGGGAGATACATGCCAGTGGGTGGAGACAGCCTTGTTGTAACGACATCTTGATGGAGCATCTTTCCCACCCACTGAAGCAGCACAGGCTCTGTATGTATTTTAATGAGGCTTTGTGTCTGCCCACATACAGCCAACCTACTGACAGGGAACGTGTTAGCAACATGCTCTCCCTTTGTCTCAGCACCCAATCATATAATCGACCGGTTGCTGGATTTATTCCCGTGACTCTGTGTGTGTCCATGTGTGTGGGGATGTAAATGGTGCAAATGACCTTTTGCAGACAGGGTGGTACATAGTCTAACATTGGTTGCAAAAAAAATACTGAGGAACTTTTGGTGAGAACCTCAAATCCCATTTTGCATGGTTTAAAACTAACTTTAATTCATCCTGATAATTTATTTGCCTTTCATGTTTCTAGGTTGTATTAATTCATATTCCTAAAGCATGTTAAATTGTTTCAACTGAGAACAAGGAAGATTCGGGGTGCTTTAATTTCCTTATATGACCGGGCTGGAGATCACAATTGTGTGCCAGGATGCAATTTAGATTTTATTTTCTTGGTTACTGACCTTGATCAGGGGACCTAGAGGGTCAGAGCCTCTCCAGTGTCTATTGTAAGCTCCAATAGAATGTTAATGAATTGGTGCTGAATATTAAAATGCAGAGCGCCCCTGTTCAGCACCCAGTCACACTGCTGAGGCATGTGGAGTGCTTTGGCGGCTAGACGTTCTGAGTCTGCCACTGACTGAAAAAAATAGTGGGTGGTAGTACTGAAGCCCTTCCATCTATTTGTATCAGGGCGAGTGTTTTCTTTCCCGCAAAAGATGGAGGGATTGAACGGATGAAGAAACAGAGTTTGGAGCTTGGCAAAGGTGTGCAATTTGCAGATACAGTATACGCGAGGCCTGGAGGGGTGTCACTTGGCCCACAATCGCATGCTTTGTGAGAGCACAATGGTTGATTTAGGGCGCGCCCGGTGCGCTGGCCCTCCTCGCCGGCCCCGGAAGTGCTTCGTTTTGTTCGAAGGACAGCTGCACAGCTCCGTTTGTCTCTGCTTGCCTCCTGATTGGCTTGGCATGCTTGAGAAAAAGGCACGAGTACTGATTGTTTCACACAGAACCTGGCACGTTATCAGCCCCGAGGACGGTTTATTGGAGAAGAGGCAGAATAAAATCAACAAAGAGAACCCAGAGCCAACAGCGGCTCTGGAAATGTCAATCTTTAGAGCAGCTCCAAGCCTCCATGAATATTACAAACGGCAACAGAATACTCACCTCTCTCTAGTGCCACCTCAATCGATGGCTTTTGTTGTCAAGCATTGTTTTCTAACTGAGCCAGAATGGACAGTGTAGTTCCTGCGTTTCATTAATTAATAATAATTAAGAATAAAGAAGTGTACAAGAAAGGTGCAAATGTTTAATTGTATTTTTTTTCTTTTCACTCAAGTATCCTAAAAAGATTGAGGATATATAGCTAAGACAATTTAAAGATTCTATCTACATGTATTCCTCTGGCAATAAAACATCACCTGTGTAATGAATTGCTTATTTCTTTTTTATAATTTGAAGAAAAAATGCTTATTGTGCTTTACGTTAATTTGAGCTTATGAGATCACAAGAGAATCAGAAGAATCAGGCTTATATGGTGGAATTGGTAAGCACTATGGCAGACAACTTTTGAAACCAGTTATGTGCTTTGTTTCTCACATGCATGACAAACAATCTGAAGCAAAAAAACAAAAGTAAACACATTTGTAGGGGAACTTGTTTATTAATTTTTTTAAATTACTCAGAAGAGCTTTGATTATCTGTCTTTTGCCTCATGTGATGTTACAAAAAGCATGTGTGTAAAGAAGCTTGTTTTTGGATTGGTAGATTTGTAACAAAATTGTAAAGCAAATATAAAAACTGACCAAGGTATGTTGTTCTACAGGTTCCTAACCAATGTGAGTTTGATAGATTTTACATTAAAGTCTGACTCATAGCCTTAAAATTAGAGTTTGGCATATAAATAAACACATTTGTATAAATCTATCATGGGCCCACAGTTCCACCGGTATCTATTTACTTATTAAATGATGCGGCATATTTAATGTCACCTGACTAGCTGAGGAGAGCTTCACCTTGCATTTGGTGTCTAAATGGAAAAATGGGGTTATCCTTTTTGAGGTTGTATGAATAGAACAGATCGCACAATTCATTTAGCCATGCCTATTTCTTTCTTTTTCCTTTTTTTTCACGGCCCTGCACTGAGTCGCTCTATACAAGGATGAGTGAGTTGTGGCCTCGTGCTAGCCTCCATCTCCCTGAAAGAGGACAGGGAGAAAAGGCAGCAAGTAAACAAAAAAACGCATCTTGGAGTTGCTTTTCCTTGCCTCTCCATCCTACTCATTCTGAAGCAGCTGTGCAAAGAATGTCAAAAATTCAGAGTGCCCTCTTTTTATATACCTCTCTGTCAAGTATTTCTTTTTTTTCTCTTCCTGTTCAGATGGAAACCAATGTCTGATGACACATCTGAGGTTTTCTAAAACAACCCAGACGGAACAGGAGAGCAAAAAGTAAAAGAGAGAGGGCGTGCATGTGAGCTCGTTTGTGTTTATTCCCCTCGGTGCACGAGCATTGTGTGCACCCATGTGTGTGTGCATTGACTGGTTTTAGACAACCAATGTGAGAATGGTGCAGATGTCCATGCAGCGGCTTGTTCAGCATCCCTCAAAAAGAAGGGATTTTCCCTCTTTGTTTCAAATTTCACAGGCTGCCCAAATGGGCGCAGACATGCTTTCAAAAATAAATAAATAAATGGATGTATCAGTGGCCAACATCTGCAGATTATGATTAGCATTTGGAGACTGCGTCCTTGAATGAGATTTGGATGTCGACTGTCAGTCTTTCTTTACGAGTGCGACTCCCATTCTGGGAAACTAAAAGGGTAACGCTTTGTCCTTAAATTGGCTACAATTTGGAAGGAGAAAGGAATCCTCTTCTCTCTCTTTCCCTCTTGCCCGTTATGATGTGCCGTCTGAACAAGAAAGAGACACTATTAATTGTGTTGAATATGAATAGCTGTATTTGGTTAAACAGTTTCAAAGGAAATTGGCCCAAAGGAACTTCTTTTCCTCTTATTCCCCCTACTGTCTGTCTTTTTCTTCTTCGCCCTTTATCAAGATTTTCCCTTCCCTGTCTAATTTTACACTGAGCGAGCCGACTGCTTTAGTGCGGCTGCATTATCTTATGTATTCAGCTTTCAGCTCCTCTCCCTCTCCCGATGAGGCGAGGCTTAATTGGGCTCCGGCTTTAAAGTCTGTAGAGCTCTCCACTTGCTCATAGAAACACATTCAGGGGCTGCTCATTCACTTCGAGTATGTGTTAGATGTACAAATATTATTTACTTTTATACTCCAAATCAAAAGGCACACTCTTCTTGCCTCTCTTCGCACAGTCCGTGCAGAAGAATTCACAATTTAATTCAAGTCGGGGTAATATTTTTAGTCCCCCAACAGATCATTGTTGACCCCTTGTTACACTTGGAAGTATTTTATAGGAAAATAATTAGAATTATTTACATGTTAAAAAATTAACATTAGCACAATAAATAAATACAATACAATGTTCAGTAGTACAGATTAAATTCTTACCACATTAATTCCTTTTGGTGAGAAGTCACACCTCATTTTGATTAAAATGAAGAAAGATGTAGCCTTTGTTAACTATTAGCTATTCTCTGTCGTCATACTGTGACAGGCACAGAACAATAAGGGAGCTATGTTATGCCAGTTGTATTGTGAACGAAATACACCAGAATACTAAAAGTTAGGAATTGTCATAATTGAGAGAGCTTTTTTGTTGTAGCATGAATTTAGGTTTAAACCCAGCTTCAGGTAGTGCAGCGACAGAGCCGTCAGTCATTGTGTGAAGGAACAACATCTTAGCTGTGGTTTCTGGGAAAAAGTTTACGTGCCATCTTTTAAAAATAGACACAACAACTTTATTTCAGCTATAAATGCACTGTCTAGTTTTCTTTGACATGTGATTTAACTGGTTTACATTTTTTCACTTTAATGACTAGAAGAAATAAAGAAAAAAAAGGCAAAAATGTTGCAGGTTCTTCAGATTTTTTTGGTTTAGAATCCACCAAAAAAGTAGGAAATTGCATGATTGTGCATGAATGAAAGCATATTGTCTTGACCTTTAGAACATTTTTGACAACTCAAAAAAGGCTTTAAAACACATTTATGGTGGTTGCAGAATTTGAAGAATAGAAATAGTAGGAGGAGTTTTTAGCTTTCATAGACTTAATAAAAAAGAAAAAATAATATTCAAATTTTTCTATATTTTTTTCCTGCAAATCACTTGTTCCAAACTCTCACTGATTGATTGGGGCATGTCTACTGATTCCTTCTTTTATTTCAGTGTTTTGTGCCTTTGTCGTGAACCAGTTACTATTTTTATGGGAGAATCAACTTTACGTCCTCTGATCTTTACCAGTTAGGATTTAACAAATATTGCTAATGACGTACATTTCATTGTCTGGCTGGAATTGAATTTCTCTAAATGCCTTAATTTAAACTTGGAATTTTTTTTTACACTTCATATTACATGTCATAGACATGAATTCATATGTACGAAATGAAATGCATGCAAATTATTAAACCAGTTTTATTGGATAAATACAAACACAGTGTTTTATCACAGAATAAGAATGTCCTGCTGGTTTGTAGCAAATTATCTATTTAAAATTAATGTTTAAATACAGTGTAATGTCATTGTTCATGAGAACAATTTAAGAGGTGCCAGGAATGCCCTGGGGTGGCCAGTTTTACAAGGACTTGTCTGTTGTTCGCATTAAATTTATTTGAAATGCAATTCAAACAGACTATTTTTTAATGTCATTGGAATCTTAAAAAAAGAATAAAAATTGTATCAATACCTAGGCTAGCTTTTGCTGATGTTTTTAGTGTGAAGGGGAAAAAATGGATGAAACAATCAAAATACACAGAAGGCAGAAGTGGAAAATTAAGGTTTCACCTCTTGGAGATGAGGCAGAAAGAATGGCTTTGTACAGACACTCCTGCATTCCTCACAACTAAACAACCTGAGCAATTAGCTGCACCATTAGAGCCTGGAGAAGAGGAAAGAAGCTGTTAAGAGAAACACACTGGAAAGAGGAGGAGAGGGAGTGAGAGTGTCAGAAGCAGAGAGAAAACTTGGTGGCTCTTGTTCCACAGTGAGACCACAGTGCTGTTATGTGGAGTGTCTCGAAGCTGCACGCCGGCGACGCTGGGGCCATTTCGGGCGGGAGCTGATGAACTGCAGATGAACAATTTTGCACTTCGCTTAAGACCGGAGCTTGCAGACAAACTCCTCCTCATTAGTTTGTGTCCCTCAGCTTGGGTGCCAGGCGCAGGAATAAATGAGACCACTATCAGCGGCCGCCTTGATAAGCCGCCTTATCTCATTAGGTTCCACATCAAAGTTAATCAGTGATGGGAATAGTAATTGGCCGACTAGACAATGCCACAGATCATGGGGCTTTTGTAGTGTATGTCATCTCCAAAACATCAGCAGGCTGGGGCTGGAAGATAGGGTGCATCTGCTGGGGAGAGAAGGAAAGAGGAGAGTGGGTAGGGAGCTGGAGGGGTGTGGGGGAGTGGGAGTGAGAGCTGGGAGTGAGTGTGCATGATGAGGAGCAGGGGGTGCGAGAGACATAGAGAGGGAGAGAGAGAGCAAGAGAGAGAGGGGATGAGAGGGGAAAGGAGTAATGGCAGAGGCATAACAAGCAAGCTGCTCAGAATTAATGAGCTTACTCAATAAGAAAAGAATAACCAATCAGTGTGTGTTGGGCAAATATAATTTGGGAATAATTGCTTGATTGCTTTTCTATAGTAGGCTGATTTGACCACACACAAGAACTGAGAATTAAGATGTCAAGACAAGAATTAATTTGGCAAGCGAGGGCACACAAATGTTCCTCTCGCTCCCCACTCAGGCGGCTTGGAAGGCAGCCGTCGCCGCGAGTTGGAGCGCACTAATGATGAAAACCCAGTAGTAGATTGCGTATTCATTTCCCCATCTCTGTTTTACATAAAGAGAGCCACTGCTAATGCCACAGATGTTGGGATATCATACAGAAAAAAAAGTGTGTGTCTGCTAACACATTTAATTGGCATTTTTGCATATTCCACTCCATTGTTGATAGCTAGTTGCAGCTGATTGTTCCGTTGGTCCCCTCATTGATTTCAGTGCGTTATTTTTTTCCCCCATGCATAACTGTCTGGGGATAGTAATTGGTTCGTTTTGACGCTTTCCATCCCCAAACAGTGCTTATTTCTGAAGTCTTCTCTTGTCTCTCAATTGCCAATTCGTGGAGGCTTAGAGTGTGTCTTTCATTACCCGCTACCTGCTTTAAGAAATCAGTCTCGACCTCACACACACACTTGGGCGCGGAGGCAATGAGGAAATGTTTTTGTCCTCTAACAAAGTGCCGGTGGTCAGAGTAAAACATTAGAGAATAACTGACAAGACTACGGTTAGGAGAAGAGCAAAACAACACCCACCCTAGGACCCTAATGGCCAGCTGCACCCTGCTAATGACCCACATACACGCACACACACACGCAAACCTACAAGAACCTTTTTCCTACCAGTGAAATGTATGAGGTCTACAAATTTACAGTTTATTAATAGATATCATGCAGCATGATGCAGGATTTGGATTAGATTCAGCCAACTCACAGTCAATTTCACTCAGAATAAGAAATGCATCCCAACCTGACCGCATGCATATGAATCACCACATATATTTGCTCCCACATGTGTCTGCTACTTAGTTCCAATTAGGCTAAAAACACAGCCACTGTAACGGAGGCTGCTCACACCATCTCAGTTATCACTTCTCTGCAGGTACCGCGGCTGAGACTACTCATTTTCCATACGCACACGCGTGCATCTCAGCGTGTGTATGTCCATGTTCATTGACATTATTTGAGCAGTGAGGTAAGTAAAGGGAATAAATAAGCAGGCAGAGGTCCTGTCATGATGATGTTATTACCGCCCAGGGTTTGCCTGCAGCATTACGAGGACAGGCACGCTGCCATATCCCTCACTGTCACATCCGCACTCACTTGCACACATACCAGGGATGTAGGGCACATGCTCTAGGTAAATTTGCTTTGATCCGCATTGCACCTAATTGAGTCACAGGCAATGTCTCTATTCCCACATCAAGGAATTTGAAAATGTTAGATTATTTCGCTTGGGGATTAAACCTAATTTTCTTGTGTTACGCATTAACCTATTAGGCTGATTCATCTGCATTGCTAATGCTCCGGTGCAGACAGCTGTCACTGCCCTGCAAAAAAAAAAAAAAAAAAAACATGATCGTGCAATCCTTGAATGAGTGATCCCTTTGCCGATTAGTGGCAGTGAACTTCGCTGAGCCCAAGTGATAAGGCTGCAAAATTCCCAACTTGCCAATAGCTCTGAAAATTATCAGACTGTAGGCAAAGGAGAAATTGTGCCTTCCGGCTCAGGGGCTTCAATCCTGGGTTTGCCCAGATTGACATTATTTAAAGCTATGGAAATGGGCTTTGGCTATCTGGAGGATTGCTAAAATAAGAAAATTTCCAGCAACATTTATGAATACGCTGACAGGAGAGGATGGTGGGCAAAATACATATAGATATATATGCTCTGCACATTCTCGAAAAAGCAATTTTAGAGTAATTTCACGATTTTATGATCTAATCTAGGGAAATGAATAAACAGATATGTATGGAGGGAAAACTCATACAGCTGTAGCATTCTTAGAGGACCTTAACCATCCTGACAGAGCAGCTACTTTAACAGCAGTCACTGTGAACTCCATGTGTTGACCAATTGCATTGTTTTCAAACCTGACGCAGTGGAAATGGAAGCAAAATACCTTCAAATCGCTACTGACGTTAAGCGTGGCCATACTGCTCTTTTGATGTTGATGCAACCTCCAGCAAAACCTAAAGCCATCTACCGTAACCAATCATAGTTTGAGAAGTCAGAGATAAAAAATTCAGAATACAAATATATTGGTTTCCAGAGGACTTTCTATGTATTCAGATGTTCAGAAATACATCTGTAAATAATGCCACCCGTGTACAACAATAAGGTTGTGAGGGTCTTGAGAAAATTACTTTTACTCATCACGACATAATTCTGTGATAGATTGATTATAAACACCTTTTTATTAAGCTGCTTTATACAGTGCCTATAAAAAGCATCCATCATCTTGGATCTCCTACCCTATTTTTTGGCCTTCATCAAAATGGGCAAAAACCTTCATTTTCTTTGGACCAAAGAACTTTTTTCCATTGGACCATGGCGTCTCCCACATGCCTTCAATAAACTCTTGTTGTGAATGGACTTGAGACACAGTCACTGCACTCAGGCAATCTCCATTCCACTCATTGTGAAATTGTTGGCACCAATTGGCTGGACCTCTGTTGAATTAGATCCGTTACTTTAAATAGGGTGAATAGTTATGTAATTGACTATTTTGTGTTGAATATCTTTATTTAATTGTCATTATTTTGTAGAAATCAGATTTCACTTTAACGTAAAAGATTTTGGTACTTCTTTTGTAAAAACAGAAACATTTTGTTGATTATGAAGGATTTGTAGAAGCAAAGATAACCATAAAAGATCCAAGCAAGTGAATATTTTTAAAGACACTGTACATATCAACAGATTTCCACTATTTTCTCGACTTTTCGTGCCATTTTTGCATATTCTGTTTTTCATGTGCTCAAAACTTGTGCTGTTTAATTTATTGCATATAATCATATGTTTGTATAATAAGTATGGTTTATTGCACATAAATAAGAATTACATAAGTAATTTGATTACTTATAGCCCAATTTTTCTGAGAAAAATGTAGATATGATAAATACATACTTTAACCGTTACAGATTTGCTGAGAAGTAAAATGAATCATGTACTTGGTAGATTCAGAAATGTTGTTTGCGTCCCTTTTTAGCATGTACAAGCACTAGGGCATAGATGCCAGTCTGCTCTGCCTGAAATAAGTGTGAACACTGATGACAAAAGCATTTGCATGCTGTATCATAAAACATGCCTCCGTGCATGTATGAGCACGGCGCAATTCTGTCTTTAAGTGTGAATGTGTCTGTGAGTGGATGAGTACGCTATCATCTCCCGTGAAAATGTGAATGTAGGGTGGAACACGGCCCCTGAGAGCCCATTTAAATGAGCACATCAATCGTTGGGCAGCCCCTTGTGTTTCCAACCTTGGAGGGTGACACTTATATGCACATGCCCCACCCAGGACTTGTCAGTAGTGTTTTAATGGTGAACACACAGAATATGAATACTGCCTTCCTGTTTATTCCATTTTTAAAATGTTTACTTTAATCATCTATGTTCCCGTTTTTGCTTAAGCATTGTGCAAATTGTAACATAGGCATGTGTGTGTGTCTGTGAATCTCAGGTCTGTGTGAATATGGTACTGGACACTTCAGTCTGCATAATGGATCCAGCTTCATTGGATATAGTCATTATCATTGGTATTCAAGAGTGATGTAGCTTCAAATTATCGCAATAGATTCTGAACCATTCTCACCCACTGTCTAATTGCACAGGAGTGTCGGGCACAATGCATCATGCCCCGAAAAATCTGCATTGTCAAGTTGAATTGATTTGATCTATTTGTGAATGCTTTACAAAATCTACCATTGCCCTGCATGCT
This sequence comes from Xiphophorus hellerii, assembly GCF_003331165.1. Classification (NCBI taxonomy): domain Eukaryota; kingdom Metazoa; phylum Chordata; class Actinopteri; order Cyprinodontiformes; family Poeciliidae; genus Xiphophorus; species Xiphophorus hellerii. The sequence continues at coordinate 8,931,204 of NC_045690.1, forward strand.
ACAGTTAATGTTAACAGGTCAAATTGTAGCTGAAACCTAAGACAACACCTCCAAATAGAGATTCAAGTTTGAAAAGGCCTGGTGTGGTGCTCAGTTTAGTTGTTGCCAATCAGCAACCCAGTGGCTGTATCCTTAATGCAAGTAGTCCCAGAGCACAAAGGCTAATCAATGTCACAGTGGAAGCGGAGAATCCCCTGGCCCACCCTATTTGACTTAACTGCTCCGTTTGTGCTCCTACTGATCCTGTGGTCTTTGTGTACATTGTAATGAGTGCTGACATAATCCTACGGATTTTCCTGGAGGCCAAGCCTTCGCCACCCCCACCAGGCCAGGGGCTTCTACCCCGATCTAGGAGGGCTGCCAGAGGGGAGAAAGGCAAAATCACAATACCCTTCCACCCCCATGAGATACTTACATTTAGGGATGGTTTGAAGCTCTCTGTGATTGAGCTCGTAACCCATTTTAATCCTATTAACACCAGCCAACAAAAGCCAAATCTGCTCCAGGACAGGCAAGGCTGGGGTTGAGGAAAGAAAATGTGTCTTCAAACTAAAGTGAGATAAAATTGTTGCAGCAAAAGATGCTAACCTAAAAAGCTTCCTTTCAGCTTCTGTTTTTAGAGTGAAAAATCATGTGAACAATATAAACACTAAGCAAAGTACACAACAAACCCTATTTGTGCAAATTCTGTTTCTAAACGATAGACCACCAACAGCTACTCTCAATAGCCTCTTTCACAAAACAGTTAAGTCCGAAACATGCAAAGACAATCTGCCTTTGACATACATAAATCACCAATCAAGGACACGATATCCAGCACACATGCAAGCTTTTTCAAAAATCAAGCCAATGTTTGGAATTGAAGGAGATGTGAAGATGAATTTTGCAATCACCTGCTACTTAATTAGTTGTACCGTCTGAGTTGCGGTTGGATGTTCAACACTTAAAACCATGTCAGAAACATTATTCAGAGATTTTGGTCCTTGTCGGGAGGATAGCATCAAACAGTTGCTGCAAATTTGTAGGGTACACATCCATGGTGCAAATCCACTGTTACATCATTTCCCAAAGTTGCTCTGTTGGATTGGGATATGGTGACTCTGGATGCTATTGGAGTCCAGTGAACTCAAGGTAATGTTTGAGAAACCAATTTAATGAAGTACTGCTGATCCTTGAGAAATGGTGCATTATCCATCTCGAGGCAGCCATTAAAAGATGGGTACCCTGCAGTCATAAAATTATGCATGTGGTCAGCAACAATACTTAATAGGGTGTGGCATTTAAGTGATGCTCGGTTATGGTTAGTGGGACAAACATGAACAAAGAAAACATTCCTCACATCAATATGTTATCACCACCACCAGCCTAGAATATTGACGCCAGGCAGGCAGGCTCCATACATTCTTGCTTTAAGCCAAATATAGACTTTATCACTGGAATGTAACAACAAAAATCAAGAATCCTAACATGCAGAATTTTTCCAATTCGTCATTCGGATATTGTTGTTTTTGTTAAACCTGTGTAAATTATTTTCTGCTCTTAGTTGACAAGAGTAATAATAAGTGTGGTCCTGTAGTGACATTGCCCATCTGCTTCAAGGTTCGATGTATTGCACCTTTATAGACGTTATGATGGCAACAAGATATTTTCCTCTACTCAACATATCACTGCTCTCTTAATATGTTCCCTTTTTTTAGACAGTTTGCTATAAACCAGAGAGTTGGTTCTGTATCTATGTAGATTATCAGTTTCTGAAATACTCTTATCTGGCAGCAACATCCCTGCCATGTTCAAAGCCACTTAAATCCCCTCTCTTTCACATTCTGAGGCTCAGTGAACTTACAACGCTGAGTTAATCATCTATAGATGGCAGAAGGCATTGATTTGCTGCCATATGATTGTCTAAATTGCCACTTGTGTCTGTAAGCAATTTAACAGGTGTACCATTTGAAATGGCTAAAGTTTCAGACAACTTCAGTTCTACTCTTGACGTTGGTGTATGATGTCTTATGGGTTCTGCTCTACTTTCAGGCACAATTATTGCTGAAGAAACTTCTTTTAGGTCGAGTTGCCTGTTTATATTTGATGCACTGCAGAGCAACCTGTCTAGTGTACTTTAATGGCAACGACTGATCTGTATTACACTATGACAATGGATGTCCCAGAGCATTTTTGAAGAGAAACTGATGGCTATATAGTAGCACAGACTGTTTGTAATTGCTTTGTCACACTCTGGAATTGGGAGGTGGACTCACCCCTACTTAAATCAGCTGGTACAGTACTGTGACCACTTTTGGGGTTGAGTTCAGCCTCTCATGGGTTCTCAGTTCTTGTATAACAAAAAGAGCAGACAAAAAGGCATCTAAATCAAAGATAATTACAAACAAAGGGAAACTAATTTAGCCAACATCTATCTCTGAGATTAGAGGACAGGCCCCTGGAAGAAAACAGTAATAAATGTACAGCATAGTGCTGCACAGGAAATCTTATCTGGCAGCAACATGTCCAGTGTCTTGTGGGTGTTGCTACCTCGAGGTCAAGAAACAAAAACTGGGAAGCTCTCCATGCACTTTTGTTTAGTGTGCATCGTGGAGCAAAGAGACCAAGTATGTTGGTGGTCCTCGCCCTAGACGCCTCAGAAAGAGTTTTACACATCTAGTGTGGCAGCTTAAAACCCACCATTGTTTGAAAACAAGAAGGGGATGACAGCGCCCATACAGGCAGGGTGTGTTGTATAGCTAAACAGGATAGGATATGACTCTTAGAGTAGCCATACGACGAGTGAATAATGACTTGGATGAAAAATTAAACTCTGTGTAAGGAACATTGATACTTCAGTTATCTCAGTAGTGTGCTGTCTGCTTGTACTCTTGTCCTCCTTGTCTCATCCACCTCCACTTTACTCATCACAGCATCACTTTGTCATAATAGTGGTCTTATCCAGTAGGAAAAGCTATGTATGTGATTATAATTGTCACTGTGGGGTCTAAGTGATGAAGTGAGATATGCCATTACAGCGGGATAGTGTTTGACATGGATCATTAGAGGCAGAAGCCTTTAACAAAGATGCGCCGGGCCATGAACCAAAACTCCAAGGGGAATAGTGTGCACCCCTGCTCATTGCGCAGACATCATTATTTAGACGGTGCAGAAAACCCTGCTTCTTTGCTCCCTTCCCAGTGGAGGTTCTCTAGCGCAGTGTGGGAAGTGTACATAATCAGTGAAGTGAGACATGCGATTGGCTGACTGGTAGACAGACACTGTGCTCCTGTGAACCTCTTGTGAGGTCTGCCCTTCGCTCTTTTCAGGGTGAGGTCCTTTAAGTATCCTTCTCTGAGACAGGCCACGCTTGTGGCATCCTAGAATTCGTTTGCGTATGGCTCTGACCTTTCCTATAATGAGTTCGCGTCATAACCATTGACCTAAAACAAATTCAACAAAATGTTCTCCACTGCTGATATTCAGTTGAAAAAAAAAACTGAGAAAGTGTGACCAAGAAAAGCAGGACAGGGGAGAATTACACAGTGAGGGACCACATCAATGAGTGGGACTGGTATCCTAAAGTCTCAGTTTACAAGCATTTTAGCTGATCGCTAATTAGGTAACAGCTTATCTCCGTTATGTGATGATGAAAGAGCTGTGTAATAGAGATCCTCAGATTTACTTGTAATGCTTGTGGCTGCAGACATGAAGCAGTGGGAACATCAATAGGCTGACAAAATAAATAAAAATAGACAAGTAAATAACAAGCAAGGTGTTTAAACTAGTAGGATAGGGTAGTAAAGTATATTGCAATATTCATGTCAGAAAAATAATGTCTATTTTTCTTGTATATATATATATATATATATATATATATATATATATATATATATATATATATATGTATATATTTGGCCATGTCCAGTCACAAGAATGGCTTACTAGAATCAAAATCAGTTTGATTGTGCACTCAAACAAAGAATTGGATTTCAGTTCTACTTTGTTCATTGTACCAATTAGTGCTCTGTAGTTGGTGTCCAGGATGTGTAGGGTCTAAAAAAGAAACTAAACTATTCAATTAGATTACTTATACACTACATAATTTTTGACACTGCATTTTTGTGTAAAGGACCTCAGATATACCACCTTGACAACCCTCTGGTACACTTTATGAAAAGAGTAGTAGTTCTACCAGTTTAGGCTGCAGATTGAATCGAGGGGAGGTGCGCTTGTAGGGACAGCACAGATATACTGGATATGGCCTCCTGGCTACAGGTGTATGATAAGCACTAATCTGTGTGCACTAAACGTACATATGCATTCAGAGTTTTCTCTTGCCCTCATTTCTTCTCAATGCACTCCCTCCAACCTCCAGTGATGCAGACGGCGTGTTCATGCACAAGAAAACACACACAGACACACAGAAAAGTTTACATCGGAGGAATAATGTCTGAGCACAATAGAAAGAGAGGCAGCAAAATAAGTAGCTGCTCACCCTGCTCCTTACCCAGGCTCATCTTTCTCATAATTAGGTCTCTTGTTGTGGTGCATCGCAGACAGGCGCTACAAAACAAGTGCTTCACGGGAGGCTGTATTTATCAACATTTCCATTTACGGTGTACAAAAAGGACATAAGCGGCACATTCTCCTCAGTTAACGGACAAACTCTTTTAATATTGCCAGGAAGCGAGACGGTTTTTCAGCACGGACCGCCAGACAAGCGTATCACAAATAGTGTAAAGCAGACAGATAGGGGCTCATAACAACAGATCATCAGTAATTTTCAAAAGTACTGAGTTCCGCCGCGAACGGCGCTCAGCGGGTCAGAAAGTGTACTTGACAGGAAATATGCATACTGAGTGGATCCTACTCCCATGCTTTTCATTTGCATTGTGTATTGATTTTTTTGGTCTCATTTAATACAATATTATGTGTGGGTCCATGGTGGCTTTTAGGTGTCTCTAGAGTGGACCCGTTCCATTGGAGGCTTAATGATAATTGCAGCTGGTAGAAGCAAGCTGAGGCAGATTTCATTGTAGGGCCATCAGGGCCCTTTCGCCCACCTCAACTTCCATTCCCATACTTCCTTCTTATGCTACAGACACAGAAAAAAATGAACATGACAAAAATATCTGAGAATGAAGGAACGTAACAGAAGGAGGCACAGGTTGTTTACCACTACCAAGGATTTCTAAAGTTATGATTTCAAAACAGCTAAAATATTTAATTGTGCCATTTCTGCAAATAATATTTTCTGAGATTCCAGGGAACAGAGAAACATACTCGCCGCTCCTCCAACTGCCGCCACACATTCACTGCCTGTCAGCTGACTAAAAGAAGGGTTCTACACTGATATCAAGGACAGATTTAGCTGTTTTAAAATAGTTCTGGTTATGCAAAATCAAAATAAAAGTAGCACAGTTTGCAACAATAAATCGTAAAGCAAGGCTGCAGGCTAGCTACCCGGCAGAATCCCATTGAATTTCAGCCATAGTTGTGTTGCGCCACTAAATACAGAATTGCAAAAACATTTAAAAATCCGTGCAATAAAACAGCTCATCAGCCAACTTCCATATGAGCTAATTTTAGCAATTTAAAACAAAATGATAAAAATACAGCAATAAGGCCTTTAGTTAGTCTAGACAATATTTGGGCTACTTCATCTGGTTTTAGGTTGTCTTGGCCAAAATTAAAAGGATGGTTAAGAATTTATAAAATTCTCAAAGACTAACACTTAATCAGACTGACCTTTTTTCAGCCTATTTGAGCTATTTTAGTGGTATGCAATGCAATATCAATAGATCTTAACAATTTACACTTTCACAAGGGACAGTTACATATTTTAAAGGGACAGTTGGAAAATGTAGAAAAGTTTGGCATTGTTTTCTCAGCCAAACAATATCATTGCTACTATCCAAAGTTGTTTTGGTTGAGTCTGCTAGCTGTATCAACCAACATCATCAGTAAGTACACCCTTGTAAGTACAGTTTAAGTCCAACAAAAATTGAGAAAACATTTGTAGCTGGTTGTCATTTGTGAAACTATATCAAAATTGGTGCATTTCTGTGCTCTTCAAGAACTTGCAACTGTTTGGAAATTATCCCTGTGTGCTTGCAGTCAGATGATTGGGTGGACAGCTAGTGGCCTCAACCAAAGTGACTCGGTGTAGTAACATTTAGGTTCATCAGCAAAAAACAACAATTATTTCTTGTGAAATAATAGACATTTAATTTCTGGTATTGTGGCATTCGTCTGTATGAGATATTTTGCTAAAACTGACTATACCTGGGAGCTCCTGCATGAGTAGCTTTGAGCCTATCATCTCTCTGAGGAGTTATCGACTTTTCTACATACTCAATAGTTTCTCTATCTTTGTAACAAATACTCATGGGAACTTCACAGAATATCACTTAAGAAAAAACTAAATATCCCTTAAATCTATTCCAAGACCACTTGACACCAGTAAAAGTGATGTTATATGCAAAATACTGACCATTAAGCAGTTTCTGGGAAGCTCTTAAAGTCTTTTAGATATAGTCTAATTTTCTACCAGTGCTCTTTTTCTAGGATGTATGGGAAGTCTTCTATGTACACAAGTTTAATATGGAGCTGTCAGCAGCTGCCATGCAAATTATCTTTGCTGTCCTCCAGGGAGACCCTGATTATTGTCATCGTTGTAATGCAATTGGTCACAATGCGCCTCCCCTTTGAGAAAAATAAAGGCAAATATGTAACTCCCTAATAACATGATACTTATCACCAGGCTGGCTTATAAAACTGTTAAACCATGACACTAAAACACACAAATCATATTATGGTCTCGGTCACGCTCCGCCAGCTCTCCCTTCTCTCACACCCACACTGGGGTTACAGATTATTAAGCTGTCACAGACAGTAGGAGTGATAAGCGGCTATTTGGTCTACAAATTAGGCATAATTAAGGAGATGTGTTGCCAAACAGAGCCAGATATCTTCATCTGGCCCAAATATGACAGTTCCCTGTGCCTGCATTTACAGAGACAAATGGAGCTGAGGACAAACTGTGGTGTTGGTGAGCAGATAGTAATGCCCGAATGATTCGCGCTCCCTGTCTCTTTGGCTTATAGGAAAGGTGACAGGAGTTGTATATCCATGAAGGATATTGTGGAGTTGATGACGGCTGTCTTTTCCTTTTTTTGTAAGGGCTTAATGTTCATCCCTTGTTTATATCTACCGACACCAACAGACATGCACAAACATTAATGAGATTAAGAGGAAGCGCTGTGCAATATTTATTAGGCTCGACAAACACTTCTGGGCTTTAGTGTGCTGGGAACAGGGTTCTCTCCAGGGCATGGAGCTGGCACAGGCTGCCCAAGGAGAGGCAGATGTCTGAAATTGCTGAGAGAGGATGTGCCTGCCTGCCACCCTCAAGACTGCTGTGCTACTTCTCCACGCAGCTTTAAAATACACGTGTGTGTGCGCGCTCTTATCCCACCTCCTCATTTCCACACATTAACGCTTCTCTAATTTTTTATTTTCTCTGTGACTGCTCTTATAACTTAAAAATGCAAATGTGTGGATTGTTGTGATCGTCGGTGAGGACCTTTTCTGTATTGTGCTTTAACCTCCATTAGGTAGGATTACAGGGCATACTGGCATTTGGTCAGTGTCACAGAGGCAACACTTGCGAATGAAATGCGCCGCTGTCACAGTCAGCTTTATCACCGTGCCTTCTCTTCACCGAGAGCGGACTAATAAGCCTAGAAATTACAATTGCCTCCCTGCTGAATCCCTGATAGGCGGAAATAATGATATCAGTGCCCTACTAATCTCCGAGGCTTGCCGCTTGGCATCAGGCTATTGAGGCACCTGTCATACTTCCGTCTGATGAGTTGAATTTAATCTCTCTGCTCGTAATGACAATAGGGGTCATTTTAATATTACGGATGATATTTGTCAAGCTTCTGTCTTAGTTTTTTCCCTAATTTTGTAGCACGTACCCGATTTCAGACATCCTGTCAAGGTGTCAGGGCCCTTGGACATTAGCTAAGGCAGACATAGATGGCAAGTCTTTAATTTTCTTATTTCATACAGACAAGAAGCAAGCTCCGAGCGTGGAGGGGATTTTGAATTTAAATTGATACGGCATGAATTATGGCTTAGAGAAAGAGCTTGCTAAAAGTATCAAGAAGCTCAGATGCTGCAGCCATTTAATGTTGTTTAAGAAAATGTGTTCATTTTTCTGCTTTTGAAAATGGTCTAAATTCACTGTTTATAAAACAACTTAAGACTTTACAAAATGAAAAATATATCTTAACATTTTCTTTGGTTATTATTTTCCAGGTGGAATAAAGTGCCTTTCTAAAGTTCATACCTCTTGAAATTTTCAAATTTTCTCATGAAAATATCACATTTTCTTTCTTTTTTTTTTTGGCTGGAAATTATGCTGGATTTTTTTTTATAGTGCAACACAAAGTAATGCCTAATAATGGCATTGATCAAGTTGAAGGACAAAAATACATGGCTTAAAAATATTTTTACAAGTTAAAATCTGAAAAGCAAGGTGTGTATGTGGATTTAGCCCCCTTCGCTCTTATATTACTAAACAAAATCCCGTGTGGTGAACTGACTTTAAATATTTAGCAAATAGAATCCACATATGTGTAGTTTAATTTGGGAGCATCAATTAACAGGACAGCTATTGGCTGTGAACTTCACAAATGTGGCAAAAGATTAATTTGTTGAAAGGAAGCCATAATATGCCCCATTTGAATACGTGCAAGAAGGTGCATTTTTCAGTTTTGAGCATTTTGAGAAATGTTATGTGGGACTTAATACTAACCCCCAGAACTCACCATTGACATCAGGAAATATGATGGTGGCAGCATCATGCTGTGGTTACAGTGGTTATTTGGTGGCATAACAATGATTGTCAAAGTTGATAGAACATTATTTAGAGGTAAACACAACAATCCTGTAACAAAACCTTATAGAAGATGCAAAAAAAGACGGGGGTCGAGATTCTCCTTCCAGCAGGATAACAATGTTAAACAAATATCCATGTTAATGTTAAGCACATTTTATATATTGTATTTTCATATTGAATACTTATAAAATCATATTAAAAAAATGTTCCACTCAGAAATTCTGCTCTATTGTTTTAATAGTTTGTATACATTTTTGTAGGATTAATAACTTCTACCTTTATCAAAGAATTTGAGGTATGTTTTTTTTCTGAAACCCCCCAAATCTTAATCAGTCATAATCGGGGTAGAACCAGTAAAATCTGCAAATTTTATTATTATTATTATTATTATTTTATTTAGCTTTTTTTTTTAACCGCAAGAATCTCATTGAAAATCTCGTTTTTGATGGAGGCCTGGCCATGACAGCTCCAGCAAAGAATGACAGAAATCAACATCAATCAGGAAAAGTCTGATGGTTGCGTCGCCAACATAGTTGAATTGCATGAGAAACAAATTTTCTCATTTCTCAAAAAAAATCTTCCTTTTTTTTTTTGATTTGCAGTTCTTCAAAATTTAAGAGCATAAACCAATTTCAACACATTATAACTACACAAGATACTGGCAACCTCTCAGATGCAATAAGAAACCTATTTGGCAAAGAGTTATTTAGAGGTTCACAGCTGTACAATGTGAACTGCTGAACACTACCTCCTTAATTTCTTATTAAACGTCCATTAAATGTGAAACATATTTTTCAGTGCATTTTTTTGCAGCTTCTATGGTTCATTTCATGATGTTTTTCAGGGCCACTGTAAACATCCACCAGCTTTAAAATGTGGGGAAAGATGGTAGGAATGATGATATTTGACAGAGACACGCTGGGCTAAATGTTTGAACCTAGACTAAAGTAATTACTGTTTACTGGAGAGCATCCAGCCATTCGTGTGCTGGAGGATAAATTGCATCACAACGTAAGAGGTAAACATCACCAGTGGAAGGTATGCATTCTCTGGTGTCATGATGTAATTAAAAAAAATCTTAGGTATTGATGTTGGGAAAAAAAAGTAAGCATTTCACCGAATCTGTGTCTGACAAAAGAAGCACCGCTAGAACTATTTGGTATCTTAAGAATGTTTTACCTTTAAAAACCAAAAGCTGCACATTGCGACAAAGCCTCCCAGTCCCCTTATCCTTGAATGTTTCTATGTATTCAACTAAAAAACAGCCTGTAGCAAATGTTTAGCAGCCCCACTCAAACATGCACAAACCCACACACACAACGAAGGTTGCGGAAGGATCGATTGTCGTCATAGAAACTCTGTCATTAGATAAATGACTGCTTCCCCAAGCTGTCAGATTAACTTTGACAGAACAATCAACACTATGTTATTTATGCCTGGCTGACAAAGAATCGTTCTGGCTTGGTGAGAAGCGAACAATCCTACTGTGTCCCTAGTTGTCCTATTCAGTAAAGTGTGCCATGACAAGGGTTGAGTTATGGAGCATTGGACTTCCTTTACTGTCTGTTTAGAGGCCAGCATTTGAATCGTTCGCCTATGCAGTGGAAACAGGGCCTCAGTTATTTATTGGCAGCTGGTTGAAATAGGTTTGTGCAAGCTGTGAAACTTAAACATTCCATTTTTAATTAGGTACAAAAATAGTAACAGTGGGCTTCAAGTAAACTTTTCCTTTCTGTCATATGCTGCCAATTATTTTAGCAATGAGACAGTTGCATAACAATAAACAGTATATGTGTGAATAATAATCATGATTAGACGTGCAAGCTTCAACGCCACATGGGTGATGCAGATATAGGCAACATTTGTTTGGGCATGCAAGTGATTATATTTCTTATTATGTGTGAAAGAGTTTACATCATTACCCTCGGCCAAATGTTCTGTAACTTTAAACCACTGCACGTGCAGACGAATCCTTGAGTTTGGGAACAAATTATCAATGCACGGCTGCTTTGTTTCCAGTCCCAGTGTTTTTCCAAACTGTTTGATTCTCTGCTTCATGCTCTCGTTTTAAATCTGTTTGGGGTTTTTTTCTTCTCTTTTGCACGGAGGGGTATTGTTCTTTGCCTGCACAGCGGCGTTAATGAGTATGCTTAAGAACATCATTATATTTTAAGTATCATTTGGGTTTTCACAGTGGGTGATCTCGACAATAATCTGTTTTCTTGTTTCATATCCAGAGTGACAGCAGTGGGTGCCTCTTTAATACCCCAAAAATCATTAGCGCTGAGAATCTTTGGTATGCCGGAGAGAGAGCGCAGGGAGAGAGAGAGAGGAGGGAGAGGAAATTGTAATGAAGACGTATTAACTACGGGTAATTTGGTTGTTCTTCAGCTTGAGTTTCCCTTCGCTCTGCTAGTTGGTTTTATTTGCATTGATGTCTCCTCAGAAGTAGTTTGCTTCTCGAACAAAGGGGCTGGCGTATGTTAAGTGCTTTTGAAATCATGAACGTTCCAGCCACAAGGGTCGGCTCTGATGAAAGAGTATGAAACGCAACGTGTAAATCGATTTCACTATCTCCTCATGTGGCCTGGCTTTAAGTCCAAGATGCATGAACGGGACTTCTGCATGCATGTATACATTAAACGCACTTTGTGGAATTAAGAAATGTGAGAACAAGCAAGGAAGAAAATCATGCAAATTCCCATATGAAAGCCTTATATAATGTCTTTATAAGAGGACAGTGTGGCTTTAAAGGATGCTAATGCAGTTTCAAGGCCACCACAGCATAACACTAAGCCACTTGTAAGATACAAAGGTCAAATACTTGATTTTCATTTCCTGAACAACAGATACAATCGCATTACAGTCACACTAATGTGAATGCTGTCATTCAGCAAGAACGATGGGTGGGGAAAGGGGCAAGTGACAGGAAGCAAGGGGGTGCTTAGATAGTCTATGCACATCATTATACTCATCGCAATCTGTCAGAGCTGGGCCATGCTGGCATCATTAATTTCCTTCCATTTCCAGAAAAAAAAGCCTGCTTTTTGTTTTTCCAAATAGCTCCGTTGTTGCCACGGCTCAACTATCCGTCCATCCATCTCCAGCGTACGTGTCTGCCGAATGTAAATGACAGCTCGATGCTGTCACAAAGGGCCCCAGAAAGCGAGGGCAATGCGATGACGGTGTGAGAGCTTCTCTGTGGAGCGCTGGCAGTACCATCTGTGGGGATGAGTAAACAGGAAAAGGGCACACAATGAAATTATAAGGCTTCCTCTCACTCTCCCCTCTTTTAGTGATTGATGGCCGTGATATCCGTCAAGCCATTTCACCGTATTTAGCACTTTTGCTGCAGTCTGCAGCTGTATTTTTCAGAGCACACAGTAGAATCAAAACCAAGCGGGAACAAGGAAGCACACCCGATGACAAGACAATTTGACATCAACCGAAAGACGATGCACAAACACCTCGCACAGCTCCACGCTTTTGCCCTGTGAGACAAAGCCTCTTATTGGTTGGGTGGGATCAGCGAAGACTTCAGGTCAGGCAATGAGCTCAGGGAGTCAATTAAAGCAGCTCCATCTTAATAGGGCTATGATGTGGAGCCATAACGCCGTTATCTTGGCACCCGCTTGAGGTGGCCAGATCTCTTTTGTGACACAGCCAAGTAAATAAATAGCCAAATGAGGGCGCACAAAGGCATCCACGACATCCCAGGGCACCTATTATGCAAGGGGCAGGGGAAAATTATGCCCACAACAAATTGCTAATGATGAGCCAGTGATGTCTTGTTAGGCGACATTGTTTTCCCTCAGATCCCTTTGTGTCTGTGCCGTGTTCTCCATTTAACGAGACACACGAAAAAGCATCCGAGCAGCTCAGTGATATTTTCCCTTTTTTCTCTCTCTCCCTTCTCTTTTTTCCCCTCCCCTCCCTTTCTTCTTCTTTTTTGCCCAAGTTCTTCTCCATCTCTCCTTTGCAGTTAACTTGTGCCTGTGCCTCTGTTTTTCCATCCCCTCACATCGGCGGCCACTCAGAGGGCTTGATTTGGCGCATGAGAACATGCTAGAGTGGGCCTTCTCAGCAGGGAAGAGCCTTTTGATGCAGACCCCCCTGGGATCCATCCACTGAACCAGCAGTACGCATCACAGATGTGACAGCTTTCATCTAACAGTTAACTTTTCCTAATTAAAGTCCCAAGTCTAATTACACACCAGCCTATCTGATTTTTCTGAGATGGTCATAGACGTTCTGGGGGCAGAGCCCATCAAAGATCCAAGCGTCGCTGATTGGGAGGGTGGGTGTTTTTTGGAGGGAAATGGAGCCTCGCTGGTGCCCTGTGTGGGCTGTTGCCTCACCTGGGTGTGGGGGGGCTGTGGATGCCAAATGGCAAGGCCTCATCTAATTTGCAAAGATGCTGCTCCTGAATGTGGATGTGCAATTATGAATCCAGGAGAAAAAAATGTTAAAGGAAAAAAACATTCCATAATTAGCAAGGCAACTCCAAGCACAAGCAATGGAAATTAGTCCTGGTGTAATAAATTAGCTTGTGCATATATTAGATCAGACTAACACCCATGGGGCCTTGTATTAGCAGGTTTGGTTGCACACTTCTGTGCGCTAAAAAAAAAGGAGTGACTTTTTTTCTAAGGGTCCAATAAGGGAAAATTCTCCTCTTTTATTTACAACTTATTCCTACCTTATCAGCTGGGTGTGGTCTCTTTGTCTCTAACACGCCACATGGGCTACTACAATGTACAGCTTCAACCCTCGGCACAGTCTGGCAGCCTTCATAGATCTGTAATCATTAGATATTTTGTGCTGCATTTTGCATTGATTAGAGCTACCCATTGCTCCCCAGCTATTTTCTCCGGCTCCGATAAACAAATCTGAAATTAGAACCAGTTGAGATGAGCTGGGAGGAAATTTGCATCAAAATAACAGTGTGCAGCTAACAAACCAAAATCAGATAGCAGCAACAAAAGCTGGCAAATTGCAAATTAAAAGGCATGATGTAAATGGTGTGTTGTCATTAAGCTGCAGCAGCCATATTTGGGGGAGAGGGAGTATGGGGTGATGGGTTGTTGGTAGTGGTGGGGACTCATGCTGCTGGTTGCGATGAGTCTTATCCAGAGCGATTATTCATACTTGTCCTTCTGCTTGAATTAAAGCAAGAGTGCTGGAGCCAGTTAAAGCCAAATACTTGAATAGCTACTGAACTCTCACCTTCACGCGCATCCATTTAGCTCACAAATGAAAGCCAAGTACAGTCGGTGGAAAGGCATAATGGGTCTTTCTTCTTGCAGAGTGCGGCCATTACATACTAATTTCTTCTCGAGGCTCTCCATGAATTTAAACACTTGGCTGGAGCTGCTGAGTCTTGTGCTGAGATGAGCAGCTCCAACAATGCCAGCATAGAAGGTGCTTATGCTGGTCTCAGTCATATGCACTGGCCACTGCTAAGAGCTAAAGTGGAGGACAGCAGCTTTTTTTTTTGATGATTTCTTTGCTTCTTCGTTGTGCAATTTTCAACTATACTTTATTTTTCATTTAGATTGGGCATTTACCTTACCATTTGCATTTTTTCTCCACACACATACTTAAAAATTTAGTAAGATAAATAATTTTTACCACAAGTGATACGGGTCATTGCCCAGGGCACGAATGTATCCTGGGGTGAAAGAGGCACACAGAAAAACAGCTAAATAAATACATTTTATTTGTTTTTGAATTTTATTTGTTGTTTTACACAGAGGGCAGTGTCATAAAAGGTCTCTATCTCTGTCTGCCTGTCCATTCTCTATAACGCAAGAACAGCCACCAGTTCCTTAGATTTGTACAGTATATATGGTTATTATGTAGGGTTTTTTTTTTTTACTATCTACTTTACTTATTCACTCTTTTTTTATTCCCATATCTTCCCTACTCTTTCTCCCACCTCAAAGAATCTTGGTAAGCTCATTTAAAATTATGTTTTTGCAAGGATATTCTTCCTCTCATTCCAGTTTGTGGTATGAAAAAAAAATGCTACAGCCTATTGTGTGTTTGTAAAGCAAGTGTCCTTACTCAGTTGCTGTGGTCCGAGCCATCCATTACCATTATCACCCAGCCCACATTGTTGATGAGTGGTATTTTTGTGCCAGATTACTCACTGCACATCAGTAGCACCCAGGAGGCAGTGATTTAATTATGCAATTAGTCTGGTGGATGATTAAATGGCTTAATTAATAGAGGCAGATTGGGAATTTGGCTAGAGTTGACAATATTTAGCTAGCTCACTAGTTTGTGTGGATCTTTCAATAATTAGGCTTTAGCTCTTTTGTTCAGTGTAATGCACTGGTATGATGAGTGCCATGATGGAGAGACATCCTATTGCAAGATTTCAAAGCCCAATATTCATTTGGCTATTAGGGAATTTAAGTGGCATTCTTTTCAATGTGGCTTTCCATAATATTGGCTAGTATTTTTGTTAACTAGATAATAACTCTACTCGCTGATTCAATAAAGATGAGTATCAGTCACAGCAGCAAATGTAACTATAACTGTGTCTCACTTTTGGGCTCAGCTGTTGCTCGGTAGGAGTAAAATTTCACACTTCATGCCTGCTTTGGAGTCATTAGATTTCCTCGTTCTCTGGTTTTCTCCTGTGGTTTGAGGCTGGATCGACAGACAGAATTTTTTTTTCTCCTTTCTGTGGTCAGTGCGTTTGTCGTATTTACTGGATTAGTTCAGCTCTGAGCTCTCTAACGCAGCGTAGTATACACTTGTTCATCTGATTGACGGCCTGCGGGGACCAGAGGCAGACAGTTATTTGCTGCCTGTTTGTTTGCTTGTGCGCCGAGATATACTTCGCCGAGTCACTAGATTGTGAGGTAATGTCACTGGTGAGCAATGCAAGCTTTTTGTCAATCACAAATAGTTGTGGCAAAGGAACGATCACTGAAGCATGCCGTCTCCAGAGTCGAGCGGTGCTTGCTGTGAGTGCATATTGTTTGCAGCACTTGACACTAGAGCGTGAGGCTGAGAGAAGCCGCTCACCGGCCCTTAGAAGTGTGATGTTTTCTTGCTTGTGGAGAAAGAGGACGCTGTCAGCTGGGATACTACTCAACATAATTCCACCTGCATGTGAGAGTTTGTGTTATTTTGTCTTTGACATTGTGGCAGAACATCAATAGTAGTGATATATATATATATTTTTTACATCTGTGAGGAGTGGTGCTTTATTGCTTTCAATTGGAGCAATCTGAAAAGACACATTCTGGCGTTAAGTCGGTGGTTTTACCCCACTAGCAGTCTGAATGCTGTGTATAGTTTGAACTTCCCAGCTAAATCTGGTAAATCCTGTTTTTACTCCTCATTTTTGTAGCTGGAACTTTTAAAATAATTTACTGCAGTCTGTCTCTATGCTAATACTGTTGTCAGACAATTCTCTCTAGCTGAGCATGAAGCCAATACAGTAGATATAATTACACTATTTTAATTGCACCTACTCAGCAGTCATAATCAAATGGACAAATTACTAAGTGAGCAATTTTCCATTTTCGCTGTACAGAATTGCACTACTAGAGGCTTCAAAGCTGAAAATAATAAATTGCTTTTTATTTTGCATGGTTACATTATCCCTCTTTATTTTGAGGCTTTTCCCTGTTGAACGGTTGGCAGTTTTGGGTTGAGTCCAGTGAATCGCAGTGACGTGTATCATCTCAAGAAAGGACAATCTAAATACATGGTGATTCACATAAGTAATCATTTTGAAGTGCAAGGAAAATGACAAATAATTTTCAGATATTTTTTACAAGAAGAAATTGGAAAAATGTGGTGTGTGTTTTTATTCACCCCCCTCCGACACCCCAAAATAAAATAAAGTGCAATAAAACACTTTAAGAATTCTCTTAATTAGAACTGACAGCAAAAACATATTTACTCATTGTCAATACATTTATGGCATATTTTTTTGCAGATGTTTTCATTAGGTTTGTAGTTTTATTAATTAATACACTATAGCTATTATTCATAATAACTCAATAATACTCAAAGAACAAAATTAGTAAGAGCTCTGCTAGTTTTTGTCCCTACCCCATGCAGATATTTCCAAATTATGCTGAGTACAATATTCACATTAAGAAAGAAGAATGAGAATTCTTCTTTCTTGTTTTGTTCAACAAAAAGACAAGCAAAACACTAGATTCAAATGTAACACCCTGTTATCAAAGCAAGAAAAAGAATACAGAAAATTCTACCTGAATGCAAATAATAGAGAAAATTTATAAGGCATCTAAAAACGTTTGCATTGCTATCTGCTCTTAATACTTTTGCTTTCGTCTGCAAAGGTCGTAGAAATTTATTTAAGCAAAAATGATCAAATTCTTGTCTTGATTTCTAAAAATACTCACACTTCCAACTTACTTTTTGCTGGACTGCTTATTACAAATGAACACCACTGAAAAATCATCCAATGACTGTTAAATAAATATTAACATTGCAGAGAAGAGTAGTTCCAATAAATCTGTATTCCTATTTTCCGAGTTTCTCGTGTAAGCTTCTGACACTCTCTTGTGACTTTTAGCATCTAAGATACCGTGATCTGTGTCAGCCTGGGACATTTACTGCATTGTGACACCATCCACAAGGCTGAATATGTCATTGGCAGGCAAAATGTGCATCTACGATACTTGGAATGTATCAGCCAAAAGTTTTTACATAACAAACTGCCTTCTACGTTATTAATATTGTGATTATGATATATTTGTGAAATATTACATCACACTCGTTATTTTTTGTCTTCACCTGAATTAGGAGCTTCATTTGTTATCATGAGGAATAACTTAAATACAAGCTATTTAATGACAAAGATAGTTAAAGTCCAAAGATTTGGTTTGCAGCATCAATAAATACAGACACTGTTGAAAGGAGTTGTGAGATGTCCTTGTGCTTGAATAAGGGACAGTGTGCATGTACTGTGTACCCCGTTGAACTTGAAGAGGGTGTCGCTGCTGCTGTCAGCAGCCTGTCTGTCAGTCTGCCATTCTGGGATTGAGACATCAACCTAATCCATGTTTACACGGTCCTGCATGTGTCATGCCTAGCCGTTAACCACACAGAATTAGGCCCGCGTTTGACACCTCCTGCAACCTGCCACTTGAACCCATCATCTACTTTCGGGTATCAAACTACAGCTCCGGCACTCTGTAAGCAGTTACGGCATTGTCAAGGGCCCAGAAGGTAAAAATAAAACAGGGGTCTCTATAAGGGGATTGAGGTGTGTGTGTGGGGGGGTGGGGGTGTGTGTGTGTGTGTGTGTGTGTGTGTGCAAAGAGAGACGATGGATGGCTACGGGTAAGTGCCACTCCTTGAATATCCTCTCCTGCTCCCTTCCCCACTCTACCTCTCTGTCCTTCTTTCTCCTCATGGCCAACTCTCTCCCTCATTCTCTCTATCTTCCTGTTTTCCTGTCTCTGTTGCTTACTCAGAAAAGCTTCCAGTGTTTACTTCTCCTTATCCGGGTTTCTAATCCGCCACCAGTGAAAGAGTCCACTAAATGGATGGCGTCAAGAAAAAAAAAAGAGAGAGAAGATGGGGGGTGGAAGGGAGAGAAACAGGCAGAACCATTAGAGGAGGGTTTATCAGTGTCGCTCAATCTGTTATCACTCCTGTCCCTCTGTCCCCCACTGGCCGACAGCCACCACCTCCCTCCCTTGTCACAGAGCTACTGATAATAACCTCAACCAGTCAGTAAACTCACACACAAGCAACCTACTGCCGAGTGTATTTGCGCATGTCTGTTCTACACTATTGTTCATCTGCCTTGCTATAGGTGAGAATGTATGTTATGGTGGAGCGCTGCCAGTCACTATATGAGCCACATGAAAACAGCTGCAATTGAGAATAAATAATTACACACTTGCCTCTCTCTCCTTTCATTCTTTTCATCAAGGGTATACTCTCAGTTAACTTCCTGAGCCCGATCACAAAGGGTCCAAGAAATAACATCATCTCCAGAAAACCCGAGAGGAGACTCTGAGTGTCCCTGAGGGCACTTTGAGGTGTGAAGCGGGTGCTCCAACATATCCCAGCTCCGTTTTGTTAGCACAGGCGCCACTGGGACTGAGCGAGGAGGGCTAGAGTTTACCTTAAGGATAAATGTCAGGGGGATCGACTAAATTAGATCCTCCCTGCATTAAGACATCAATGGCCGCTGGAGTGAGTGTGTGAGTCTTATGTGTGGTCCAGGCCAAAATGGAGCTCGAAACTGGTGTGGCGGAATGAGCCGCCTGCTCCATCCTATTTGGGACAAAAGACATATAAGCAATAAAGATTCAAACAAGAATAAAATTCTTCCTCATCACCAAAATACGATTAAGTCTAGCATTTCTATTTTCAATTTTAAATGAAAGTTTGCAGAGTACAAATTATTTTGGATGTAACTGCACCTGCTTTAAGTGTTTATCTTTTGCTCTTTTTTATTTTTCCTGTGGACACTACAAACTTCAATGTATTTTTTGGGGATTTCTTTACTTGTGAAGGACCAGCACAAAGTACATATGATTTGGTTTTACAAATGACAATCTGTGAAATGTACCTGGCATGTGGAACTTAGAATCTCAGATTCAAAACTTTGCAAAATCACATTTCACTGTAATTACAAATGCATGTCTTTTTGGGTATGTCTCTATGAGTTTTTAATATGTACAGCTTGACCACATTCTCCTGTGCTTTGCAAAGTTGCTCAAGACCAATCAGACTGAATGGGTTTGTGATTTGGATAGAAAAAAAGACTGTCTAGTGGAATTTGGTCAAGATTTACACTGAGTCATTTGCATCAACATGTTTGCCGTCTCAACTACATGGCTTTCTTCTCACAACTCTTTCATAAGGACAAGATATTTGGAGTGCAGAACGAATAGTTGCCTTGATACCAAATTCTTTCAAATGCAAATTGCAAGTCTGCAGATCCTCCAGAGTTGCTTCTCTGATTAATGCTCTCCTTGCGAATTTGCAGTTGTATCAAACTATATGTAACACTGATAGATCTATCAGTGTAGCACTGTTAGATAAGATGTTCAAAGTTTGGCATTGTCTCTTTTATAACCTAACCCTGCTTTGAGCTTCTTTACAATTTTATCCCCAACTAGTCAGGTGGGTTACTTTGTCTTCACAATGCTGTTTATTCAGCTAATGTTCTCTAATAAACTTCTGAAATCTTCAGATAACAGCTGTATTTACTTTGATGCTAATTAGGTGACTTTAGAAGGGAACATATTTTTATTTAAAGGAATAAAAGTAAAAAGGGCTTAGTACATATGCAAGGCACTCTTCCGATTTAACTAACAGAAATGTTAAAAAACGTTTTCCTTCAGCTTTGCACCTGATATATTTTTAGAGTAAAATAATGTGTTTGGTTCTGATGTAAATAAACATGGAAAATTTTAAGAAATGGAAATACCTCTGCATCACACTGTGGAGCTAGTTTGAGGTTAAATGGACTTGAATAGAATTGTGGAAAACTCACAAGGCACATTCAGCTGAGCAATGTCACAGCATGCATCCAATTCTTCATTAATCATTCAGATTTTATAGAAAGATAAAGTGTAATTAGTGCTTTGGCAATAATTCTAGAAATGGGGACAGAACTGTTACTTATAGCTCAAATCACAGGTGTTGGAAACTGGCTGCAGTCTATGAGAACGCTGCAGTTGCATTGTTGCAAGTTAGTCATCCCACCTACAGCTAACACATTTGAGAATACAGACAACAGTGCCCGATAAACATGCTGGCTATGAAATTTATGTGAAACTGCAGACGGGAAATGACTACATTTGGATACGGCTTCTGTAGGTAATTTGCTGTGACAATATTACCGCAGGCTTTATTAGAGCTTCTGTTTTACAGATTTTGATCTCTCCGGCTAGGTTTACGGGAACAGGAGGGGGGGAAATGGCTGGTTCGGAGTGACATCTCTGCCACTTGGTCCACGCTCAGTCATTTAGAAGTAATGGCCGTGACCACTACCTCCATGTTTACATAGTAGTGGTCTCCCAGCACACAGCCGGTGACAAATTATAAAAGCAGGGCCTCTGCAGCCTGCCTGCATTTCATTAAACTTTAACTTCCCTTATCGGCAGCAACAGAGGATGGAATAATAAAGGGTGACAGGTATCTAAAGATGTATGTTTGGACTAGGGGACAGGAACAGCATGAGAGCCTCAGCCAGCTTTGTCACCAATGAAGGGGCATATGTTGCAGGCTATAAAAACTGAAGGCAGATGTTGCTGTTTTACTGAAGCTGGGAGAGGCTGATGGTGCCTTGCACATATGTCCACCATGAATAGCTGTCTGTTTCATGACTAATGTCTCTGGCTGACAAAATAAATAAAATAAAGATGAGAAAAAGGGAAATTACTGTTGTAGTTTTTAATATGCTTGTTTCCATCAAGCAATGATTTTATCTTCCTAACTATCTTCCCCAATTGTTTGGAAGTGAGAATGCCATACTTTTCTTTTAATTATTTTAAAAGATATTTTCTAAGATGTATATAATGTGTCCACAACATTCCACTAAAGATGAGAAACTGAATCTTAACGACATCTTTGAATAGCAATCGAAATATCTATGCTTAAATTGAAATTATTTACTTTTCCATAAAAACAAAATAGCTTAAATTATATTTATAAACACTCTAGTTTCAAATTTGAATGCATTGCTTTTTTCAAACCCATACAGGTTTTAATATAATATAAAGTGGCTCCAATATATGTATAAATTTACCTAAATATTTTAGTAAGTGTGTTTAAAATGGTCAGACTAAGTACTAATAACTTGGAGATCCTAATTCAGACCAACTATGTCTGTTAGACAGGAATACTTGGATTGACAAATATTCAACAACAAAGTCCAAGAAACTCTGTGAACATCTAAGAGGAACTCTAGATTTAAATATGTTGTAAAAGTCTTTGGAGTCACTTCTAAAGAGCTGCTGAGAATATCTCTTCAAGTAATTGTGTATTATACATGTTATTTGAATGCATCATGCCTTTGCTCTGCAGGAACAAAGGTGTCCCTGTCCACAGGGAAGCCAGCCATTACCATGGATTGAGTAATTTTTTGACAATGAAAGAAGTAAGATTTGCTGCTGTTCTTATAGAGAGACCAAACACTTTCTGGAGAAAGCTTTAAGATCAGACAACACAAGGATTAAAGTATTTTGTCACAATAGCAGGAAGAAAACTTGGAGGAGTCAGGGTAAGGTTTTAAAACTTAAAAACACTGCAAAATATAAATATGGTAGTGGAAGTATCATGCTAAGCATTGTCAAATATCTTACAAGACTTGAATCTAAAGCTTCATAAGTATAGAGGCTTGGTATATCATTTTTATCCTGAAATTCTTTGACAGTGTACCTAATACTTTTATTTTAAAGTGGGTGTGTTATGTAAAATCAACTTTCCTGAGCTTTATATCATTTTATAATGTTATTCCCTCATCAAAAACAAAACTGGAATGCTGTTTTTTTCCTTCGCACATGTTTGAAAAATCCTTTATTCTCCCATTCAGGTGTTCAAAACGTTTGCTTTTACTGAGCGCTGCTTGACCACTCAGCTTCTCGTTGGAGCTGCAGTGTCTAAGCTGAGGTTCCGTCTCAGAGTTCTCTCCCCCACAGCTTTCCCATTCAGTTCCTACAGACTAGTGGCAGCAGCAGTTAGCAAACACCTGCTTAAATACAAGGACAAATTAGTATGTAATTGATTTGAGTTTTTGGGAAATGACAGCAACTGAAATTAAGTTTATTCATATTACATTTGGTACTTTATTGCCAATTTTCTTTTTGTTTTTATTATTTTTATCAAACTTAATTTTATTTATTGTTTTGTCATTTATCGATTTATGATGTTGTGATTGTTGTGAAGCACTTTGGTCAGCTGAGGTTGTTGTAAATGTGGAACTGCAAGTCATACAAACTACTTCTCAGTCCAATGCTCCTACAAACTGCTCTAAGCGGCATAATGGAAAAGCACTGTAGTGATGATGTGCTAAAGGTGAAGTGTCAGAAAGAGCAAGAACTTCTTAAAGAGGCGGAGGCCAAATTCAAGACAACAAATTGAAAAGTCAAATTTCTTCCAAGTTCAGTTTGAAATCTTTTGATGTTATTAATGCTTAAGATTTCAAAACAAAACTCAAGTAACACGGTTACTTGAGTGAACACGTGTTACTCAAGTAACACGGTTACTTGAGTTTTCCTCTAAAATTGCACCATGTGCATGTAAAATTCATGCTAAATTAAGATTTTAAGATAAAAATGGCTTTACTCCTAATTTTCTTCTTCCTGGAAAGTGTCCTTCTGAAGGTGGGAACTAATTTCTGTAAAGAGAAATGCTCCTAAATTTACACCCCCAAGAAGTTTTACAAATGTCTACTATAGACGACATGCTATAGTATATCTTGGGTAGATATACTTTCTGCTTCTGCACAAAAAACTCTAATAGATTGGACTGTGCATACAACTGTAATATTACATTTCTGAGATATTTTAAATACATAAAACGTGGGAAAAAAATACATGAACTTTATTTAATAGCAATGTACTCATAAAGCACTTATATTACTTGTGTGTAAAGCTGAATATAAACTAAATATGGCTTATTTAGAGATGTGTCTTTGAATGTGATGAATGAGTGAGCCACAAAAAAAAAATACTTGAGGTATGCTGTCATTCATTATTAGTGAGAACAATGGGCCTCAGCCTTGCCAGTCTCTCTCTCTGCTTGTGTTTTTTTCCCCACGCTGAGGCCTCTCTGAAATCCACTCTACACAAAAAGACCCCTCAGAAAAGAAAGTTGGATCTCAGGCATAAGTTGGATGAGGTTTATATCTCAAAAGGACAATGTGGCAAGGCCAACATTAAACCATGTTAAGATCTTCTGAGAGAAGCAGTTGATTGATTCCATAGAACCTTGTTTATCAAGGCCACCAGGTTCGAACCAAAGATATTTGGAATGTGAGGAAGAAAGAGGTAGTTACTGCAACAAAAAGCCTCTGAAGCGGCCTTTGTAAGCTACTGAAAGGACCTATCTACAGCAGGCTAGGCTCTCCCGTCGAGCTGACGAAAGACTATCATGTAAATAAAAGCCAAGGGTGAGCTCACAATTTTGCCTGCTTGAATGAAAATGGCCACAATAACATTAGAGATGCATGCAAAAATAAAGCCAACCATCCCTTTCCCTGTGATGCTCAGCAGGAGATTACTCTTTATGCAGTCTTGCAAATGTATATGAATTTCTTGTGCGGCTCAAGTCTAAATAAATCTTGTTCTCTTTAAAAATTTGATAATTATATTCATTTTGCCAGGTGACTGATTGTCAGGTAAAATGTGCTCAGTCTGCTGTATTCGTTTTAAAGTCCAGGTACCTGGTGTCAATTTGTAATTGCCGCCCATTTTGTGAGCGAAGCTGTTTCCTGGCTGACAGGCAGCCCAGCACATGCTAAGATAAGGTCAAATCTGCCGTTTTCTCGTAGGTGCTGCTGGATGGAAGGTATTGGGCAGCCTGGGGAGGAGTCTATGTGGCTGAGATAGCCTCCTCCTGCAGGCGAGCAGGGCTGGAGTGCTGCAGCTGCTCTCCCTCTCTTTCTCTCTCTCTCTCTCTCTACCCCCCCTAGCAGCTATGTCCTGCTGGAGTGAGCCCCTTCACCGGAGCTTTGTCTGAGAAGAGAGTAGCCGAAAGGGCCCTCTGACACGCTGGACAAGACCTTTCAATGCACAAGCACCATCTCCAGCAGCCTCATAAACAACCACGGCTGCATTCTGCATACATCCCCGTACTGCACCGCACGAGTGCCGGTGTTTATCTACCGCTTTTATGGAGTTTGAACAGAGTGCTAAACTCAAACCCAAACACGGGAGGTGGAGGCAAGACCAGAGAGCCATCTGCCCCCTTCATGGCCTGCCAGCTTTCACCATCCATTTCTAGTGCGAGCTTGTCCGCATTCACAGCAAAACGGGCAGAGGGGAGTAAAAAGAAACAAGATAGAGTTGAACACCGTCTGAGTAAGTTTAAAATAGTTCTTTATCAGCAGTGTTTTCTGACTGCCTCTCTGAAAGGAAAAATAGAGATGTAATCAATAATGAACAACCTTGAAAATAGCTGTAAACAGATGGCTTATTGAAACGACTCGTTCTTTCACCTTATCCCCCCTCCCTCCCTTCCCTTATGTTTGTGTTTCCTAATTTCCAATCAAAAAGCACGGCGTCTCCTGAAAAAGATTGCAAATCTTCTCGTAAATACCGGCAGACATACAATTGTCTTTTATGTTTTTACAAATAATAACCTGCTAACGCTTGTCTCTTAGCAAACGTTTCCTCCCGCTGATAACTCACACCACGTGTCACAAGGCGCGACAAAGCCCACGGTGTGACATATCTTGAGCGGTGGCGGGGACACAGCCGGCGTGGGGAAGGGGGAAGAATGCAGAGAAGAGCGGAGGTGGTGGTGGGGGTGTTTTAAAGAGGAATGTAGTGTAATGTATGGTGTTTTTGTCCAGGTAACTGTTGGCTCAAATGCAGCTGTGACATATTTGAAATTGGCCCCAGCCTGCCCACAAAGACGGAGAGAGGGGCTGCGAGCGCTGGCCAATCCATACTCTCCAGACACCTGCTTGGCTTGGAGAATCCTCAGATATTGACCTTCAATTCAGCTGGCATTCAGAGCTGATGAAAAGAGATAAGCACTCTAATCTGTCCGTCGTCTCCGCTCTCCCATTTATTGACTAACTGACACGGACTTATTTTAGCTCCCGCTGCATGTTGTCACCGCACACCGGTGGTGCTACATAAACCTGCTACATAAACCTAATGGATGTTTATTTTTGAAAGAATTTAAGATGGAAATTGCCGATAAAGACGCACAAATCAGTCTAAAACAAACAAAAACAATGTAATATTTCTTGCGATTTATTAAATGTAGATTTAATTACGAGGCTACCTTTTTTTTCATTAATACCAAAAGTATAATTTTTGATTCAAGTAGTCCTTAGACCTTTGCTTTAACATAGTTAGTTCTTTACTGAAAACAATAAATTATCCATAGAAATGTGGAATGTTGGTTAACACTAAAAGGTCTAACACAGGAATTAACTGTCAAAAGAATCCTGGTTTTTAAAAATGTAACCGTTTTTTTTATCTTATATTTTATTTTTTTAACATTAGCTTGCTTTTCCTTTTTATTATTTGATATATTACACTTTTGCAGTCGTGCAATTACCATAACTAAAGTAATGCTTTATAAATCTGAAAAAATAAATAAATAGATAAAATTACCATCAAAATTCATTGGATACAGATTCTTAAAAAAATATCTTGTCTTTGGATGCTCACCAAACATCACCTTGCTTTCTCTCTTTTGTATCATATTTGATATACTTGGCTTTATTAGAAAAAAATGGTCCCTCATAAGAACATCTGGCACACCTGCCAAAATAAAGCATTTTGATGCAAGTATTCATGCAAATGACTCTTTTTAGGAGAGAAAGAGATGATGCTCAAACATTTTAATCTTCAAAGAAAATTAAATAAAGTAAAATAAATAAATAAAGCAACAGGAAGAAAAGGGGCTTATTATTATTTAAGCTTGGTACAAGAAATAACTGACCAAACATTTAATTTTTTTAAATTTATTTAACTCCTTTAGGATGCTTTTAACAAAATAAAAACAATCTTTGAAGCGTCATCTGTTTTCTTTCTTCTTTTTTTTGTAGCATGATTGATACATTAGGCATTTATTGTCACAAGTATAATCAATCCAAAAAGACAGATTTTGTATTACATCATAAAAACACTTAATCCATAATTGGCAAATGTTGCTTTTTTGATGCAAGTATTTTCCTAAAATATAATACAGATATTAATAAATATAGCTTACATTGTCTATACAAAAATACAAACTGCTGTTTGTGTGTTGTCTTTTAGTATATGCAAGAAAAAACTTGAGAAAACCAAAGGATGTTTGAAAATATATATACATTTTTGTTAAAACTATCCAGTAAACAGCTAAAATGTAAAATTATACAAGAATTATTTCTTGTAGTAGAATCTAAAGGGTTAAAATCTCAAAAGAAGGACTGAGCAGAATGTGTGTTAGTGAGGATTCATATGCATGTTTTTTTTTATTTTTTTTATTTTATGTTTCAAGACTCTAAATTACATTATATCATGTTGGGGTCCTTTTCTTACCCCTCCCCGCAAGGTTCAATGTTTTCGTGCAACATTTGTAGGCTGAACGTTAGAGGCACTTGACAACGAGTAGAGGAGTAGGAGGAAGTGCTTTACGGGGAGCTTCTGTGGAAAACGGTGATGCCTGCATGCTGTGTTACAAACCTGCCATGAAGGGCGACCATGTGGACACGTGCAGATTATTGCAACTTTCCGCGGTCTCACACCTCATATCAGAGAGACATCCGGTCATTTTCATATTCATATTTACATGTATATGAGAGCCAGGATGTTCTAGGAATACAGATCCATTTAAATTCACAGAGAATCCATAAATACCACCTCCAGAGAGCGAGGAAAAGAGGAGGCGGGGGGACAGAGAAAGAGGCCAGTATATTTATTTGAGTGACATTGTCTAAATTGAAGTTTGACACTCTTCACCACTCTAACCTTTATGCAAATGTGAAAACATCTATATGTGATGGACAGAATTCAATTAACTGAGATGACAGAAAATAATCTAGTGAACTGAATACATCATGCAGTTGAAAGGTAACATAATCATCCTGTTAGGAAAGGGTGGGGAGGAATGGTGGAAGAGAGACAGAGGAAGAAACAGAAGGAAAGGAGAGGGACGGGGTGGGGGCGCTGGAGGAATGGGTGGGGTGGGCTCAGAGGAAGTAGAAGATAGAGCCCATTTCTTCGCCGTCTTATCGAATGGCACAAGCTCTATTTCTCCAAAGCGGAGTCTTCAGTCCACTAAACTCTTGATCTCAAATGAGAGACCCTGGAAGACTGTTGCTAAGCAATTAGGGGGCTGGGGTTGTGGGGAGGGGGCCTTATTGAGTCGCTGATTCTCGCTGCTCAGTGTCCGTCATTACAATTTCTTCTCACCTCATAGACTTCCATACTGATGAACAGTGGTGACCACACAGAAGAAAATCGGCTCCTTGGGGCAATGCTTGCAAATTACACTGCAGCGGTTATTTCACCGAACACACGGAGACTGTCCCTCTACCCCCCAAATCAACAGTTGCTGAAGAGACCGGATGCTAAACATCCAAAAAGTACACCAAAAGAAAAATACTTACAACTATTTTGAGTTTATGTTTAATTCTACTTTAAAATGCCATACATGCACATTAAAATTAGGAAAGCACATCTACATGCACAACCTATTCTATCTATTAATTACGTCTGCTAATAGAAATCAGTGCAAGAATAAGTGAGAAACCAAAGGAGTCAGGTAACTGATTTACAAAATAGACAAACGCTCTAGTGAGCTGATGGCCAGATGGGGGCACCCTTCCCCAACATTTGAGAAAAGCTCGTCACAATGACCGACTTCCTTAGTAGGAAATATACATATGTAAAGATAAGTTGTTGTTGTTGTTTTCTCTCTTTGACCTGAATCTATTAAAATAATAATAATAATAATAATGCCATAAGTGAAAGTCACTTTAACCAGAGTAGCCAGTATATTTGAGAGTAAATTATTTTCTACAATAAACTCTTGAATTTTGTTAATATTTTTTAAAATAATTACTGGAATTTGTCATAATGTCACTGTCACTGTATTTGTTGGTCATCCAGTGGAATAAGTACAGTCAGTATACTAAGGGGGTCTGCCATGTGGTCACTAGATGGCTCTGTTTGTTCTGTAGCTCAGTCTCATGCTGATAATTTCAAGTTTTTCCTCAAAGATTCAATTTGAAATACCATACAACATTAACATTTTGATTTAGTGTATTGTTATTTATGCAAGTACCACATGTGGCACTTGGTAGCCTTATTGGTTATCAAAGAGAAACAGGGATATCTAAAATAAGGGGAATATGCAATTTAAAAAAAACTACCAGCTACAGCTCGAAAAACCAATGGTATCCTATGAACTAACTGTTGAGTCCAGTAACAAGTGTGTATTTTTTTTTATTTTTATGTTTTCCAGAACTATAATAACATGTCCACCAAGACATGTTGTTCAAAAAGATTTAATGAGGCACAAACTGTGGGAAGTTCAAATAAGCAGTTTAATGTTACATCTATTACTTATTTTTAAATATGAAGAAATCACATTGGATTTATAAATTTGGGATTGACAAGAAATCTTCAACTGTCCCACTTGGAAAATTTGAATAAACAGTAGAAAAGAGTATTTATATTTTCTTATTTATTGATTTATTTGTCTTTTTGAAAACAACACAATATCCAGAAAAAAAAATACAAGTCACATGGTTTGTTTCTGTTTTAAAACTACTCTCAGAATGGTCCCATTTTGAAACCTGAGTACTTGGTAGGTATACAGTACTGTAGTTCATATAAAACTCTTGAGGACACCTCATTGGGAAAGTAATTTAAAGTAAGCTTGAAGCTGGAGCAGTCATGGATCATCAAGTGATTCCTCTTCAGATCTAAGCTTTATTTGTCACAAAAACGGACACTGTTTAATCAAGAATAACTTTTCCAAGAAAGGCTCCAGGAACATGTCTGCAAATCAGTGAGATAGGTTAATGTCTATTTCCAGAAACAAGCGAACTACTTTTAGCAATCCAAGTAACAGAGGATTTCTTTGTATTTTGATGTATTGAAACTTTGAAAGAACTAACAAGCAACACAGTTTGTGATGTCCTATGTGTTAAACAGATTTAATGAGACAAAAACTATCAGAAAACATTTATCACTGCATTCATCACAGCAGTTTAAAAGCTCAGCGGTTTTACTGTATTTTAGATGTAGGCTTTGTATGAATTCTAACGTTGTCACTGGTTTCCCACTTGGAACTTCGAGTTTAGGAAAGATTTTTTTACACTGGGATCAGTATATTTACTTCCTACTAAAAATGTTATGCAAATGATAAAACATTATTCCAGAAACAGTTAGACATACAGCATTTAATCAATAGAGGAAAAAAATAATTTAGGTTGTTGTAGCTTAGTAGAAATCATTATGCTTTTTTAACTGCTTCTTCTGCTAACAAAAATAAATAGCATGTTTACAACAAAGTAGGCTTGTCATGCAATAATAATTTACTGAGAACCATAACCTTTTTAATGCCTGGATATTAATCAACCCGTTTGACCAAGATATTACATAATCTCTAATTTTGAGTGGAGAAGGAATATATTAATAAATGTGAATGAATATGTGTATTGATGTGATTGGTTAATAGGTATGCTCAAAGAAATTGTCATTTGTCAAGCGCATCATGACAAGCACTTTATCACATAGCAAGAATTTTACAGGCAAAGTTCCTTGCAGGTCCTAAGTGAGTGAAAATCTGAGTTTTAGTTTTCTTTTAATTCTGAACCTGGACATGAAGGTAGATCTGCTTTCTGTAGCTTTACCCAGCAAACCTCATCTCTCTCTCCACCGCTCATACATGCATGTATTAGGTGGAAAGCCCACCCATATTTATGTTAATGGAAATTAAAAAGAAAAGAGCATTGCATTCACTAAGACCAGAGCAGATTGCATTACATATATATTCCTAAGAAGTAAAAGCTACAACTAGTTGAAAGCTGGTGGCAAAAATAAAAAAATTTTCAAATCTGACGCAGCACAAAAAACTAGTAGTTTGTGCTAAATATTTGTAAAATATGGCGTATATTGCACTGCTTTGACAATTTCCCACGAAGTAGTATTGAGTGCTCATAAAAAAACAAAATTGTCCTATATGTACCTTCTGCATTGTGGAATTACTATTGCTTATTGTTGTTTAAACTTTTTTTGTTGTTGTTTTTCACTCTCATTATTATGTTATCCCCACCTCACGTTGCATGGTGCAGGAGGATGGGCCTGTTCTACACCCATCCTCCTGTTCTACACCCATCCTCCTGCACTAGGAAGTGGTGCACGTCCCAGTGCACCACGTTGGGACTTCTCAGGTATAATGAGGGAGTTGTGGCTTTGCTGCTGAGAGGGAGAGTGGCAGTACTCCAGCTCTGACCCCCTCCGAATTCTGGGAAAGCCATCCTAGGTTGACTCCTTCCCCCACTTCACAGTTTCAGTCAGCCTAAGTTTACTCATAAGTTTTACACCTATCAAGTTCTCTACTGTGCTCTGTTTCTCTTGGTTAGTGTCTAAATAATGCATTCTACTGCTATGAAATGGAAAAACCTTTGCCATACATTTTATTTTAGAGCAAAGACTGCAACACAAACCAACACTATAATAACAATTACACTTTTCTAAATTTGTCATACAGTTTTAATTCAAGAGAACTAATTTGAATATCTTTTCTACAGCTAAATCAGAAAATGTGAAAGAAAAGCCTTGTAGCAGGAAGGTAATAGCTGCATGTCTTCCTTTGACCCATACAAACAAGAGCTACTTTGTATTAAGGATTTTTTTGTGTAGAAGTAGTTTCTTTGATCATTAGTTTGGTTACATCACACTGTGAGGATCAAAGACATGCAACCTCTGGCAGAGAGAGGACGAATGAATAGAAAACTTGCTAGGAGATCAGAAATATCTTTTTTTTAACATCACATCACTCCTATCCTTGAGGTTCGTGGCTCTGCAATGTCCACATTAGGAGCAGATCACACAGCAGGCGGGGAGGCCTCTGCGGCACAAGCTGTCGTCAGGTGACTCTCTCTGCAGCTTCGACAGCGGCACATCCCAGCAGGGGACATCGTTGATTGGTGACCACACACACAACAATATCATCTATGAACCCACTGCTATTCGGCTGCTCTGGCTTTGATGCAACATCTAATTGGCCGAGATGAACTGTTGCTGTGGCAGCTTGAGGCCGTGCTCCGCTGTATGCCAGTGCACACAGCCACTGTCTGTATTTAATTAGGTCCCCTTTCCCTGATGTGTTGGTTGTGTGTACAGTATGTGTGTGTTCAGAGTATATCAACATATACATCGTCATGCGCTTTCATCTTCTCCTGAAAGCGCAGGAGAAGTTACTTGATATGGTTCGTCTAAAGCATTTAAGGTTGACAGGTTATTGTTTGTTGTAATGAAGAGAAAGGTGCAATTAGAGTTTACATCAAACTGAAGTAGGGGAAAAAACAGGGCAGAACATCATTTATCAGCCTGATTTAAGATGAAGAGGTTTGCTGTCTGAATTGCCTTGACGGTTTGCTTCCTCAGTTATTACTAGCTGGTGCGAGTGATCAGTTTGGACATTGACAGGGTGCGTTCGAGCAGAAGAAAGAGTGAAGGGTGTCATAGAGGTTTGTTTTCGCAGACCCTTCACTTCTCAGCGTTTGACGATGGGTCTGGAGCCTGTTGTCACTGCGGAGAGGCTGTGTGTGAGTGGCGCTTTGTTTAACTTCCTCTCAGTGAAGGAGAAACCAGCAGGGCTTGGTAATGAGTCTGCAAACAGGACTCAGAAGGAAGAGAACCAAGCATTGTTGCTAATTGCAGTGGGAGTGTATTAGCTGTAATTTTAACAAGTTGTTTTTTTTATTAAGATCTCAGTATATAGTGACAAATGACAAATCCACAACTCGTATAAAAACAGCATTAAAGCTTAGGCTATAAATAAAATTGCTAAATACTCCTTTAAATTTATTCAGGCAGTTACATTCTAACAGACATTTTCATGCCAGAAACAAAGGGCAGATTCAGGAATAATGGTGCTTTGTTTATTTGCATAAAATTGAAGAAACAGTGCAAAGTATCATGTGTTTCATCTTGTACTAAACTCACCAGCACACAATGACTGATTATGGTAAATTACCATCCCTGTTTGAGCTCCCGAAAATCTGCTCTCCGTGCTGTATGCAGCCCTGAAGCAGAGGAAGAAAAATTGTTCCGCCCAAGTACCATAAAAACAGATTGGAAGCTCGGCACTGTGAATTAGCTGCACAGGAAACCCCCTAAACCCCTTGTTTTATTCATGAGCGTGTAGGCTATCGGAGTCTAAGAAACCCCTGTGGCGTCGCCCGCTACATCAAGGTTGCGCGCTGCGACCATGCAAGGCCTTCTTTTTTTCTTTTCTTTTTTTTGACATGCCACATTAAAAAGCATCACGGATTATCTTCTGTGATCAGAAGGTAGATAAACAAAATCCAATCTAATTCAGCAAGAGAGATGAATGAAACAGCTATACTAAAAGATTTGAAACAGAGAGTTTTCATTCAAATCATGAAATCCTGCTAAGAAATGTTTACTGGTTATATTTTGGTAATGCAAGGCTTTTATTTGGGGAAAAAAGAGGAGATGTGGTGGAATGTGAGCTTAGGAACTACAAATAACTTTTGAGAACAAGTATTATTTAGATAATTCTTTAGAAATTGAAACAGGGAGAGGTAGTGACTCCAAAGTGAGACCAATGCAGAGCATATGCACCAGTAACTAAGTAAGTAAGTATTAAAAACCTAAAGTACAATCATGTAATGTAAGATGATTGGATTTACCCCAAAAAAATCTTAAACAAATAAGTTGACAATTGTTTCCAGAATGACTCAATTGGATCCAAAAAGAGTAGATGAAAGTGGTCTGGAAAGATGGCTTCAATTGCATAGACTCGCTTACCTTGATTTTTAAGAGCTGGAGACAGATAAGTAGCCCTAATCGATCAACTTCAGAGGCCTAGCTGGTGGTACCGTAAGTCTGGAGAACATTAAAAATGTGTTGCAGTGTAGAGCTTAAAAAGTTCAAACCAAAACCTTGAACTGTATAGAACAAAAAAGCAGGGTAGATCAAGTAGCAAAGGTGTGACATGGGAAAGCACGGAGGATCCATTCTTGGCAACCACATTTTGGAAAAGCTGTAGGCGAGACAAAGAAGTTTTACTATAGGTTGAATACCATCTGAATATTAGGTATCATAGCACTAATTTAACCAGCATTTCAAAACCAATAAAACAAGAACAAGCAATATTTTTTTATGTCTTGTTTAATTGATATATACCATCAAAAGTCAGCTCCTGGTATTTGATGGTAATTTGAATGTATGTAGTAAGTCAACTGCAGAGAAAATTATCAGACAACCAGAATTTTTACACATTTCCTACATCCTGGAGGACTGAAACTTTATAGATATACAGAGGCTTAAAAATAATACAATTACTTAATATCACCTCAATGGTGATTACAAGAGAGTTCACCAAAAGATAATATAAGGAACCAAATTAAGCACAAATAAAATAGGGTCAAGCATTGAATCTTGTGAAACTCGATGCATAGAAGTAATTAAACCTCATTTGAAGTTAAATTTTCCATTAAAAAATGTCCTTATTGATAATGAAGAATCAAATCCATCCAGTTGTACCATATATGCTTAACCAACATTTTAGTATCTGGAGTTACACTGCGTGATGATGAGTATTAAAGACAAAACTTAGTACCACACTAGAACACTGCAGAACCTCAGATGCTGATGAGCTACTAAGCATTCAGTAGATTTATATTATATGAGAGGACAAAACTAAACACATTTGGCAAAATGCAGTCTAAATTACTAGAAAGCTATTCAAAATACAAAATCCATAATTGACCTGGTTCCTGTCATATTGCTGTTCCTGAAATTTCTTTACAGTTTACCATCTGTCATCAATTCTAGACTGGAGCCAAATTAACCAATACCTTTTGATGTGTAGGAGCAGTGACTCTACTCCAAGCTTCCCTCAGATGATGCCCTATCTCTAGGGGTTAGACCAGTCACCCTTTGGAGGACGTTTATAGCATATATTCTCTCTGATGAAGACAAACTGCAATAAAAAAAGAATGTTTTATATAAAAATAAATAAAACATATAAAGAAAAAGTAACATAATATTTTCAAAATTGCAAAAACTAGGGTTCTGGGTACATTGTGTATCACACCCATAGCACAGAATCACACAAGAACAACTTACTAAAGAGGTGTAATTTAAGTACTTTGTTATTGCAAAATTAAGCAATAACAAAATATGTCCCTATACTAATTACACTACCAGGATAAAAAATAAGGCTGCATGTATTTTAATTCCCTTAAAAGTTATTAAATGTATGTGTCACAGTGTTGAGCTTGACAATGCGCTAAATTCAGTGCCATATGTGGCCTTGTTTATTTGGTTTGTCTCTGTGCCAGCATCTTCTTAATTGTCCTCTCTGAACTGAGCAACTTGGTTGCTTGTCATTATGGTGGCACTGAAGTCCTAATTAGTGCAATTGTTATCTGTAAGATGGCCTCTTTTTTTCCCCTGCTACAAAATCACATTAGATCCAGACAGCTCATTTCTATTCCCCCTGTCATCTCTCTAGAAATGACGTGCAGTGCTTGAAACTGTTTATTTCCAAATTCAGACCTCCTCCGCGGCAGCCATCGGCTTCAATTACCAGTTTTTCCTGAGCGGAGCCATCAGGCAGCCTGACACTGAGGTCCAACCTAATTCCCACCTTCTCCAAAGTCAAGAGCATAATGTGCAGATAAAAAAGGTGGAAAATAGCTTGCCGCTCATTAGCATGCGGCGCCTGCCTGTTCATTTGCTTGCTGCGAATGAAAGTTCTGACACTCAGCGCCTTGTGCAATACGAGAACAGTCCTCTTCAGACTGCCTCGTGTCCTTACTGCCACAGAAAGGTCATCGGCATAGGTGCATGCTAACCAACCGGGATGGCTGCTCTTCACTGGCCCACCTGGGAGCGAGGTTAGCTGGGGGTATTGATTCGGGGAGAACCTCATTACCTCCTGAATCAACATATTATTGCTATGTTTCACCCAGTCGAATTGTTTACAAGTGTCTTTAGTGCGGGCAAAAGCCTTTTCTGGCAGGCCATGACCGCATTCATTAGTCCCTGACCCGGGTGATTATGTGTTATCTGATAGGCTGCTATCTGGCTTGGCTGCATGAACAGGGCCACTGGCCTGCCTTGGCCTGGACCCATTACAACCAGACACTTTCGCTCGCTGTAATTCTCTCCCTCTGCCCGCTCAATCCCTCTTTCCCACTCTGTGTGCTCCCTATGAATGTATCCATTAGCCTGGTGATGTGTAAATTGTTTTCACCTGCACTGTGGGCAGATGGGGAGCAGTGTCTCTGTCGTGATTTCCTATGCATGAGCTTTCTAATCAGCAAGAGAGTAAGACGATTCCCTTGCTTCTTGCCAGAAAAAGGTGAGCTTGCGTGAGCATGCACAAATACATTACAGGCACACATGTTCTCTCACTCACGATTTGCAATCAATATGCATGCTCTGTTGTGGATATATTGGTGCAGTGGCAGCAGTGACAGGGTTCATTACAGGAGCTCACCTTACAACATGATGATGGCTTAATGCGGAAGAGAGGGATGGGGCCTGAGTTGATCCTTGCCCCCCCGCTATCCTCTATTTTACTTCAAATTGAAGGATGATTTGACCTGAAAGACTAAACCCACATAAGCACAATGACTTCCAACGGTTGTGTCAACTGAGTGTGACCCATGGAGCCGACAGGAAAGGATGCCCCTCACACAAACAAGTAAAGCATTTCCTAATGTGTTAATGTGAATGTGAGTCATGCCTTCTGGACCTCTTTTTGAGCACTGGGTCAAATGGGCCATCCACATCTAGATTGGCACTTTGGTTGTAGGAAGAGGTGCTCAATTACTGAGTCAGCTTTTCTTAGCTCAACCAATCTGGAAGATCCAGGTCTTAGCAGCAACTAAGGAGTCAAACTAAAACTTTTGCCCACACTTTCATTGATGATCATGGTTTTTACAATGGGATGTTTTTGGATTTTTGAACTGAGGGTCTTATAATAAAATATTAGAAGCAGTTTATGTAGCATTCCGTAGATTACTTTGATAGTGTCTTCATTTGATGTAAATCTAAATCCGTTGGTCCTAGAGAGCATTGGCTGGGAATGTGAGTGCCAAGTCCAAAGGAGAATTCTACCATCATAAAATATCAACAGATTATCTCTAAAAACAGCATATGCTTATACAAATGATGTTATAAACTTTTAAATTATTATTATGTTTCCATGGGACAGTTATATTCATAAACGTTGTTGATTATCAGTGGCAGCAATGATCTTAACATGTGAAACATGTTGAGAATAGAACAAGTTAAGCTTTTTAGATCTGAGTAACTGGAAAACTCATTAGAATGAGTCAACAATGGAGCACATACAATGGCTGCTAATGTGGCAACCCAAACAAACAAACAATAGTTACTACCTCCAAAATAAAAGTCAGTTTTTCAAAAATAAGATGTGACAAGTTTGTATTTTCTTTTCTTCACTTGAATGAACTTTTAGCTGTTTCCTCCAGCTTTTTAACAGTCTCAAGAATGAACAATTTGCCCTTTCATAGTGACTGAAATGCAAGAAGGAAAATTAAATTGGTATTTTAACATCAGTTTCTTTTTGTGCAATGCTTTGAGCTGTATTCTAAAGGAAAGCTTTAATTTATTTATTTGATTTTCTGTAAAACCTTTTGGATTATTTGGTGTAGATATGGTGCAATATTCATAAACTCACCTCGCATTTTGCTTGAGCCTCCAGAACCAATAACATAACATATTAATTGCTTACATATTTTAATGAGACATCGCTTTAATAATCCTGAATTATTCCGTCGACTTCCTTAAAACTTCTGAAGGATTTAGAGTGGCTCAATCTTATCAGTGTCATAGATCAGAGCTACCAACCGTTAAACACCAAGGCCTTAATGTCAAATATCTTGACCCAAAACATTAAATAGCTGTTGGGAATCTAATCTGTCAAAATGCACACCATCCCTCAAATTAGCTGTCAGTCAAACTCAGAAGTGAACAAGATCAACCCAGGAATTACAAGCAGGTCAAAAAAGTTGACAAGTCACACAAGAGACCAGTGTTCAAAGTAAAGAATATAAAAAAAAATTAACAAAACAGAGAACGAATCCACTCTGCATCACAAGACGTGTGTAACAACAAGCCATTGTCATTAGACCTCAGAGTCTTTGTTTGAAACCACACTGTCATATTGTGCTCTCAGACAGCACTCAAGACTACCCTGATGTTTATTCAAATAACCAACAAGTGCAACATTGGCATGAATCGGATCTTCTTTCTTCCAACTAATAAAGGACAAAGGCAGTAAAACAATTAATCTCTGGCTGTCTTAACACAGCCTAGCTCACTTTCTGTTTTCTTCTTGAATGTCAACCAAAAAGAGAACCACTGAATACTATTTCCACTTCAGGCTTTTCTATTTGCTCAACTTTCTGTTCTATGAAATTATAAAGGGAACTTCTTGCAGGTTTTTATCCACTTGATAGCACTTAGTTAATTGCTGTCCTTTCATCGACACAAATGCATTCTGTCACAGAAGATGCACACACCGAACCATATGCATTCACTGACTTTGTAAAGATCTAAGTGATATTCCTTTTTATGTATTATAAAATTAAATGTGACCTGGTTTTAAACTGATGTATCTAATACCATTGTCGGCACACATTGAATCTCTTTAATACAAATTTGTGAAAATCAAACTATAGCGCTGCCGGTAGCTGTATAAGTGCCTACTTTCCGAAACAATCATAAAAGCCTGGTGAAATCTCTTTCACTGGAGTTATCAGCCAATTACAGATACAAGTGATCATTGAATTAACACATGAAACTTGAAAGCTTTTGCACTTTGATGCAGAATGTTCTCTGGGAAAAAAAGAGAAAAAAATTATGTCAGACCTTAAATTGCAATAACACATTGAGTCACCTAAGTTCTGGGGCAGTCAATGGGCATTGTGGATGTTAAAATGAGAAAATGTCACAGTTGTTCTTTGTTTCCCTTTTTTACATTTTTGTAAATGCTAACTAAACAGAGATATGAATGCACAAGAAAAAAATCTCCACATTTCGCTGCTTAATAAAGCAAATGGTATTTAGCATTAACCCCAAATGCTATTCCCCTTTGAAACCACGGAAACCAGAGCAGTGGAAGAGCAACAAAAGACATAAACCCAACAGCACAGAGAGGTGAGCCAACTGTTCCAAGTCCTGCACAAGGGAGGATGGAGTAAAAAGGGGAGGAGAATGGGGAAATAATTTAGCATTTGTATAAGCTGTTTATCAAATTATTAACTGCACAGATGTTTCCGACTAGGCTACGAGCTGAACATGAGCTCGACCAAGCAGAGGAACAAAGGTCTGAAGGATTCAATGGAGATGTGCACTGCATGTCAATTTAATTTACTAGCTGTTAATTCTTATGCAAATTGTGACCTCTGTTGGGGCGTATCAATGGCTATACACATTGCATGTTGCTGCAGGAGCAGTAGAAAAAAAAAACAGTGAAAGATCTCTGCTAAAAATACACTAAGATAATCACTGCAAAATAGTTGTTATATTTGCAGTATTTAGATTTGTTTTGAATTAGAAGAAAATGTATAAACAAGCAACAAATAAGTAAACATGTTCAAATGGCTTATTACAACTTATATATGTAATGTTAATTATATATATACAGTACAGACCAAAAGTTTGGACACACCTTTTAATTAAATGAGTTTCCTTTATTTTCATGACTATTGACATTGTAGATTCACACTGAAGGCATCAAAACTATGAATAACACATGTGGAAATATGCACTAAACAAAAAAAGTGTAAAACAACTGAAAATACCCCTTATATTCTAGTTTCTTCAAAGTAGCAACCTTTTGCTGTGATTACTGCTTTGCACACACTCTGCATTTTCTTGATGAGCTTCAAGAGGTAGTCACCTGAAATGGTTTTCACTTCATAGGTGTGCCCTGTCAGGTTAATAAGTGGGATTTCTTGCCTTATAAATAGTCATGAAAATAAAGAAAACCCATTGAATTAGAAAGGTGTGTCCAAACTTTTGGTCTGTACTGTATATATACAGTATATATGGATAGATAGATTAAGTATAATAGAATAGAATAGAATGGAATAGCATATAATATAATATCATAAAATAGAATACATATTATGTATAATAAAACTAATCCTGCGTATACTGTGTGTGCATCCCCCCAATTTTCCCACAAACCTCTTTCTATGCCACTGTGGAAAATAGGGTTAGGACCATAAGTTTAAAACAGTCAGTGTTGATATTGTCTGTACTTTGAATCATACTACAGTAAATAAAATCATCACCAATACATGTTATGACTTCAAACAAAGGTTAATCACACAGCCAACAACCTTGGACGGGCTCAGCTGGAACAGCAATGAGGCAAGTCTCATTTTCTTCATCACCTCTAAAGCACTGCCTTTCAGCTCTCTGTGGCACAAACAAAAAAACCTAGCAACAATATCAATTATACATGCAGGAGGCAAACAGGGGGATTTATTTCACAACAAATAGCCTCATAGAGAGATGCTGAATAGGGCAGATTAGCATTAAAAAAGGACAACAAAACTCCCCTGTTCAACTGCTAAAGAGCAATTTGATGGGTCTGGAATTGGGGGAAATTGGTTGATTGCAATGTGCATTTAAGGGCCTGGAATCCAAATCTCTGACATATAGTGTTCAAATGAATACACTTCAAAGGTTTTGGGAAATACTTATAATGATAGTCATGGTCATTATTTATGTTGCAAAAGAGGGTTATTCAAAATACAAATGACAGAGAACATACATATCCACTATTTCTAAAATTAAAAATATATACTGTATATTAAAACTGACTGATCATACTCCGTTTTTATACACCACAACTAATGTGTTGGTCAATAAACCACCAATGTACAGACAACATCTTAAAACTAATTTGTAATGGAAAGGTGGAAATTACACAAATTACTAGTGTAATTTGTAAGCTAAAACCTTACAGTGCGGCACTGTAAGGTTTTTGCATTTGTCTTTGTGGAAAGAAGCAGTTGAACAGGCAGTGTAATAAACTAAAGCAATGCATGACACAATGCAGTAAAAAAAAAATGTTTTTCTGTGAAGCAAAGGGGAGAGAGTGCCATTGACTGGGCATTCTTGACCACTATTTAAACATTATGTCTGTAAATTTAGTGCTGTGCATAGGTATTTACACCAGAAGTCCAGTTTGCCACAAGTCATGCAAAGAAACCCGTGGAAAATTGAGCTCTGGCTACCTGTGACCAAAATTAAACCTCTGCAACCAAAATTAGACCTAAATAAGGCCTCCTCTCAAACTACATGGTTTGAAAAAACAACACTGCAGTGCACATCGATCTGAACCAATCATTTAACACTTTTCTTCAGCAGGAACAAAAAAGCTGTCTAGCATGATAGGAACATAGATTAAGTTAAATTCCGGGCAATCCTGGCAAAAAACTAATAAGAAGCTACAAAAGGCCTGATAGTGGGGAGAGATACACCTTCAACCAGGACAACAAACCAAAACACATAACCAAAGCTGCAATGGGATTGTATACTGTAGCACATTCATGTGTTAGAACAATTCAGTCAAAGCTGACCAATATCAAATTGGGAATCTCTTGCAAAATTTAAAGACAAATGCTCTTTGTTAATTTGACTTCGTTAAATGTCTCACTAAAATAAATTGTGAGACATTTCAGTCTCAACATGTCTAAAATCAGTAGAGAGGCACCCCAAGGATGTCCAGAGGTAATTGTGGGGAATGTTGGCTAGACAAAGCATCTATGTATGGGGTCAAAATACAAATTAATGCCAGACTTTTCAGATTGTTATCTCTAAACATTTTAAAAACAATACTGGCCTTTGATTTGGCTCTTACTTTACAGTAAAGCAACACAATTCTATTAGTTTATCACATATATGCAATAAAATATGCTTATATTTATGGTTACCTGTCAAAATGTTAAAATACTGTTTCAAGGTGTGTGTGTGTGTATTTGTGTACTTGTTTCTCTTGGCACATTATTGAGGCTATGTGTCTGTAAATGAGGAAAAAGGAAAAGTCATAATTTAATAATACATAATGGAGAGAGTGGGTTTAATGATAATAGTAATACGTTTTTAACGTGCTGTGCTGTCTTATTTTAACAAGCTTACTTAATCAAGATCAACATGGTAAAACATGACATTTTGAGAAATGTCAGTGATAAACTGTGATGCAAGATGTTGAAGATAATAGGAAACTGCCATTATCTGTGAAAACGAGTTTTTTTCTGACAGAGAAGGGAACGCTTATCAAACAAAAGACAAAGGCTTTTGATGGATGATATTTAAGAAAGTCAGGTTATAATCAGAAATGGCATTTAGGCACTTGCATTTGCATTTCTCAAAAGAAGACACTTCGTTTTTAGCATTTAAGAGTTAATTCGAAAAAAAATAGACCATGTGAATTTTGTGCTTACCAGCAAAGGTTTCTGGGAAGTCGTTCTCATGGTAACCACCGTAAACACAACCGTCTTTCTCTCTGCCTCCTCCGTGTGCCTACCTTTGCTGGTCTCGGCTCTGCCGCGGCTCCAAAGCAGGTGAAAATGGCAGGGTCGACTTACAGCGAGGACCGCTACTATGCAAAGATAGCTTCTATTCAGCAAAACATGCGTAAGAGGTAAGGTTTCTCTCTGTTTTTTCTTACCAGGAGCGTCGGGCCGAGGTAGACTGGGGACTCGAGTTGTAATCTCTGCCGCCTGGTGGTGTCCTTATGCCGCGCGAGTCCGGCTAACTATCCGGCGAATTTCAACGGCTAATTATCTCTGAGGCTAACTTAAGCTAACGGAGGTAAATCTAGGAGCTGCTCTTGTGTTCATACTTGAATACTTATCAAAGCTAATCTCCGTTTAGTGATTGCGCTATTGTTTTTTTTTATTAGATTGCGTGCCTGTAAATAATAGCGCTAATATTGCGAATAATTAGCCTAGAAATACATTTTATGGGCTAAGCTATTTAGGTCTTCTTTGAGGGTGCTGGAATCCCCTCCTTGTGGTTTTGTACGTAACTTTGTCCGGTACAAAATGGAGCTATTTACCACCGGACGTTTCGGATTTACTAAACCGTATTGGTACAAAGGAGATGTGCAGGTGTAAAAAGTTTAGTAAGTACAATACACATGACATTTAAGTAACGTTACCTCCTACAAAAGAAGAACAAAATTATATGCACTGGTTAAGTAGTTATATGGACAGGAAGAAGTTTGTTTACAGGCGCAATTTGAATATAAGAAGAGAGGACATGGAATTGGTTGCGTATGAGAGGGGGTCATTATTTCACTAAGGGGCAATTGACCAGAGCCTTCATGGGGATGACAGCTTTTGTTTACTTGTTTCATGTCTGTATGTAGTGAGAAGCGCAGACTGGAGCTGGAGAGGGAGATGTTTGCTTACTCCAGATCAGACTCAAGAATGTAAGTTTCACCAGCTGACAAAAATAAGAATATGTGAACATCTGAACTTCTCATTTTGCTTTTTAAATATTTTTTTTCATATCTTGCACATGTATGTTAAATGGTATTATTATTCACTCTCCAGAGGAAATCTCAACATTGCAATGAAAACAGCTGTTCAGTAAAGTATCAAACAATAGTAAAAATTGATTTCTAAAGATTTTCTTCTTATTGTTCTAAAAAATTATTTTAAAATGCTTAAGTCTTTGCCTTTGGTGAGAAACAGTTTTACCTTCGTGTTATGAATTTTAGAGCTCCATTATTTTCTAATAACAGCATTTAAGCAAAGAAAGAGGTCATAGTTAGTGTGAGGCAAAAGGTACCTAATACACTGCCTGGCCAAAAAAAAAGTCGCCACCTGGATTTAACTAAGCAAATAGGTACAAGCTTCCTATAGGATAAGTACTGCATAGGCGATTATCTTTCAGCTGATGCAATGAGTAACTCCTCATTTCTTAAACAACCATGGCAAAAGACACATCCTGTGGTCGTGGAAAAGACGTTAGTCTGTTTAAGAAGGGTCAAATCATTGGCATGCATCAAGCAGAGAAAACATCTAAGGAGGTTGCAGAAACTACTAGAATTGGGTTAAGAACAGTCCAACGCATCATTAAAAACTGGAAGGATGGTGGGGAACCATCGTCTTCCAGGAAGAAATGTGGTCGGAAAAAAATCCTGAATGATCGTGATCGGCGATTACTTAAACGTTTGGTCAAATCAAATCGAAGAAAAACAACAGCAGAACTCAGGAGTATGTTTAATTGTGAACGCAAAAGCATTTCCACACGCACAATGCGAAGGG
Organism: Xiphophorus hellerii; assembly: GCF_003331165.1. Classification (NCBI taxonomy): domain Eukaryota; kingdom Metazoa; phylum Chordata; class Actinopteri; order Cyprinodontiformes; family Poeciliidae; genus Xiphophorus; species Xiphophorus hellerii. Next base: position 8,975,312 of record NC_045690.1, read on the forward strand.
AACTCAAGGGGTTGGGATTGAACAGCTGTGTAGCCGTAAGAAAACCTCTAATCAGTAAGCCTAACCAGAAAAAAAGGCTTCCGTTTGCTAGGGAGCATAAAGATTGGACTCTGGAGGAATGGAAGAGGGTCATGTGGTCTGATGAGTCCAGATTTACCCTGTTCCAGAGTGATGGGCGCATCAGGGTAAGAAGAGAGGCAGGTGAAGTGATTCACCCATCATGCCTAGTGCCTACTGTACAAGCCTGTGGGGGCAGTGCTATGATCTGGGGTTGCTGCAGTTGGTCAGGTCTAGGTTCAGCAACATTGTGTGCCCAAAGAATGAGGTCAGCTGACTACCTGAATATACTGAATGACCAGGTTATTCCATCAATGGATTTTGTCTTCCCAAATGGAACGGGCATATTCCAAGATGACAATGCCAGGATTCATTGGGCTCACATTGTGAAAGAGTGGTTCAGGGAGCATGAGACATCTTTTTCACACATGGATTGGCCACCACAGAGTCCAGACCTGAACCCCATTGAGAATCTTTGGGATGTGCTGGAGAAGGCTTTGCTCAGTGGTCAGATTCTCCCATCATCAATACAAGGTCTTGGTGAAAGATTAATGCAACACTGGATGGAAATAAATCTTGTGACACTGCAGAAGCTTATTGAAACAATGCCACAGCGAATGCGGGCTGTAATCAAAGCTAAAGGCGGTCCAACAAAATATTAGAGAGTGTGACCATTTTTTGGTGGCAACTTTTTTTTTGGCCAGGCAGTGTATAAGGTTGTTCTGTAGGAATATTTGCGTCTGGACAACCAGTTACTTAGCAAGAATATTGTAAATGGTGTCTGAGCCTTAGCAGGGTGTTTTCAATCTCATTCATATTCACATTTCAGGTCAAAACAGCAAAGCTCATGTTGATATGAGGGTTCTGAGCAAGCTTCAAATTTAAATCATATTGTGCTTAACCTTTTCTTACGAGAGGTCTAGCTCTTAGTTTTTGACAATGCTCTCAGATAATATTTCCCTTGAATAACACTTCTCCATTGCCTTCAGCTTGCAGATAAAGTGTTCCAAACTGCGCAGCTATCTCAAAGAAATCTGTGGCAGGGAAGCACAAGCGAAAATGAGAAACCTTCAGCTTAAGAGAGATGTGGAGTGCATGGAAATTAGCATGGAGTACAGTTCTGACCATGGAACCCTGCAACAACAAAAGGTACTACATTCACTCACACTGCTATGTGTTTATCAACACAGTTTCAGATTGCTTATGTAGATTTTCCCTTGATATAAGCACTATCAACAGACTGCAAAATCCCTAACCCAAGCAAGCAAATATTTTATTCAAAATCTGATTAAAAAACACCTCTAGCGGTAAACAAATGACTTAAAGAAAAAGATTACTTTAAACACATTTTGTACACATTAGCTTAATTGCCACATTGTACATTTACTACTTAGAAAATGCATAGTAGACAAGTAGACAGCCCATTGAAATTGCTCGCAGTGGCTTGATGTGAGAGAAGTAAACACTCAAACAGTCCAATTTATCACCACAAGCAAATGAACAAGGGACAAAACAATGAGCCAGTCAGATTATCACTTAAAACTCAATGACAGTGCTTGACAGCTTAATATCAAATTAACAAAATTGGCTAATTATGACTCACTGAGTTAATTGCCCAATATAGAGACTCTGAAGTGCTCCAGAGGTTTAGTCATTCTCTCCCCTCAAGCAGTTGGTTTATTTCCTCTGAATGCTTTTGAGCCCTATATGTTTGTTTTTGTTTTGGTGATTTTTAGCATCACTCTTGCATTAATGGTTTTATTACCACAATTATGACACCTGAAAAAAATAAATATTCCTACACTAATTTGGGAAAGTTTATTTATTTTTAAACATAAAGAAACATATTAAAAAAGGTGTATATTTGAGCTAAACCAAGGCTTATTGTTCGATTGAAATACAATTACTGTGTGAGTTTAGATTAAGGCAGTCAGTCAGATAAACGTTAAGGAGAGTATCTTCTTCTACACCAGGCACGCTCACTTGAGAAAACTCGCTTTGACTGATAGCCTGCTGCTCCAAGGTTGCCACTTTAGGTTCTTTGTAGTCATATAATATTGAGCACTGGTATTGGAGGTATTCCTTTTCTAATGCTATGTGAATATGATTATTTTTCTATATTGTATCTGGTTATTTAATACATTTTTATACAGGCTGACTTTTTGGAGAAGATTTTTAGATTCACTGAAGCGAGCAGCAAGACAGAGGAGCTGGAAGGAGCAAAGGTAAAAACTGCTAATATTTTGGTGCTGTAAAATTTTTGAATAAGAGCATCAAGCTTCTTGTGTATGCTACATTTTGCTGCTTTTGTATTGCTTCTTTATATTTTGTGCTTATTTTGTTGGTTCTTTTTAACTCGTGCTCGATGCTCGTATTTAAAAATGTTTACAAGGTTTATGCAAATTACAGACAGCTCTATCGGGGCTCTGTTTTCAGATTTAGGAGAACAGAAAAAAGCAGACATTATGCCTAGTAAATCTGTAGAGGAGTTTACGTTTAAACTGTGTATCTGTAATAGCACAGGTGTCTAATCCTTGCTGGGGAGTCTGCACAAGCAGTGTAGTTCAAGCCCATGGCTGCTTTCTCCCTTCACTTAAAGCAGTTAAAGCTCTTTTAGATGAAATGTCTAAGACATCTCACAATAACTTGGAGCATGCTGTCTAGAGCAGTCACTTGTAACTGTGTGCAGCCCCCCACCCCCTCCCTCAGCCTGTCGATATTGTAATGAGCAAAATGGTACCGTCACTCCATTATGCATACAAGCCATTGGCTGGCAGTGTGCATGTCCCTCAGGCTGCAGCATTCATTAAGGAAAGCTTACCGGGCTGAAAGCTGGAGACAGATGATAACGGGATATGATTTTCATATTTAATACATTCCTTGGAAGAGCACACGCGTGCCGCAGATTGATAGAAGAATCAATTGCTACTTTAGTGAAACACTTTCTACTTTGCCCTGCAGCTACCGATGGAATCACTCAGCCAAGAAATTAACTTTTCCTCTTTTTTTTACCTACTTTGTGGATCTGCTGGGCAGGCTGCATGGGTTACAGTGAATGTTATTAAGCAGCTAACTGTTTGGTATTTAAGACGCTTATCAGAAAAGAAACAGAAGCTACGCTTTTTGTTGTTATGTTTGGAGGGAGGCTTTTTTTTGCTCTTCTCTCTCCCTCTCTCTCTTCCCTCTTGGTGACATTGCAGACATGAATCAAAACTTGTCTAAAGGATTTTTCACAAGATTAAAAGTTAAAGCATTGATCCTGACACATTAGTATAAAACATAGTAAGAAGAAAACTCTAACCTTTGCCCAAATAAACTACACTTCTTATGAATCAAGCTGGTGACATATAGCGAGTGAATCTCAATAGATAAGGGTATTATTTAAAATTGTGTTTATGTCAGTTGCAAATCTATCTAAATCATATATAGATTAATTACACTGAGTGTTGAATTTGAAGTATTTTCATTTTTCATTATGGCTGGCAAGTAATGTGTTTTGGAAATCTTTAATATTACATAACACCAATAATAAAAGTAATTTTGATAATTTTTGTTTTAATTGCAATATACAATCACTTGGAAGACTCCTGGCTTGATAGTTATCCAGCAGACAGTCATTGGCATCCTTCATGGGTGAGCTGTGAAATGTCATTGCTAAGAAACTGGCTGTTCAGACTGCTGTCTGCAAGGATTATTCTTGGAAAGTTTAGTGGAAGGGGAAAAACAAGCCGACTAGAGAAAATTTTGAAGCAAAACCCAAGAGTTTTAATGGAAAGTGGAGGGTTGAGTAGCTAATTTATAGTTGAGCTGGGATTAATGCTGCCAAACTCTCCAGTGCTGTGAAAAAAATACCCACATAAATGCCACTTTCTGATTACCTCCAGTGCCAAACAGTTATTAATACAAAGGGAACCCAAACCAAAGTATTGATTCTATATACTTTACAGTACCTGGACTTACTGCTCAAATATCTGACATCCTTTTTTTTTTAGTTGGGCTTATGATATAAAAAACATGTTTTGTAAGATCCACGCTAAATTTTGAGATGAAGGTTTTAATTTCTTGCTTTTTCTTCATTATGATGTTCCCACAACTCGGTGACTAAAAACATACATTCACTTTGGAGATTGGGGACAGTTTATGTTCATCCAACAGACTAAATATATCATTGACCTTTAGATTTTTACTCTATGGCAGTTAAAATATATTGTCCTACCAGATATGAATCTGTATGCTGCATAGGATTTGTTATTTGAGTTGCTTAAATAATTTCACTTTTGATTATAATTAACTAAACACTTCTACATGTGTTAAATAACACTTCATTTTCAGAAAGAAACTCCAGATGAATATTTTTCTGTTTTTCCTGAATGCAGAGTAAAGCTGTGCAAAGACGACAGTGGGACAACAGCAAGAACTTTAAGCAAGTGGAAATTTTTATGGACCGCCAGACCTCCAGGGGCTATGATGCCGAAGCTGGCACCACAAGTGTACACTCACACCAAGCATTGCAGCGTTCGCCCAATCGCAGCGTTCAGCCGTGCGAACGTCTACCGAGTGGCCTTTTGAAGGACTTCAGAGTTGGCGGAGAGGATGCCGCCAGTAAGCGAGCGCATTTATCAGATGACATTTCAAGCTCAAACGATTCCCCTGACGGCTGTAATTTGAGTGACAAACATGAAAGAGTGTCGGGGCTGCTCCCATCTGCTCGTGCCTCAACAGCGGCAGCTGGTTGTGTGGCTTCTGCAAGTGATGATGAACGAGAAGCTTCACCTCTGGTGACCTTGACGAGGTCTGAGAAGAATCCATTTCCCAGCAACGGTAACCCTGCGATGGCTAAGAATCCCGCTACAGAACCCACTGACTCCCAAGAGGTGGCTCGCAAGCCTCTCATAATGGGAGATGAAGAGAGAGGTCTTAGCCATTTGAAGTCTGAAACCACTTTCAGAAAAGGAGCTCAAGAGACATCAGGTTTGCAGTGATATTTCTTCCTTACTACCTTGTTGTAGCTTTTATCTGCCTTCACAGAAACAGTTTTTAGCACTTTATTTTGCCCTTTGAAGTTTTTTTATATTTTTCTTAAAAACAAGCGATACTTTTTGGGTTGTTTACATTCAGGAAAATGTGAGAGTGTTGGAGAATCATGCTCAGATGTGCAGTTGTCAGAGAGCAGTTCCAGTGACCTGACAATTTCTTTGACACAATCGGAGCTTGAGGAGGATTTACCAGCGGAGGCAGCATCAGAGAGAAATGCCTCTTGCAGAGGAAGTGGTGATCACAAACAGCATCGTACTGATTCATCCCCCCACTCTGATGAGTCTAAGAACACAGAACGGTTAAACAGTGAATCCTCAACACCGGGGGTGACTTTGAAAAGGTAAAGTATGTTTGAAGTGTTTTGGTTTCTGAAATTTTAAAGAGACTATCCAGTGTTGTTTTGTTTTCACCTATAAAGCTACACTGACAGCAAAAGTACATCTGGGTAATGTTGCCTGGATTTCCACTATACAGAGTTTCACAAAATATTAGATTTGAAGAAAGAAATCTGCATTTCTTCCTTATTTGTGTTTGGGTTGATGACATCACAAGAGGCATGTGAATTTAGCTAATCATCTAGTCATGAACACAAGTGACAAGAAACTTTTAATATAGCATTCAAGTTGTGTTTAATTACAAGGGGTTGATCCTAATGTCTTTGATGACCCCCAAGACATAATGGATACTGCCATGGATGGCGAACAGTGACAGTGATTATCTTCTAGACTTTAACTCTTAAGACCTTGTTCTATTTTCAGTATTTTCCATTTGAGTGGTGTCCCTGCACATTCCTTACCCAAACATCATCTCTCTGATCTCTCTCATCATTTGGCCCCACTCTTCTGTACCAAGTGCTTCCAATTTATCTTACAATTTTTTGAATAAAATTTGGATACATGACTTTGTTAAACAACATCTATTAATAGAATGTCAAAGTTTTTGTTTGATCATTGGAGGTTCTGTGTTATGTTAGAAAATCATTGTGATGTTGTGATAAATTCACATTTCCTTAATTCTCTCTTTTATGCTTCCAATTTCATGTGTGACCTTTAACTCCTTGATTACTGTAATCAGTGTCAAGTGTGGGCATTCTGTACAGGCTCCATACTGAATTATCCTATTGAGATGCAAAGGGTGAACTTATGGTACTTTTACACAATATTAGTAATTATTGTTTTCCAAAATGTCATATTAATTTACTAATGTAGATGCAGTGATACTATATTCAACTTGTGCACCCTTATCCGGAGTATTAATCTGTCATATTTTATAGAAGTCAACAAGTCTAAATGGGGGTTTTTGGAGGGAGTATATCTCTATATTTTATAAAAATATTAAACTACACCAAAAAATAGAAAATATGAAAACTGGTACAAAATTGTTTGTTTACAGGTACGAAATGGGAGCAGGAATAAATTAAATGGGAATGTGTACGTAAACAAAAAAACTCCTGGAACAATTTGATAAAAACACAAGGAAAAATGGGAAAGAACAAAGAAAATCTAATCAGTTGCTTTATGCCTTTTTTGTGTCATGAGAGACATTCTTGCATAGACACTAGTTTATGGGAGGATTCACTTTCTTTTCTTATTTAAATAATTATTTGCATCAAACCAGCAAAATAAATTAAAACTAACTGACAGTGGCCCATTTTTCTGTGTTTTCTTCTGTTTTAGGACATTGTCCTTTTAGAGTTGGCACAATTTAGTGAAAATTTTTCCAAAAACCTAAGCTAAGCTTGCATAAAAGAATGTTCTGTGTGCTCATCCTGAACCACATTGCAGTTAGTGATAGTGGGTGAAGTTCTTTGCAAGTATCAAATCTGGGGCTGACAGACAGGAGCTGAGGGAGTCACAGTCCATGCCACAGTGTTGTCTGCAGCTTCGCATTAGCAGTGGCTGTTGTGGCAGTGATGCATCTTATAGAGGGGAGAGCTCAGGACCTGTCCACAACAATATTGCCATAATCCAAGATAATGCTCTAACAGAGCAATTTTCTGCTTGAGAGACCTCAGGAAGTCCCCACTGGAGGAGGAAATTGTGGCACCATAGAGTGTTCTGGAGGGTGGGCATGTGGACAGCACTTACAGCCACAAATCCTTAGCGTGATGATGGCTTCTGAGTTGAAGGATCACTTTGGATGGAGTCGGAGTCACAGAAAACCCCATGTGAATGTTTTTGCACACAGCGTTTCTGCTTTTTTCCCCTCTTCATATAAGCAGGCCCTTGTGTGCATTTTACAAACCACTTTATTTTTGTGCATTTGTAAACATATTTGTTTATTTTTTTCTTCTCTCTCCTCTTATGCTACATTATAGATTATAATCTGCTTACTGTATCTGTTATAAATATCACAAACCTTTCTGAGCACTGTCTAATTGGAAGCACATTATTTAAAAGTTGGTACAGCCTTTGTGTATTTCTAAAGCAGTTTGAAAGATTATATTTTCCCTCTAAGGATGCAGCAGGCACATTTATGTGTGGTCTAGCATATTTTTTATGCTGTGACCCCAAGAGGAGTTGCAGTTAGCCTGCAATGGAGAGACGACGGTGGGGGCTGCTGCCACCATTGTTAACACAGAGAGCTTCTGTGTCTGAGGAGAGAACCAGAGGCTTTGATGTAAAGCTCAGAGAACATCCTGCGTCTATCGTCTCCCTCTGTTTCCCTCTCCCTTAAGGTTAGAGTTTATATCGCTCCTTCCATTCAAACCCCATTCCCAAGCAATTCATTAGATTATCCCATTATATTTTCTTCCTCCAGCACGGACAGACTGAGAAAGACTGAAATATTGTCTGAGTTTCTTCTCATAATGGCCCCAGTGTGTCCGCCTCACAAATACAGTTTCACCTAACTGCACAATGGCTCGAGGCTTTTTGGTACTGCCAATCGCTTTTAGTCCAAATTAAAGAGCAGTACATCATACTAATTCTATAGCAGAATAAAATTACATAATAATTAATTGTTATGTAATCACAATGTCATTGTAGGAGCACTGCAAGGTAAAGGAAGTAATATATTGTATATATTATACTGTGTATATGCGGACATACATATGTACTGTATAATATATAATATGCACTACATTGCATTAAACCTTTTTGTCCCTCTGCAAACTGCTATCTGCTTATTAGATACTGGTGGTGATTTTCCATGAACGTCAGCCTGGTTGAGTCCTTTCAAATCCTCCAGGCATATTCATATTTTTTTGCTGTTTGTAGAGTTCTTGTGCCGCCCCCAACACTATGCCGCCCAGGGTAGTGAACTATATTGCCTTTATCAAAAAAACCTTTTAGGTTTGACACTACAAAGGTAATTTTAGGACTAAAAAAATATATAGAAGACTTTCTCATGCAACCAAAGAAAATTCAGGACACTTCAATGTTTTCAATGTAGTCTAATGGAACTTTTAGGTACCTTGAAACCAGAACTTTTAAAAAAATATCTCAGTACTGCTAACTGATCCATGCTTAATATTGTTTTTCTTTTCTCATTTGTTTGCTATTTTTGTTGTGACTGGCATTGTAGTTTCTCTGATTCTCTGGCCATTTTCTATTTTCTCTCCCTCTAGTCGTGTTTGTCCATGTAACAGACATGATTTCCCATTCGCTCTGATTTGTTGATAAAATCTGCCCAACACAGTAAAGCAACCAGAACCTCCCATACTGTTTGCATAAGCTGTCAGAACAGGACACAATAAGAAGATAAATAACAGAGTTTGTCTCTTGAATTATCGTCTTATTGTGGAACATAGACAATATTTAAAGCCACAGCTGTGCTGGGACTATTTGTGGCTGCATTTGTCAGTTTGGTTGAGTTATTTTTGCCATCTGTGCGAGCAGTGTGCTTCCTCCTGACACCAATCACTCAATTTTGGGACCAATTCTGTGTGGTAAAAATCACCCGAGTCAGAACTGTGTGTTGTACAGTATTACTGCTGACCTCTTCCACCTAGTTAAAACATCCTGAGAACAGCAGCAACATACAAAGTAAAGATATACACCTGGACTATTTGCAGAAAATTCACTAATTTACTCTCATCTCTAAGACGTTTTCTACAAAAAAGAGGAACAACTTGTGGCACACTCAGACACATGTTTTGTCTATTCTTTCAGAATGTTAACAGGAAACAATCTGCGGAAAAAAGAGGGAGCAATTGTTTGCTGACCCTTAACCTAAGAGCCTATTACAGACTGTCATAAAGTCTTTCTGGCCTCTCTTTAAAGGATGGCGGCTCAGAATGTCTCTGTTGGGGTTTCTGGGAGAATTCAATGAGGAATTCTCTTTCTTGAGCTTAATGCACAAGAAAGAGATGAATTCTGCATATTCACATGCATTAGGGATCCATTTCTCATTTCGTAGCCTCACTAGGCCAGATTAAAGTTTAAATCTTCAACCAAAAGAAATCATCCAAAGGCCCCTCTATTTTTCTTTTAGGATTTTTTTTTTGTTTTCTGTGAGCTTTTAAGGTGTTTATAAATTCACTCTGTTTAATACTACGTTACTTATTACTTATTGGACAGGATTGAGCCTGCGTTTTACTACAGCAGCAGACAGAAGTTCTGCTTTTTGAGTGCTAGGTGTCAGAGCTTTTCTGTGCAACCTGTTATTACATGTGGCACCATCAACAGACAGTGAAGTGTTGAAATTCTGCATTGTTGCCGTCACGTTTTGATGGCCGGATTCTCCAGTGGTCCTTGAGTATCTCAAGGAAATTACCTGGAAAAAAAAAAAAAAAGAAACGTGTCACAGATTTTTGGATCAAATGGCATCCTTTTATTTTTTTTTATTTCCCTTTGCAATTTCAAACCAAATCGATTATATGACCTCCGCTTTTTATTTCCTTTCATCACAATATTTGCAATGTTTGTTTTTTTTTAGCCTCTCCCTGGAAGGACTTTTTAATCTGCTAGACAGCATCGAAGGGCGACTCCACGGCAAGCAGAGCCACGTGTACAGAGATTCCTCAATAGATGGGAGACAACTCAATAGGATTATCAGGTACATCCTTCCTGTCTTTCTTCAAACTTTACAATCTTATCTCCCCCTGTCTAAATGGAAAGCCATGTAAATTTATTTAATAGCTATGGAGCAGTTTGAGCAGATGAGAAAAACATATTATCCTTCTGCTGAGGGCTCTCACATTAGATGAAGTGTCATCACCATCAGGCGTGCGTCTTTATTTCTGAGGGGTTTTCAAACGCATGGGATTGTTATAGTAACCACCCTGGCTCGATTGTTATTGGGAGTCATAGAGATAGAGGACAGGGAATGTGTTTCATTAGACAGGGCTTCTTTTTCACAAGGTTTTTATACTTCATAGCATGAATCATTTACCATAATTGCTGCTCCTGTCGTAAAGCATAAAAGAATAAATGTTGCACAAGAACAGGGCTGTCTAAATACATAGTGTGTACTTACCTCCATCTGTTGTGCGACCATTTGGTGTCACGACCCTCATAATGTTTAGTCGCGCTGATGTTTATGATTATGCTCGTTTAGGATGTTTGTTTGTCTTCGATGCGTTCTCTGCAATGCTGGCCTGGGGCTCACCTCAGGGCTCCATGGCAATAGCTGACTGCTTTCTATACCGTATATTGGGCAGCCTTTGTGACGATGGAGCGGGCTTGATTGACGAGGACCTTGAAGCATGTGGAACTGTCGTCCTTCATGAGCTTCGGAGGTTGTCATGGAGCACGGAGAAGGGCTGCGTGCTATCACAGGAGCTGGTGAGAGCGCATCAGTCTAACACTGAGCCTAATGAAATAAGGTAAGGGTCAGTGAGTGTTTTTTATTTTCATGGTATCTCAAAAGTGATAAATGGTATTTCTGTTTGAATTTTGTTAATTGTTGTAGTTGTGCTTAATTATTTGTCTCAATAATGGGTTTTTGTTATTGTTTGAATCATGCATTTACAATGTCAATTGTGCAAAACTGTTTTCAATCTCTTAGCTTACTAGCTAAAATTGTGACTAATTTGTATTAATAAAATTAATTTTGTTTTTTTAAAAATGAAATAGACAAAGGTTTTTTGGTTTATAATAGGTTTAAAACAGACACCCAAATCATTATTGCTATAATAGCTGGAGTTCAATAGTTTTCTTTACTAAAAGCATTCAGTCACAGCAGAGGTGAAATCTGCTTTACAGACTGAAAGTTCGCTGTATGTTCTTTTTACTTTTATTTTATTTCTCCCTAAGGCAGTTTCTGAGATATCGCATGTTACAGTTTGATCGGTCTCCCTTGTTCACAAACCTGAAAGGTCATCTTTGGTGTCACCTCACACGGCATGGGTGAATGTCATGAGTAAATTAAAATGCCCTATCTGCGACTTCCAGTCCTTTTGGATAATGCGCAGTTATAGTCTGAGCCAAATCTATGTTCTGCTTCACTAGCCTATTGATTTCACTGAGACCTTTTCTATTATATACTCCAATTCTAAGAGACACATCCAGCAGCGTCGTTCTCTGGAGATGCCAATTGGTTGACCTCGACCTACTAGCCTGTTTTTCTGCCTGAGGTCATATTGGTATCTGTATCTATTCAGTGTTAACTGGAAATTAATCAATAATCTATAGTTCTGACATTGTTTATAGACGTTATGTTACAGAAAACAATCCTTTCCACAAAACATCTTCAAAACATTAACTTATCAAATGTAATGTATTTTGCTGTAGTCAAACTTGCTCACATTTATGACTATTTATGCTCATTTTAATCTTCGTTTAAATTTTTTTCTAAAGAAGGCACCTTTTTTGTTCATTTTTCTTGCTGCCCTACCCCCACCTCAACTACAGCACCAGCCTCCCTCCCAATGCGGCTCGGCTGTGGGATCGCTGGTTCAAGCACGCCCTTGTGCTCAAGGAGAGCCGTGTCCTCAGCACTGAGCGCCTGGTCCAACTGTTTACGCCGCTTCTGCTGGAGCGTGATGCCGACTACAGCCAGCAGGTAGCGTCAAAGACGCGCGCACACACTCTCTCATAGGACACACAGAGAGTCATGCAGTAATAACACATCCACCCATTTTTAACAAGCGGACATGGCTTGTTATTATACTTCTGTTTCTTTTTTGTTTTGCTTGCCCTTGGAAAAAAGGTTTGGTTTTCCTGCTCATGAGATTCTTTAATGGAAGGCCTTTTCACACAGCAGTAATTACAAATCACTCTCAAATGGTTCACTATTAAGACAATACTTGCTTTTAATTAAGATTTTACTCATCAGCTGAATCAGTTTTAAAAAAGTCTGCTCTTTAAAAACTTTCTCTTCTTTATTATTGTTTGACATTTTCCTCACACTCATGTTGCAGACGTATTCATACTATGCTTTCACATTTTGTCACATTAAAACCACTGGTTTCAATGTATTTTAGAATTAATTTTTGTGATAGACTAATGTAAAGTAGTTCAAGATTGTAATCTGGAAAGAAAAACGACACTTAAAAAAATAAAAATGATAAAACATGTAATCTGTTACAGCATGTTGCTACCTCCATTCTTGCTTTTCCACAAAAATATTAATGTTTGGTCTCATCTGTGGAGCACCTTCCTTCATTAGTTTGCTGTGCAAATACGGAAAGGTTTCAAAGAGTGTGAAAACTTTCATAATCAACAAGAGATTATTTACAATTACTGTCCAGCTATGGACCCTTGTGTTTTGCTCATTTGTTTTGACTCATATTACTGGGATTATTGTGGCTTCAATTTGTTGCTGCAGTACACCCGACTCAATGAAAGAGGCAAAGAGGAAGGCTGTAGAGCCTCTTGAAAATATGAACTCACAAAAGAAAGAGGGGTACATCCATCTACATCATTGTATCCAAGTGCATCAGAAAGAGGCTGAGTGAAATCTTTCTCTTCCTTTATTGCTTTGAGTCTCGCTCCATCTATTCCTCCCTCCTGTCCTCCACTCCCCCCATCTCTCCCTTTATGTCCCTCTGTCTTCCTGTACAACCGCTCACTCTGCACATGGGCTCAGACAGACATTTCCATTCACGTCCCGCCACGCAGCCTGGCTACTCCAACAAATGGGAGCATGCAGCTCGCATGCACACACTCAAAGTGGCCCTTTGAATATTCAAGTGCTAACAGTTGCATTCATTGATATTTAAAATGCAGTAGATGAGCGAAAGCCCTCAACTCACGGTACATTTGACTACATCTAAAAAAAAGGAATTTTAGGGACAAGAATTAAGACGGTTTCTTTTGCGGGAAAGTCAGATCGGCATGTGTTTGTATCTTTTTCTCCTCTGAAAAAACATTAAATCGTTCGCATTGTTGATCTTTTCTGTGACCACCTGATAACGAATTACAATGCACTTAAATTTTGTCACTGTCAAAATCCCCCTGATCATCCCCTTCATATTAGCGTTCATTTAAAGTTCCAAATGGCTGTCCAAGGCTGAGAGGAAGCCTTTGATCACAAAAGAGAGATCATGATGGCAGGATTTGATTTGGGTGTGGAGAAAGGAAATCTGTGTGTGGCATCTCCCTGAACAGCTTCTCTTAATTGTGTGTCCTCATCACCACAGAGATAAAAATGAGCTGAAGAGGCGGGAAGAGAGTAGTTTGTCTCGATCCTCTCAGCCAAGAGGAAAGATATCTGAAACGTGTTGCACATTAACGGCAGGGTGATTGCATTCTTTAGAAAGTTCTTTAATCTCATGGATGAGAAGAGAGGGAATGAGAAAAGCTAAAGTGATTGAAGGGGAGAGCAGGCGCAACGGCGTGAAAAATAATCTTTTTTTTTTTTTGTTAAACGAGTGAGGGACTTTAAGGTTATTGGATGTTGGTGTACGAACACACATTATGGCTGCACCTCGGCGTGAGCAGCCATGGCCAAAGTTCAATTTGACGCTTCCTTCACAAAATGAGAACAATTAAGAAGGTGGTTTTAATTTGTGCTGTGCGCAGGCCAAAGTGTTTCTGAGGGCACTTCTCTCCCGGTCCAGTGAGGAGGGCCCCTCGGCAGAGGATGAGAGTGACTCTTCTTCTTTGTGCAATAATTCCTCCGCCTTGGCCGTCGCAGACGTGGAGCCCTCCCGATCGGTATGCCCGCAAAACATCCAAGGTAACTGCAGATATTTATATCGCACATCATGCTTACAGTGAGAGCTCTAATAAAGTTGTATGCAAAAAATGATACACTTGGTACAAAAAAATCTGAGCTTTTAATTCATTTAATACGTCCTAGCATGCAATCAAATCTCTAGGTTGCACCAATTGAACCGAGAATTGAGCTCTGCTTCTTATGACACTGTGAACTGTCTGTGTTTTCTTTTCCACAAATTTCTCTCTAGAAACTAATAAATAAAAGTAAAGAAAAAAAAAAGATTTTTCAACCAGTCATCAGTTATTAATAACAGAAGCAGAGGAGATGTCCCACTTGGTCTGTTAGAGGGTATTTTCTTTCAAATTTATCTATAAATAGACAATGTAGACTAAAGATTTTCTGACTATATTTTGTAATTTCTATGAGGATAATAAAAAAGAGATGATATCATTATTTAAAAAATGATCCAAGTTTTTCTTGCAATACGTGTCGCATGCAATCAGTAGAAAAATAGTCACACATTATCTAATAGCCTTCTTCACTGCACTTAACCTGTAAACAGCAGACAAAAATGCATTTAATCATATTTTCAAAAATTTTATTTATTGGAATTAAGTGGAAAAATTGACTTGACAGCAGAAATACACATCTTAACTTGCAAAAACCACTATTTCACAATAAATATTAATTTTATTTTTTTATTATTATTTTATTTTACCAGGTAGATTTAGTAAGGTAAGATTATTGCAGTTTTTTTATCTGACTTCAACTTATGCTGATTCTTAACAGTCTGTGTTACTTTTGCTGAATGATTTTGAAAGGCTTTTTCTATATAATTTTCAAATCCAGCATATTCAATGACAATTGAGACTAAAGTTTAAAGAGATCAAATAGAGCAATGTTGCTGTCCTTGGTTCATCCTTCCTGTTAACTGTTGAAATACTTTTTTTTCTCTTTTTCTATATCTATCATGTTTGGAATCCAGGATATTCCTGGATTCCAAACAGATGGAGGTTAAAAGCTTAAAATTAAATGGAGCAGTGTTCTACTTTCTTCAGCCTTTCTGTTATCTGCTGAAAGTCTTGCTTTCTCTTGCCATGTCACAGCCTCCACAAACCTCAGACATAATTTGACATGTCATAGAAAATAGTTTCCTTTTAAATACGTCAGATTTTTCTGACTTCAGTGATGCTGCCGAACAGCGACTGTTAAATACCTTTCTCTGAGTAACAGCATCCACACTGAAGAGTGTTATGGTTAGCATGATGTGGAAGCACTCGTGTATAATGCATTCACCGGAAAAAGGATTGGATTTTTGAGTTTACGAGCAGCCGACCACTGGTCAAGGCCAATCAAGCTGGAAATTGCTCAATTCTGGTTCTACAGACAGTTTCTTTGTTCATCTTCATAGATGTAAACGCTATTCATTGCTATTTTACTTTTGCTTTTTGAGTCTTTTATGCAGACAAACATGTATGTTCTTTTGTGGAAAACATGTTTGCACAGAACATGTTATTTACTTTGCCAGTTTTTATGCAGTCTTTCATTCAGATATAAAGAAGGACCCCCTTACCAATTTCTGTCCAAGACTCACTTTCTCCCTCGCGTTGCTTCTCAGTGTGTGCTTTTCTTTCTTACAGAACTACAAAGCACTGAAGAGGACAGCCAGGACAAAAGCCTGGTGGAAAGTGGTCCTATTAGAGGTAAAAAGGCATTGCTGGTGCCTCAGCATTCACACTGTCCTTATGTTGTGGTTTGTTTTTCTTCCCACTGCAGTGAATAATGGGCTCCTTTACACAATGGTTGAGGCTGGATGATCAAGGTGAATCCAGGGTCAAAGTCCCACCTGAAGAGCCATGCTAGTTCTCTCTAATTATCTCCCAAGAAAACACTAGCAGTGTTTCCAGCCTGGTCCGACGAATTCTGGCAGGACTTATAATTCGCTGGCCCGGCATAATGCGGTTTGCTTTAATTGTCAGGGCGCCAGTGTAGGCAGCGCAGAAGATCTGTCATCGGTTCTCATTATCTTCTAAACAATGCTCTGGCAGGGCTGGACTTGAAAAAGTACTAGATGTGACGGCATCCTGGAAGCAGTTGGTGTGCCCATCCCTCAGCTCACCTCTGAAATGTAAAGCCATTCCCACATTACCCGTGGCTGTCCGATTTCCAACTGGGCTTTTCATGCCTCCGCATCCCTAAGGTGCACAGCCTGCAAAATGAGTCCAGTTTGATATTGTACATCTAATCAAAAGAGCTATAACCAGCTTAAAAAAAAAGAAGAAAAAAACATTACTAAAGATTTTGCAAGGAAAAGATTTTGCTTTCCTGAGCAACATCAGTGTCGCAATCAAATACCATGACCTTGGAACTGAGAGTAATTGCTCAGAGATGTGTGCCTGTAGCATTAGTGGGTAGATGTAGAAACAGAGTGTGTAAAGAGCTTTGGGAGATTGCTATCCTGTGTCAACATTTTCAGCAAAAAAATAAATTTACCAACTGAATAATTACTTTTAAAACTAGTTAGGTAAAAGTATTCACACCCCCTAAAAAAGTGTCGGAGTAGAAAGTTTCTCACTTTTTATCATTTTAGACGCTCAAACTGAAATATATTTTATTGGAGTTTTATGTGGTACACCAACACAATGTACTACATAATTGTGTAGTAAGAAGTTATGACATGTGGACTTTCTAATTTTATACAAACTAAAATTTAAAAAATTGGCATGCATTTAGAATTATCTTTTCAAACATTTCTCTATCAGCTTTGCTCATCTTCAGATTTTTGCCCCTCATTCTTTTAAGCAAAATAACTCAGGCTACATCAGATTAGATGGACAGTGTCTGTGAACATTTCCAAGCCAATATTCTCAATTGTATTTAAGTCTGTACTTTGACTAGGCCATTCTAACACACCAATATGCTTTGATCTAAATCATTCCATTGCAGCTCTGGCTGTTTGTTGAGGGTCGATGTCCTGTTGGAAATTAAAGTTCTGGCCAAGTTTTATTTATTTATTAATTAAGTTTATTTGATAAGGACAGACACACAATAAAGAAACTGAACATGCCTGTATCATGGCGCTTACAGCGTAAGTTAATTTTCAGGACTTGTCCCTAGATGAGCTTTTATAAACAGTATATCTAAGATATGACTAAGATATGAAATAAGACTAAAAGAATAAAATAATTAAAAGTGATAACATAAGCAATCACACACATGAAGCAGAGTTTCAAGTCTTTTCCAGCTTTTAGGATTTCCCCATATTCATCCTAATCCGACTCGTCAAGTCTGACCGACTTCCCTGCCCCTCCCGAAGAGAAGTCTCCACCTATCATTATGCTGCCACTACCGAGACATTTTGGCCTGATTTGACCAGAGCACCTTTGCTGTTTGTTTGCTGTGCCTGATTGGCTTGTTTTTTTCTCTTAGCCAGTGTCAGAAACACCAAATCACTTGAGTGATTAATATTCTTTAAACCGTAAATGGTATGAACTTCTCTAGATCTATTCTAGTCATTCTGAAGACACAAAGTGCTTTTACACTTATCAGTTTCCATCATCCAATCTAGCTCACAGCGTTTTAACGGTCATAAACCGATATGCAGATGGTAGACAACTTTGGATTTAATCCACATGTGACAGGGGAGACTGGAATCACAATTCTGCTCTACTTTTTGATGGTCCATCATCTAAAAACCCAATTAAAATACATTGAAGTTTATGACAAATTTGTCTTTTTTGTCTCCCCAATAAACACCATGTCTTCCCCTTAGATATTGTTTCCCAAGTTATTGTTTTACAGTCACTGGTATGTCACTTCCAGTTCAGCAGCGAACCAAAAAATAAAATTCAGCATGTCGCCTCATCAAACACTAAAACCTGTGGAAGTCAGAAAACCCGGCCTTTTAAGCTAATATTTGACCTTGACTTTGTATGTGTTTGTGTCTGTGTGTGTGCCCCCCTGAGCAGAGACAAAAGCATATAAGTTACTTAAACAGTCAGCCATGCAGAAAAGACTGCCGAGTTCTGAAGAGGAGGAGGAGGAAAGCAGCTTTTCGGGTGAGCGACTGGAACTTGATCATTTAAAATCTTGACGTCTTTTGTTTACTCATTTGTGCATATTAAGGGAGCCCAAGACTAGTTTTGAGCTTCCTTATAAGTATGAATTCAAGTATGGACTGTGAATTAGCCTGTGATGAGATCAATCAGGAATCAAATGGTTTTATCTGGGCTTGTTTGCTCTTTTAAGGAATAAATCATGGCCATGAAGAGGACCTGGGGAGGGCCAAACGCTCCTCACATCAAGACCCTTACCCTCGGTAAGAACATTGTTGTTATTCAACGGGCCACAGGAAATGGGCCACCAGACACCAAAGTGGTTGATGTACATTTGCATGGCAGCTCTCATAATTCCCTGTTCATTTCCATAAGATCAAGGGGGCACCACCCATTAACTCGCTTACAAAGACAAAAGGCCCCTAAAGCCCCTCTTACTCACTGTTAGCCAGGTTCAACCAGAGTTCCAGGATTCAAAAGCAAATCAGCTGCCTGGAAAAATAAATTGGAGCCATAACACTACTGTTTTCAGCCTTGTTGTCAGAATGCAAACAGATCATGTCAAGAACAGAATCACCGAAAACTGTTTCAGAAGAAGGGGACTCGAGAGTCGATAAGGACAAATGTCCTCTCATTTGTCACCCTCCAAACATTATTTACCGTCTAATGATAACTGGCTCGGCAGAAGCTCACACCGTCTCGGTTACATTTGAATATCAACACAACTTCATCAAATCTGCAATCGCTTTTTAGGTCCTCAGAGCGCCTCTTCACCACAGACCCATTTGGGCTTTAGTAATGGCTGGGTAAACGTTATGAGGAATAATCTTCTCTGATTTCATGTGATTACTGGGCAACACGCTGACACGAGGGCTGAAGTCTGTATCTCCCTGTCAAACAAGCGCTCCAGTCTGCCTATTAGTCCATGGAAGGGTCTAATGGCCTGGCTCTATTGTGGTCCTCCTCACTCTTGCCCCTGCCAGCTCCACTGACCAACGTATTTAATAAACATGAGCCAATTTTGGGCAAAAAAAAAAAGCCCTTCTCAGGTGGTGTCTGCCTCACAGTCAGGGATGTGCATGTGGAATCCGCAAAGTGTGTGATTAAACAAAATTTGCTGGGCAAAATGCGGACATCCCAAATGCAACGATGAGACATAAGGTATGTGTGTAAGTAAAATAGGACAAATGGGTAGTTAGGCATGTCTAACACTGTAATCTCCTCTCAGTTGGGAGAGCGACATCTTAATCTTCCCCTTGTCGTAGCACAGATATCTCTAATTTTTCCGCTGTGCTCTGATTTAAGCATTCCCCTTACCACAGCTACTTTTGCAGTTTATTGCTTCCACAAGTGGTCTGGAAGCCTCGCACTTCAACAGAAGCACAACACTGCAGCTTTTCTCCTTCTCTCCGTCTTTCTTGCCCCTTCCTCATCCCTCTTTGCCTTTTCCTCTCTGTCATCCCGTGTTTTCCTCTCCCTCCTCTCCATCCCGCTTGTTAATTATTTGCTTTATTTTGTCAGCGAGCTCATGAGTGACTTCAAAAGGAGGACGGAGCTGGACTCGAAATATACAAAAATGGCTCCGTCTCTGTTGTCTTAGACAATAATTATGATTTGCCTGTTAAGCCTGGGACTACAGCAGAGGGATTGTAGTTTAAAGCAGAGGCTTTGGTACAAAAATGCATTTATAGCCCTTTGTGAAGCTCCTCATTATGTGTGGGCTCGATTCATTAAGTAATTGGTTTGCAGTTGTTTACATGAGTATTAAGGCCTTCTATTCAGGGCCTTTGAGAGATACATTGTGCAAATGTTGCATGTTATGAATGCAGAATGAGAGGCGGGGGGCCAGTGCTATTGGCCAAACACTGCTCCCGGCTGAAAAGCGAGAGAAAAGCTCTGGGTGCTGCTTTGCATAGTAATGACTCGGCCTTAATAAGCTTTACAGATTAAAAACATGCAGTCTATACAAGATGCAAGGAGATACTCTTAACACATTTATATGCGCTCATTTCTCTATTATGGAGTTGGAGAGATTTGGAGTCTTTCATATTCTTTTTTTCCCCCTCTGCTTTGCTTTCTCCCACACAGCGTTTTTCAGTCTGATACTTTTATGAACTGTTCTGTTTATTGTGTTATAACTTGCAGGGAGGCGGCTGATCTGCAACATTTATTACAGATTTTTTTTTTCCCCATTGTAAATCTTTTGCAGTCAAATCACTTTGTGGTTGAGTGGGGATGAAAAGAATAATGCACGAAGGAGTGAGTCTTAATAAGCAGCTGCACTCCATGTAAAGACCACTTGTTCCCCTTTGTATGCGAGTGCATGCCGCTGCTTCCTCTTGTGGAGGGAATAATCTTGCTTTTCTTTTCTGCAGGCATTTTTAGATGCCACTCCCTTCTTATTTTTCAGTTCAGGTTTTTAACTTACCATTTTAACCCACCCACCCTTTTCCACCCGGAAAAAAATCCCCCAAAAAACATCCTCAACGCACGTGCAGACGGACAAAACAAAAGGGCGCAGCCGTCCAACGGGATAATAAGTGCCGTGCCTAGAGCCTGCTTGACAAAAACCTTGACTCAACCATTAGTGGTTTACAGCTTTGGTTTGGACAACAGGATGTGCTCAAGCATTCGACCTCAAATCACTATGTGTCAAAATCAGAAGCTCTATCTGTCTCCTTTCAGACCCCTCCCCTCTGCCTCGCGTGAGGTGGGGGCTGCGTTTGCAGCATTGACGCTTCACCTAAAAGACAGATGGAGGGCTGGAGGGGGACGTGAGCTGAGAGAGGGGAGGGAAAAGGAGGAAAAATAAAAACGAGAACAGGAGTGGGGATGGAGTGGTCTTTCTGCTACAAAATCCAACAGTGAGCTAAGTCAAACAAAAAAAGAGAAAAGCAATGTAGCACATCAGAAGGATTATTTTTCTTTTCTTCTCTGAATGTTTCATTATGGAAGAACACTTCATAGAAAAATAAAGAAATTACTAATTGTTTTCTGCTTTTTACACCAAACATTGTTGGATTTGCCACTTTCAGCCACAATCACCTGAACTGAGATCAGAATGGGCCAATTTTCTCCTTATTTTCTTCGATTAGCAGATTAGAATCTCAAAAATCATTTTTTAATTTCGTTTTCATTGATTATATATAAACTAAGAACTTTTAACACAATAACCAATGATAAGGATCTTTGAAGCATGTAACAAATTGTTTTTTTTTACAATAATGGAGATAATATGGTAAAAAAAAAAAAAAAAGTATATATAAAACAGACTAATACATGTATCCAAAACATTGCACCATAATTTAATTCAGGATTGGTGTTACATTTGGAATTGACAGGTCAGACCTCAAAGAAATCTGATATCACTCACACCTGATAACCATTAACCCTTTCTCCCTAAAATAACTAAGAAGAAAGGCAGCATTTAGAAAGTCCGACCAGTGGAGGTCACTGTATTACACTTGCTTTTTAGGATTTAACATCTTGTGCGATTATAAAACATGCAATTCTATTTTTGACACTTTCTGTTTTTGAATATTTCTGAATATTTATATCAGTGAGTTCAGACCTTGGAAGAAACAAGCCCCCAAAAGCACAAAATATACTATAATAAAAGGGCTGGTGTAATAGGCTGTAATAAAAGATGCTCTTTTCTAAAGTGTAACCGCAGAAACAGCCAATCAATTTCTGCCACCCCTTGTCTGGGCTATAAAGCAACAGAAGCGCCATGAATGCGCTGCCCTTCATCCAGCCTTTACACCGACAGTCTCCACTAGACCGCCACCAGTCACTGGGAGAGCGTGTTGTGTTGAAATCAGTGGCCCAGATACCTCTCACGTTGAGCTGCAGTACTTGCTCGCTGCCAGCAGAGAGCACTCACACGTTGGAGAGCACCCACTCATGCTGCACTCACAGGCGCCTGTCACTGTTTGCCCCCACTGAGGGGCTACATCCTGCTACCATTCAGGCCCGTTAGAGCACATCTAAGCGGAGCCTAAACAATGTTTTTGCAGGGTCATAGCTGGGATGGGAGTAGGAGTTGATGGGAATGATGAGGTGATGGGTCTCCCTTTACCTTTAGACAAGCACAGCCGAGCAAAAAGTGCTATTGTGCTATTAGCATTTGTGCGTGGGCGACGGGCTTAAAAAAAAAAAAAAAAAAGGATAAATAAAAGCAGGTTGTAGCTGTCGGCAAGGCAGTAATAAATGCTTGGTAAGCATTATTTTCCTTGACAGTCCTGCTTTTCCTGGTGAGACTCCTGGTTAAAATGAAAAATGCATCTTTGTGACTCTTGGACACTAGTCTTATGAATTTGCTTGATTTGCAGTTAAAGATTTTATGGTTGTGTATTTGAGTATAGATATTAACTCACCTCATACACAAATTGCTTTTGCATTTGTTTAAACATTATACTGTTATGTTCATTAGTCTGAACACTTTTGTTGTAATTTGTCATTAATATAATTGAGTACTTTCTTAAGTGGCTTCTGATGCTGCTTGCAAATGCTAGATCAAATGAGAAATGGATCCCAAATTGAGAAATAGGTCAGAATTTGCTTAGAGAGTTGTAAGTTGCTGCAATATTCTTAAAGTAGCATTGTTTCTTTCACTAACAATTAATTCTCTGGCATCTCTTTAAAAGGGACTTTGAAAGTTTGGAAAGGTTTGACAGAAAATTGACAAAAATAACTTTAAAACCTTGTTTTACCATATACTGGTAATGGACCCATGCCTACTAGTAAAACATCAATTACCCTAAATCAAAGTGAGAACTAAAAATATGTTTCCTCAAGATTAGGAAAAACAATGTCTGTGGGGTCAGTTTGGCATTAAAGATTATTGCGAACAACTGTTATATTCAGAGATAAACAAGAACATGAAACAATTGCAAATCCCACATAAAGTGAACAGATACAACAATAGGGGGAAAATACATTACAACCGTAATTTGCATCATTTCACACATAATGTTCACCTATGTCTTTCTGGCCTGTGAAATACATGCCAGCCAGTTCTTACATATTCAGATAACTGCCTCATTTAAGGGAAATTCGGGAAAAGATGTACTGTGATAAATGTTTGTGGAGACTGAATTTTCAGGTCTGTGGGGTCAGATCCAGGCTCTGTTCATTGTGGTAATGATTTTGTCTTAAAATCAATACTGCACCTCACTGAAGTGGAATTGTTGATGGGCCGTTCCCGGTCTGTGGGGGGAAGTTCGAGAAAAGAAATGCGCAATTTGCTCTGTGAAACGGCTATTACTGCGGCAGAGGAGAGGAAGTAATTTCACCGATTATTGCTGTGTTTTTGCTGCATCGTGGCCCGCTTTGGATCCTCTATACCTCAGCTTTAAATTACTATACTTCCATTGGTGTTTTTGTTAAGCGTTACTGTTTGAACTTATCTGTTGTTCAGCGTAAAAACATGAACACTACTATTGTGAGAGTTTCTCCTACTTTGCAGGAACTCATTATCTTTATGATGTAGCAAAGTCGCAAAACCTGTTGCGTAACCATTTTTAAGTTTATTTACTCAAATGAAAGACTATTCGTGTGTGTGTTCAAGTACCAACCTTTTAAAAATTTGCAGCTACAAAAATATGAAAATCTTTATAGTGTTAGCTTGCTAATGACAGCAAGGTACGAGCGACATGTCTACAACCTAGTTGACTGCAAATTAGCTAACTGAGCAGATACTCCAGCTAAACCATCTAATATCAGCTTGTTACACTTGTGTCAATCTATCAAGAGCAGAACAGGAAATATGTCAAATATTCTACTAACACTACTACATTTAGGAATTATTAAATATTTGTGCTGAACATTTTTCATTTTCAAAATTTCTGTCATAACCCATTGCGGACATTTTACCCATTGCTTTTGCTAGTTTGCTAATTATCTAGTTTTAAACTTTCACATTTTTTTGTATGCTTCAATGTATTGTCTGAACAAATTTATGAACTATTCATTTATTAGGAAGCACTATTATCATATGAATTTACAGATTATATTGTGATGATTGTTTTTGCTCAATAATATATAGTTTCTAAAACAAAAGCAATCTTCCAGTTTGGACAGGGAGGTTCATTGTATTCTCTCCTTTCCTCTCAAGTCTTGCAAAGCACCAATGTATAGTTTTAAGCTTGAACAACTGGAACACAGCCAAGGTAATTTACTCCTCATGCTCGTTCAGTCATATGTGCCAAGATTTAACTGAGGAGATGAGGGTGATTGAAAGGACGACAGTCAAAGAGGTCATGGGTCTGTAGTGATGCAGTTGGAAGAAATCGTAACACAGCTCTTTTTTTGTAGTGCAGCAAAACTAACTGCATTATTTCTTACTTTCTTCAAGAAAAGCATCAGCACGTGTGTGAAATAGATGACGGAAAAGCCATGTGGATCTGTACGCTAACCTGGGAGACGATGGGGATATGTTGTAGGGTTTTGAATAGGCTCTGTCGTGATGTAAATTAAAGAGGACGCCTTTAAAAGTGGAGGGGGTGGCCTTATTGCATATGCATCGAGGTAGATCAAAGCCTTTTCGGAGGTCACACATTTACATAGCGATATCACCGGAGCTATGGGAACCTGGCAACCCGGTCTTTGGGCCATTTTTGAATAAAGAGGGCCTTGTGGAAGTCTTTTGCCGCCAACAAACTTCCTCCTGCTTTAGTGTCTGAGTATAGCTAAACCTTATTCCCGTCTGTGTATTGATTTGTGTCTCTTTATTCTCCAAGATTCTGAGTGATTTTACATTACACATTTTATATTTGAAGTATAAACTTGCAGTATACTTTTTAATGTACTATTTGCACAATTACGGATTTTGGTGTAAGTTTTATATTTGCATTTTTTGTGTGAAAAAAAAAATAAATAAAACTTTTACCTGTCTACTAACTAACTCTGTATTTCCAGGAAAGGAGTCGGCTCAAAGGTTTATTCTGCTTTGCAAACAAAAGGTGAGTGTAGACGCTGGCGTCTAACGTAATATATGTTAATTACACCAAACAGACCACCATGAAAAAAATTGCCTGTTAGCATAGTGGAAATTATTGTAAAATTGGAGCTTCACCAAAAATTCTCAACCGTTTGATTAAAATTTTCTGTGATTGCAGCTGAGTCTTTTGAAGAAAAAAAAAAAAGATCTTGAAGCCAAATCTAGTTCGCTGAAAGCTTCTTTTGAAGCCACTAATTCAGATGATAAACAACTAAAACGACCTATTTGGGGGAAGATTCTGCCTCTATTTTTTATATATGTATATTATGAAACTTTTTTATCATTTTTTACTTTGTTACTACTAATAGGGGAGAAGGTTTTTGGCTCTTTAGTTTAACAGATGGGTAAAAATAAAGGTGTTTCTGCCAAAACACCACCAAAAGTGTTTTCTGCTCTTTATTATCTTTATCTTAAAAGTGAAACTGCTTTTTATTTTTTCTGCAATCCTACATAGGGCCCTCTTCATATTGTCTTTGTTGTTTTTGCAGGAGGTTTTGCTTTAATTATGTGATTTTGTGTTTTGTAAAGATTTTTGGCAGGAATCTGATGACAGCGACTTCGAGATTGAAGCAGCCCTACGTCCTCCAACTTTCAGCGGAAACAGTGATGGCACCGATGACTTTTATCATTGATATTTCTGCAATGCTCCGTATTATATCAGTGTGAGACATAATACACTGTCTCAATAGACATGTGGCAGATCGGCTCTTAGTTATTCACCCCCTGACCATACTTTTATTGGTCTGCATTCTAAATCATATGCACAGCATATTGTAAAAACAAATAATAAAGTTGACAGCTCTCACGCTGGATAAAGTATGTGAAGAGTTGTCCAACGCTCTGATGTTAACCCCGCTTCAGTCTCTTTATCTGAACAACTCTCCCGGCTCATAATAACAGCTCGAAATAGATTAAACTGATCTTTTAAAGCGATTTGTTTGCACTGGACTGAAAATCCTGCATTTCGAATGCTGCAAGCATCTCAGAGTGCTCTACTTGCAGCAAGCTGGAGTGTAGTGATGTGAGTCACCTGTGAAACGACAAAGCACAATGGCCACTCTGCTCGCTCCGGTGTGACCCGTGAACCCGCTGAAGAGGCTCATCTCTCAGGGCACAAAGTGTGGCAGCACTAGCAAACTCAGAACATTTAGAGACCCCAACAAATGCTCTAAACATTTTCTTAGGGCCGGAACAGATTTGTGAACTGAAAGTACAAAGATATGGTTAAAATCTCTCTCTTTTAGTGTACTAATGACTCATGAGTAGCTGAAATTATGCTTATATTGCAAAATAGTCTTCTGTAATTTAGGATTTTCCCGCACGTTGAACATTCTGTGTCTATTATTAACTGTGTGGGAGGCTACATTCCAAGGTTTACATTTATAGTTCATTATTTCTGCCGCGTAAAATTTCCAAGCTGAGATGTGGTAAAAGCCCCCTGGCACACAGTGTCAGCAGGATTCCATTAGTCAGCTTTTGGTGACTTTATATGCCTGAACCTTTCAAAGTAGGACTCCACATTCATTACCAATAATGGCTTCAGTCGGCCCTGACCCAGCACAGGAAAGGGAATGGGGCAGAGCAATTTACAGTTTGCTAAAAGGTTCCCTAACATAATATCCAGTTAAGGAGCATGTCAACAGATACTTGTGTGCGACTGATGGCTCATGGTGAAAGTGGAGTTATATTGTACTAATGTGTACTAACAGGAATATTTTTTATGAAGATCTTCTTTGAGTCTGTGCCACTGAGACAATTGGGATGCTATTCATATCATTTCTTTCACTCTGTTATTGGCGTAAGTACGTGTTGCAGTTACAAATGGGATTTCAGACTCAGGTTGTCAATGGATGAAGCTCGTCTCTTATACTTGTTTGGTTTTATCAAAGCAGCTCATGTTTTTCATTGATATTTTTTCCTACATTGCCACTCTGAGGTTTACATACATTCATTGTTGCCATTAATACCTTTAACTTGGGACCTTAAATGATTCGAACTATCCTTTTATAAGGTGCAATAATATAACTTAATATTCCGTCAGTTAATTTTAAAACTATCAATTTGATGCACAGGCTTGAGTTTATTTGGAATTTTACCTAAACTTGGATCAAAATCATAAAGACAAGCTCAACTATATGCAAACACCCCACTCACGTTTTATTAAATGCTTCTGGGCAAGTTACATAGAGACACACACTTTTCATAGTGATCAGAGAACTTCTGGGATCATTCTGACTGGATGTTTGTCTATTTTCATAATTATGAAAAGTGTAGCCCATTAAAACTGATTCTTGTTCAGGCACATACCTGGCTTCAAAGCATAGTTCATACATTTAAGTCTTGTTCAGGTTGAGGCCAAATGAGAAGCTTAATGTTGCTTTAAAAAAAACTAAATCAGTTTTGATTAATATTTGAGATCATTCTTCCATTGGAACTTCTGTCCATGTTTGATTCATACAACTCAAACTGCCACCATCAAATAAGATGTAGGGGAAAAAAAGTTATCAAAATGCTCTTAAGCTAGCAGCTGGATAGAAAAACTTGGATAAAATTGGTTGTTGTAGCAGTGCAGTGATCCCAAACAAACAGATAAACTGGTGTTGGAATGAGTAAAGCAGACTGAAAATAGTTTGTGCAATAACCCTGACTTCAAATCAATCAAAAAAAAAAAAATCAAAGTACTAAATCTAAAAGCCTTTTAAATCAATTTAGGCAGGCTATGTTCTTTTTAATAGGAATAATGTTTAAATGTCCAGTCAGAAAAATGCAAGAAGTTCATTGGTGAGAACAAAACGTTATTTGTTTTTCAGGAATTTGAGAAGGGTATATACTGTATATTCAAGCATGCATATAAAATTTTGACTGTGGATTTGAGAAATTTTGCCCCAATGTTGAAATTGAAGTTGAAGGCTACATAAATCGTTCCAAAATGAAAAAAAATTAAATATTATTGAAAAGCAACCTTAAAAGCCAAATAGATCAAACATTCATGCCTATGATGAGCATACAGTAACTGATTAGCACGGTACACTATGTTTTTTTTTAAGTCAGAAATGTTTTGATAAAAAATGTTTATTTTTATGAGTGCCAGAATTTTAAAAACTATATTTTTTATAGATACTGTACATATGCTTTTTGAAACTAATAAGGTGGAGAGCAAGGAAAGATGTTTTGAATGAGTCGGTCTTTCTTGTAACCAATGAAGTACCCTAATCAGTTGTTTCTGGGTTCATGCACATAAAGTAAACAGTGAATAAGAGCTGTGTCTACACATTGGAGAAATGTGTGCATGTAAAAATGTGTGATTCATATCTTTGGAGACTTTGCTAAAATATGTAAACAGAAACAAGGGCAATTCGCTACTTACAAATTATAATTACAGGTCTTTTAACCTTTCTCTCTGAGGCAATAATTCAAATCCTCACTCAAATGTTAGTTTTTTAGGATTTGAATTATTGCCTCAGAGAGAAATACAAATATATTCACATAATGGTCCAAAAACCTTTTTTTAAAGGTTAAAAGACCTGTTCAGTTATTTCCTCACTTTGGGACAATGTCTTTAACATAGCCCTCCAAATTACCATTGATAAAGGAAACGTGTATCACTAGGGAAAATAAAATAAGGCAATATTGTGTAAATCTGAAGCTGTTTGATGGTGTAGCTACACCTACTGTTATATGTGGGAACCAAAAAATGTTTTCTTTATATAAATATTTTAGTATCCTCTTAAAAATTGAAATGTTGACATGTAATATTATGACATATGAACAGATTGGTAACTTTTAATTTTGTATTATCCTTAAAAGAATGATTGACTGTAGGTGGGGAAGGCGAAAACTAAAGAATGTATGTGGCTGTTGTTGCTTCTTGTAGGTTTTGCTAAATTTAGTAATTCTTGTTAAGTTTGAAAAGTATTTTTACAAGAAAAGCAGGACAGTTAACTGTTATTGGTTTCAGGTTAACTGTAAAATTTGCTTTGTCAGTGTTTTACCTAGTCTTTAAGTTAGCACTTTTAATTCAGTTTTATCGCATTTTTAATTGTTAGTTAAAAATGCCATACAGCATTTTTTTTCAACATGAGTTGAAATCTAAAATAAAAATGTAAATTTAAAATGTTTTCCTCATTCATTCAGCTAAATTAATAATTTTCTTACTACTGGTTCTAGCTTTGAGGTGCATTTTTAGCATTTGAGCTTTTGTTACTTTTCATTCAGATCCATCTATTTTACTTAATAGGTTATGTTAATATGCATGTATATGATAATTATTTACTTGATTTTAACCTCATTATAAAAGTAATTATAGTAAAGAACTAGTATAGTAGTTTCCCTGAGGACTCTTGAGTTGTAGATGTATTTTTTGTCTTTATTAAATGAAACAATTTCCTACAGTAATTCAACATGGCTGAAATGAGCATCTCAATTTCCATGACATTTCAGACTAAAGCCAATTATGAGAAGTGGTCAGCTCATCATATCTAATTTCTTTGTTAGAACTCTGCAATTTGAAGTAAATGCTTCCTGTGTAAGTGTGATGAAAAGCTGATCTTGCTAGTAAAAGTTTCTTTTCATTGTGTCCAAATACATTTTGTCTGTTTACAAACAATATTTTTTGGGAGTGATTTAATGTAATTAACACAAAGTATTTCATAATTGTAAAGTGGAAGGATATTTTTTTATTTTTACAAATAAAAACTTTAAAAGTCCAGTGTATATATTTACTCTGGTTATTGTTTAATACCTTAAAGGGCCACCTTTTGCTACAACTACTGTCACAAGTCTTCCTGGATTCATCTCTACAAGCTTTACACATCTAGACATAAAATTGTTGTCCATTCTTGCTAAATAGATCAAGCTCTGACTCAATAGAGAACATCAGTAAAAGGCATTCTTTTGTCACAGTTTGATTTTGGTTTGGACTTTAACTAGGCCATTGTAACACATGATGTGCTTTAATCTAAAACAGCCCATTGTAGCTCTGGCTGTAGGTTTAGGAATCATTCACCTGCATTCTCCACCTCAGTCTCAGATTTCTGGCAGCTTTAGGTTTTCTTCCAATTAACTCTCGCCAGCTTCTCAGTCCCTACTAAATAAAAGCTTGCCCATTGCATGATAAAGCTGCCACCATGTTTCAGAATTAGTTGCAGTGCTAGTTTTTGACCACTTTTTTCATTCTGGTGAAAAAAAATCAGTTTCTTCTCCATTGTTGATTTGTCCCTACATGGCCTGTTGTACACTTCTGTCTTCCTTCTTTCCACTTGTTATATGTAAAATCAACTTTTTTTTTTTTAGCTTTCTATCATGTTAGAATGTCATTCTCTTATCAAAGTTCCTCCTTTGAACTGCAGACTCCAGTCTTTGTGTCTGCTGAGCTTATATGAATTACTACTAAGTCCAGAAGCAATTCACTCCTAAGCACTCCTAAGAGCAATCATAAAAGGCACCACAAGCATAGTTGCAGTGATGTGTTGAAGGGACTGTGTCAGAAAGGTTAGTAGCACAGAGGCCAATTTCAAGGCGTCCGATATGTCTATGATGCTGAAGATAACATAGTTACTTGATTTTGCTATAGAATGGCACAATATCTGGAAAATACGTAAATACACTTATGTCCCCCACTTTGAGACCATAAATGTTGAGTCAGAACTAATGGCTGTCCTGTCAACAGGTTCTTCCACCTGAAATGTGGATCTCTGCAGTTCCACCAGTGTTGCAATTGGCCCTTTGGCTCTTTGTTTTAATTATTTCTCTCCTTCTCAAGCTCCTGAGTTTAGGTAACCGGTCATGTCTTTATTGGCTTGCAGTTATGTCATACTTTTTCTATTGTTGTATATTCAAGAAGGCAGTGAGACATTTTCTGTACACATAACTGTGACGGTACATTACAAGTCCCAATTAAATTTTGTGGTTGTAGTTTGACAAAATGTCAAAAAGTTCATGAGGGTTAAATACTTTCACAAGCAGCTCTGAATGAATCAAATCAAGATCCAGCTCTTGTACTTAACAGTCAGATGCATTTTCTTCACTGTGTAACCAGCTACTCGATATTAAAAAACAAGGCACGGTTGTTATTTTGAACAAGAAAAGCTAAATGAAAATGCTTCTTGAGCCTTCTTCACTGTAAATCAGCTATTTTTCTCTTTAGCTCTTATAGAATATTTATTCCTTCATAGAATGCTGTAGATGAGAAGAAACTCACTGCTGAAGCTCACTTTTTCAAATTCCAATGCCACTTTATAGTTGCAGTCAATCAAAGTAGTTGAGCCTTACAATATCATCTATCAGTTGTATGTTGAGTAAATAGAAGGCTTTCAGTAAATGGAGTGACGCACTTGTGGTACACAAAGAAGCTCTCCTGATTTTCATAGGTCATGGTCTGATATAATGTGGTTTCATTAGATGTACATGTCTACAGAAGCAGCCTCATTCCTGCTTGACAATCAAGTAATATCTCAGAGCTGATTTAAAAGAAGAACCAAACATAGAAAGCCTGCTACCAAACAGCAGATAGAAAATGGGAAAGAATGGCTTTCCCATTCCAGTTTATTCAGCCTCATTTTACCCACAAGTATACGGCATGAAAGGAAGAAATACTGTGATATGTTGAGATGCACAGACTTCTGATTGCACTCAAGTCCATTATTCAAAATACAACATATCTTGTGGCTGCATTATGGTGCACCACAGTTGGAGAAATTGTGTCCTGTACTCCAGATCTCCATGTTTGATTGTTGAGCAGCGTTGCAAAATGGCTCTTCAGTGTGTGGCTTTCATTCTCCGCACTACCCTACTCTTACTTTGCTCTGAATAATCATTTAAAGCAAGGTCATTTTGATCTTCTGCCTCAATAGACCTCAATTAAATATTCATTCATTCTGATGCGGCCTCTTCTGCATCTTCTTTGGTATGTGTGTTAAAGAGACAAAAGCTTTTGCGTTTGATTATACAAGCCTGTGTGTGTGTTTTTTTAAGAGATCAGACACCATTAAACCTAGTTAAACAATCCTTTACCCCCGATCAACTGTGTTTGGTAAAAATGTTTGTCTAAGCTATTCTGATTTATGTCCTTGAATGTTTGAAGAGAAACAGTTTATTCAGGTTAGAAAGCTCATTTAAGCTATGCATCCAAGTCTTTTGTTTATGATGTTTCATGCTCTGCTACATATTCGTCAATAGGTTCTTTTAAAGTTTGTAAAAGGTTTAAAAATGTAAATGTTATGTTAAAGATTGAAACATATGACCATTTATATAGAATCCAATACATACAATAATTCTCATAGAACACTTGCATGATATTTCTATAGAGCTGACTTTGTAGTTCAAGTAAATATCCAATTTTTAGAGTTACATTGTGAATGTCTTAAGTTGATATCCTAATTCCAGGTTAATTATAGCAACAAAACTACATGTTAATGTTGACTCAGTTATAATTGTAACCACATGTTTACATACACTATTAAAAATGTACCACCTTTATCTCAAAACACCTGCAAATTATGTCTCATCATGGGTCAATAGGCTACACAATCATGGTAAAGACTCCTGACTTTATAGATGTCCAGAAGGCCGTCATCAACACCCTACTTGTGAAGGGTGTATTTGATACATTTTTCCTACAAATAATATGTTGTATCAATAACGCTCTATGGGAGCCAAATACTGGGCCTTATAAGAAGAGGTGCTGTTTTTGGGTTAGGCTTAGAATTAAAGTGTGAATTGAGTTTTGGTTAGATTTAGGGTTAGGCATGTACTGTCCCCTCAAGGCTGTGTGTTATCCCTGTTGCTGATGCAACTTTCATGGACTTTTCTTCCTCTCAACTTACTATGAATATGCGTGGATACAACACTGTGAAAAATCAGATTGTCTAACATTGGTCTTTGTGGCTTACCATTCTTGCGAATGGGGTCAGTGACTGTTTTTTGGACATTTGTCAAGTAAACAGTCTTCCCCTTGATTGTGTTTCCTGACCAGTGGGGAAATCATGGCTTTTACCAGCAGCAAAATGAAAGGCAAATGGAAGCATGCAGATTCACATAAAAAAGGTTCCTTCTCTGCATAACCAAATACACAAAGTCCCATAATTAACATTTAAACAAAGCAAATGTATGACAACCCCCCCTCCCCCCCAAAAAAAAACAAACAAAAAAAAAACAAACAAGCAAACATTTATTACACCAGTATTACACCATCAATTAATTCAATCCAAGTCTATGGAACAGTCAGAAAATGGCACCAAAATCACTCTGTCCCTCTAAAATCTTTCATAAAATCTTAAGAATATATTGAATCACATTGAATTGTATTGTTTGCCAAATATTGTGATATATATTGTATTGTGAGCAGAATATCACATATTGCATTGTATCGTAAGATTAACGTACCGCTACAGCCCTAATGTGTATATGCTTAAAAAACAGTTTTGATAAGAAAGTAGAGTGGGGATTTGAACAACTAATTGAGAGTGAGTTTGTTGGATACAGTGATGGTTATAAATTTTTACAGCTGCTGGGGAGATGTATGGTTGTAGATGTTTATCTCGTGAGTATACTAAAGTGAATAAATATATAAAGAAGCTACTTTATCACACAAGGTTGTCGAGAAGAACATAAAGAAAATAGGTTGTATTTGAACGTTTCAGCACCAAGGACAGTTCTCTGCTCTGCTCAATTGGTGGATTCATTGACAGTCAGTTCAGCACCGTAACACATAGACAGTTTCAGGCAAAATACATGCAATGACTTAGTTTATCTATTAATTTATTTTGGTATTAAACATGTATATATATATTCAAAAAAAAATAAAATATATATATATATAGAGAGAGAGAGACTCATTTCTGCATCATATCAAAAATAAAATTAGAAATAAAACCTACAGTCTCCAACAACCACAGACCAACGGATTAAAATATGTATTTTAAATTTAATTTTTTTTTAAATTTTAAATTTCGTTGTCCTAGTGACAATGACAATAAAGATTTATTTTATCTTATCTTATCTTATCTTATCTGTATTTGCTCAAACTTTGGTTACATGAAGGAAATCTGTTATTGCAGTTCAACCAAAAATGACTAAATTTCACCATGTTACATCTTAAACCCCGAAGGGAAACATGCTCTTTGCTAAGTAACAATGTGCAGAAAGGCTCAGCCATTATTTAGTGGTGAATTGTTGATATTTTGTGAACTTTGAAAATAGAAGCCTCTCAGTTTTAGAAAATTATAGTCTAAAACTGAGACTATGTATTATTGGCTGACATAACTCTATTATTCTAACTGGCTGATCTGATCCTCATAATATAATTGTCTAAACTCGTGCAAGTTAAAAATCTTCCATCTGCCTTGATATGCAGTTAGCTCCACTTAAAATTTATTTAAGAACATTTTCTTTCAAATCCAACCTCGATTCGGTTCAAGGTGAAGAATCAACAGGACATCTAACAACCTGCTCCAGAACTGAGAGCCTGCTAGTATCAAAATGAATTTTGGGCCTAGATTTTTCATCTGGTTCTGTTGTATTGTCTTGGTATTGAAGCTGTAAGCTGATGGATTTCAGTGGCTTTGAAACTTCTTTTTCTGAGCGTTCTGTTGCAGTTTTCTTTGTCCTGAATAATTGAAATAGAAATTAGAATATAAATTAAGATACAAAACCCATATTGTTAAACTTTTGAGAGACTGATCAATCTTCAGGATTTAATATTTGTTATATTTAATTTTCTGGGCATATGATGTTCCACTTTTAGCTGTAGTTTGTCATGTAAAACAATTGGTGTCTTGGATAAATGTTTGTCAGTTGATCTCAGTTAGTTAGTCAGTATTAAAAATAAATAATTATAAATTATTATTTTGTTACTTTTCATTATTATGCTTATAATAGTTGAAGTATAAATATCTTTAGCTGATACTGAAAGAACAGAAGCTACAGCTCTTATTGTTGTCCCAAAGAAAAATACCTCAATAGAAATTTAAAGATTTCATCTTTCTGATTGATTTCTCAGAAATTGTCAGATTAATTGGGATATTAACATATCTTTAGTTGGCTAAATCACACTACACTACCTGATTTTGTGGATTTGTATTCCCTTTTAATCTTATTTCATAATGAAGCTGTTAAAAAAAACTTCTTCATGTTGGCTTTTGTTCCAGCGAAGAGCATGTAATTAAACTTTCACACTCTGAACAAACACACATACATGTTAAATCTGATACTGTCATAGTTGTGACAGCACAGAATGTGTTTTTCAGTCCTACCTACCGTTAAATTTAGTACTACTTTAGCACATATTTGAGTGCACAGCAGGTGAACAATGGGTCCAAGGATGATTTGCACATGAATGAGGTCTGAATAAGAGCATGTGTCACAGAGGAAGGCTGTCTCCAACGTCGGGGCAGAAAGGTTTGCTCCCTTCTGCCCCGACTACAAGGACCAGGTGAGGATCTTTGACACAAAGGGCCAAGTGAAAATCTGTTCAGCACAGACCTCTAAAGATCTTATTATGATAATGCTTCTGGGAGGAGAAATAACAAAAAGAGTGTTGTTTCCATCTATGTCTGCCTCCAATGTCTTTGCAGATCGATGTCACTTGTTTATTGGGCTTTCATCTTTAGATTACGAAGCTACAATACTGTTCAATCCTACATAATGTATCCATATCTGTGTCCCATGTTCAAACTTGAGTTTGAACGGCATAAAGGCTGTTCAAATTATTATAATAATTATTATAAATTATTAAAATATCTTATAATAATTATAAATTATTATAATTTATTATTAATTATAATAAATCTGCAACTTTAGTGTGTGATAAAAAATTAACTGATTTATTTTCTCTTTTCTAGTTTATTTTCTAATCTAAGTCTAATCTGAAACAGAATGTTTGTTGCATTTGTCTTTCACCAGCACAGATGCCTTTTTCATAGTTCTGGAAGTATGCTTGATTTTGCTTGGTGGAGCACAAAGTTGGTATGGTGGTGATTATGAACATCTGCCATGTATCTAATTTAATCAAAACTGTAAAACAGTAGCATTGAGCTTCTATGCATCGCAAATCTGGAACAAACTTCCAGAAAACTGCAAAACACATTTCCTTTAAATCAAGGCTTAAAACCCACCTGTTGTGAGATGCCTTTGATGAATAGTACCATAATAAGTGGAAAATTGATCAATGTATTTGATGTGTATTTGCTTGATGATTTTGATGACATTTGACAAATTTAAATGTTTATTTCTTGTTTCATAATTGATGGCTGTATGATGTTTTCATGATAGCACTTTGAACTGCCTTGACATTGACATGTACTACACAAGTAAACTTGACTATACTTGACTTTTAGTTAAATATGTGGATTAATCTCTTAGGGTAACCACTTAGAAAGGCATAAAATGTATTCCTTTTTACAAAGGCTTTACAAAGCAAAATACATAAGTACATTTTTGTTAATCACATAAGTTAATCTGTGTGAGTGTTTCTTATTTTCTTTTTTTTTTTACCACACATGGTATTTAGTCAAAATGTTGTCCCTTTTTATAACTGTTATTGCCGCTTTAAATGACTTATCTTAATAATATTGTTTGCAATCCCAATGTGACATTATACAACCATTGTCATCAATAGTTTTATGAGTATTTATGTGACAGATGCACAAAGAGTAACGCAAAATACTAAAAAAAAGTACCAAGAAAAGGATTTATACTTTTCAGTATTTTACGAAGAAAAATCCAAAAGGTTTGGTGTGTTTGCAGTCCCATTTATTTGCATATTCCTAATTAAATCCAACCAACTGCTTTCAGAAATTACTCAACTATGAGACAGAGCCAAGAAATTTGTGATTTAAAGGGAATTTTTGAATTGGTGTTATTATTGGTAATAGTTCCCTTAACTATAGCAGAAATATTTCACATTGCTGTGAGCGTTTTAGAAGTAAAATCATTCTGACTGAAGGAAGCTAAAAGCTGCTCAGATGTACACTGAGTATTTTAAAAAAAACTAAATTTTTTTATTGGTGCAAAAAAACCTAGCTGTGTTAGCAAACATTAGCAATCTATGGTTTCATAAAAGATCCTTGTTATCCTTGTAATGTTTGGTGCTGTTTTGTTCCACATTAATTATGGAGTTATCTTGGTTGAACAGCTGTATCAACACTGACAAGAATGGAGTCAACTTTTAAATTTTCTACTAGACTGTCAGGTATGCAACAGCAAAAATACAGTAGATGTCCCTTTATTTGTTGCGTACTGGTGGTCTTAAGACTTGCTGATGAGGCAAATTGATACAAAATACAACTGACCAACTTGTTATGCTTCCATCTTTCTTCTATGTTTTCTACTAAAGTTAGATTAAAATGTGTTATGCACAGTTGACCGAAAAGTTAAAAACCACAAGAAAAAAGAAAAAGCTTCACAAATGTTCTTCTTGTTCCATTTCTGTGATCTCTTAGCGACATATCTGGTGCAGTCTGCTCGTGTTGAGCTTAATGAAGAGGCCCAAGCTGATGCTCTGATCACAGGGCTCCCTGCCTGAGATGCTTCTGATCACATTACAATTAACTACATTTAAAATGGAGGGCAGAGTGTCACATTTATTATTATTTCCCATGGTTCTGTTTCTTTTTCTCCCTCTTCCTTTTTACACTCTCTTCCTTCATCCCCATCTTCTCCCATCCCTATTTTCAGCAGTGGGTAATTAATATGGAAAAACGAAAAGACATCATATTCTGCAAATTCCTGTGAGATTGGCTTGCAAAAGCTGTTAAACCCAAGTAGGCAAATTAGTATTCATGCAGGTTTTCCAGTTGCAAGTCATTTTTTCCTGTGGGACCAAGTAGTAGATTGGGTAGACAGGCAGCGCTCGTCCTTGATTATGTGAGCAGAATGCTGCTGCAGAGCCAAAGCCCAGCAGAAAAAAAAAATTCCTTCGGCAGTAAATCAATTTCTGTGACCTGCTAAATGTAATTGACTACACTGTAATTCTTTAACCCTGCGTATGAGGCAGAAAACACATCCCGAGGTTGAATGATTATACCTGCCATTATTTAAATCCCCAGTTTCAGTATTGGTTAATATCCATTTACTGCAAAATTATACATATGCCACCATATCAGTGGCAATAAACAATTGCTTTAATGCAGTAGCCATGTCTTTGTTTAGTCAATCAACAGGATCTCAGAAAACCTCCTATTATTCAAATGAGAAAATGGTTTGGTAAAGCGTTTTCTGCTTTTAGATGCATGAAAATTTGTATGTAAATTGAGGCGTTAATATTTTAGCCTGTGCGGAATACATGATATGGCCTGTAATATTATAGTTCATTTGACTGGACGCATTTTATCCAGTGGTGGTTTGTAACATTCTTTTCTGGTCATGGATCTGGATATTTTTGAGGTTTTGCTCTAAATAGATATTCAACTGTCTTAGATTCACTAGGATGTATTTGCAATCAGCTTAATTCTACTAAAACCAACCAAGACATCGTTCTGACGGGTTGTGCTTTGAATAGAGTCATAGCTAAAATGCCTATGTTATTTCTGGACGGGCTGCAGACATCCACAGCTCAGATTGATTAATGTGTTAAAAGTTGGAATACGTTTATAATCTACAAATTAAAGTCGTAACAAGGACTCCATAGTTCGCCTCAGTCCAAGTCAGAGGAACATTAACTTAGCAGAAGAAGATGCTCTGGTCAGTAGAGAAAAAAAATGGAACATTTTTGAATGGCTTAGATAAAAAATATAGTCCTGTGTTAGAATGGCCATGTCAAACACCTGACCCAAATCCAGCTGAGAATTTATTGTAAGAATTGAAATTTGCTTCTCTTATTGTACTTGCAATGCACATGCTAAAACATGGTAGTGGGATTTTCATGCTGCATAGAAGTTGTTCT
The DNA here is from genome assembly GCF_003331165.1 of Xiphophorus hellerii. Taxonomy (NCBI): domain Eukaryota; kingdom Metazoa; phylum Chordata; class Actinopteri; order Cyprinodontiformes; family Poeciliidae; genus Xiphophorus; species Xiphophorus hellerii. The sequence continues at coordinate 9,014,385 of NC_045690.1, forward strand.
TCACCAGGGACTGGTCAGAGCTGTTGAGAAAGTGGATGGAACAGCTGTGCTCAGATTCTTTACTTCTTATGGACCCATGTAATTTAGAAATTCTCCTCTTAATTTGTATCTGCTTTTAGAGTGACAAAAATACAAATATGCCCCAAATATAAAACGTAATCTCTTTTTTCACCTTTGGAGCACGTGCATATTTGAAAATATGCACATCCTCCTGCCTCAACTTGTTCAGCTATCAGCAGAGCCCAGGACATGGGCTCTGACTTTAGCCAGATTAATTAGCAGTCTGTCCTCTTCAGTCTCTTTTGCCCGGTCCTATTAGACCCAGCTCAGCAATCTGGTGGAAGGTAATTTTGCACAAGCATACAAGGTTGCAGCACTGACACCTTATGTTTCATGATTGAAGGCAATCTCCTGGGGACAGCAATAAATTTATTCATGGTACTCTCTCCCATAGCCACTAGAGATATGTCTGTGCCCGCCCCAGAGCATAGCAGAACAGCCACAGATTTCCTGTGCTGTATCGTTCCCTGAATGCAATAATAATACTAAATGATCTGAGGGAGTTGCGTCTTATATTCTTATGCATGCATGCATGCAGGGGGCCTGGTGATCTTTTGCTGTGTGAGAATATGACTCTGAAAAGAAGCTAATGCATAAGGTGAGTCCGGTGAATGTTTTTGCATTTACAAATCTTCACCTTTGTAACCTCCAACTGACTCTCCTTCTCCACAAGGGAATAAACGTGTTAAGAAACATACTTGCGCACACATGCTTCATGCGATTGGGTCACAGCAAGTGTCATTCGTGTAATTCCTTGTTGATGACTAAAATCTGTTGATAATAGAGAAGTTAGTAAAGGTGATCAGCGTAGATTAGCCCAGGAAACAGCGGGGGTATTGGTTGGGCTCCCCATCATTAACACTGGCTATTATCTAGGAGGCGGCACGCCCGCTGCTCTTCGCTGGGGGAATACGGGGTCAACAATTAACACGGAGTAGAAATGCTAATGCCCAACTTGAATCAACAGGGCTCTGACTGCCTGCCAGTGTTTATTTACGGCTGGGATTTCAAAGGTGTTATTAGCTTGTGACCAAACAGATGCACTGCAGCTCTGATGTTGCTCAAGGGCACAAAAGGTCACTTATGTCTAATTGAGAAATTGCCTTCTCTTCATGAGATCCATGCTCTATAAAATAATCTAAAGCACGAGGATTTTTTTTTTACTCTGTAAGTGTATCATGGCGGTAAAATGTACCATTAGGTCATAGTGGCACTGCTAAGAGCTTCAAAGATGCCCTCAGCTCTCGTGGTAATAAAAGTAAGTACGAACCTCAGAACACACAAATGAGAGCTGTCACTCCTGAGGCTGTAAACTTGTTTGGAGTTATTGTATCATCAGAGCAGAAGAGGCAAACAAGTACCCTCAAGTCTTGCAGTGCTCGAAAGGGAAGAGGTATTTTGACAATTAGCCCCCATGAATTTGGTTCCCTCTGCATCAAAACACAAGTGCCATCAATATTTGTCACATGGTCCATTCATATCCTCTTATCACACTGCCTGCTTTTTTTTAGTGACAGTTTTTGACACAAGATTTCACTGCAGCTACAGTCATAGGAAAAAGACAGCAAATTATGTTTTAGTTCTACCTTAAAATGATATAAACAAACGTAATCCCTCTCAGTTTGTCTGAAGGAGGAATTATATCCATATCCCACCATCTCTATCACAAAGGTGACTAAATGATAATTATAAATTAATTATTTTAGGGAAGGGAAAAAAACAAAATGCATATCATTAAGAATTGAATTGTTATTAATCACTCTCAAATATTTGATAGTTTCATAATGTAAAAAAAACCCAAACATTTAAACTTTACTGTTTCAGGAAAACAATGAAAATTAAACATTTATATATTATCTAAGCTGTTTAAAGGGATGGTATTATATGTTTTCCAGGCAAATGGAGCCATTGTATAGCATAGTCAAGTAACTGTGTTGCCCTGAGTTGTTCTAAAAATGCTGTAAATATCAAATATGCCTGCAACAAAATTTTACTTTATAATTTGATGCCTTGAAATTGGACCTCTGTCTCTTTAAGAATATCCTGCTCTCTCCCACACTCCTCCTTCAGCACATCATCATAACAATTCTTCTTCTTATGCTGTTTACTTTATTCTTAGGAGCATTGTACTGAGAAGTAAATCATAGGAGAAGCTCAACAGATGAGCACTTCCACCAGGTGTTTGCTAAATGCTGCTGCCACTAGTCTGAAGGAACTGTGTGGAGGAGGGGCAGGGGAGAGTGTCTCTGTGAGGCAGATGCTCAGCTAGAGAGTGTAGTGTTAAGGTATCCACAAATGAATATCACATAAGATTCTCAAACATGCATGAAAAAATCAAAACAACACTCCATCTGTGTATCTGATGAGGGAATAATATTATAAAATAATGTAATGCTCATAAAAGTCAATTTTACATAATACCACCCCTTGAAGTTTAACTTTTATACACATCTTTTATCAACGTTTTACCGAGTCTGAAGATAGGAAGTAAGTTACTGAATAATTATCTAATGTTAATTTAAGGCAGAGTAATCTATAGTTTTAGAACCACCTTTTCATTTGTCAACTTCCAGCACCAGAAGGAAAAGAAAACCATCCTTCTGTGGGTCAGTAGAGGCTGTTTGGGTTCTATCAACCTATCCTGTTGTGGCTTTATGGTTCCGCTATTTCAGTCCTTCTCTTTGATAGAGGGATAGTAAGCTCTAAGAGCAGTTCTGTTTGCCAGATCCATGCTAAAAAGGCAGGTGAAACTGGTCCTGCTATTTTTTCTGCCCTATTCTTGACACGAAGGGAGATAATAACAATGTAAACTAACTAGCTTGTCCTTAAACTGTACTAAAACATATCTTCCTAAATGTATTCCAACATGTTATTTGGCTTCTGTGAATATCATCTGTTACTAAATATTGTACATAGTTTGCATAAATTATCTGAGCTGATTTTCAACTTATTAATAAAATGTTGTTAGACTGTCAAACGTTCGTGTCATATCTAAGCTGTCAAGTTGTATGGGTTAAGTCCTTGTTGCCTCAGGTATACTGTAATTACTAATAATGTGAATAAGCCATAAAAATGTTGGCCTTCTGAGTGATTAAAGTCATACATACATAGTAAGACGTTTTTGTACTTTATGTTTGCTCAGATTTGTAAAGTAAAGACATTACTCTTAGTAGTAAAGAAACAGATTTACTGTTTAAAAATACTGTACTTAAATGTATATGCTTTGGGAGAAGAAAGAGAACAAGTGAACTTAGAGGAATGAAAAATCACTGGTTAAATTACAGGTGAAATAAATTTTTCGTAAAGTTTAAGTGGGAGAGCTTTGGATGACCTTCTTGTTACCTGTTGATTGCCTGTAAAATTTGAGATTTAAATCAACCCCACCAGCACCACCCCACCATGAATTCTTCCAACAGCTATTTTTGCATATTCTGCATGCTTATGCTCAATTTTGTAATCATATTATGCATGGAAATTAACATTTATGAGTTACGAGTGCCTGCGATCTGCTAAATTTGATTATTGCACAAAATAAATTACTTGTGTTGTAAACACAGACGAATCAATAGTGGCTATCTTAGTTTTAGCAATAGCAGAACCTTTTACCTTACCATGAACAGCTTAGCTAATTGACCCAGTTTTTACATTTTTAAGGCAATTGCTACAAGGATATGATAGGAAAACCACAATGAAAAGGAATAAATCCATATTGCAGCAGTAAAATAACTCACTAGATGACTTACTAGTCATCTAGTAAGTTTATATACTTTATTTTTTGTAAGATAAAATAAATGTTTATCTTACAAAATTAATGGTTTTGCCTCAAGCTCACTGGTTTGTTTGCACTTAAGCAGATTAGCACCACACATAATGAAATAAACAACTCTCTTTTACTTGAACAAGATTTCTGGTGGAAAGATTTTCAGGAGAAGTCTATAATTCTTTAAGGAATTCAGATTAGCCAGGTTCAGGCTTTATTTTTGGTTGGGATACAGTCACTGGTAAAGAGTCTAGCATGGTTGACTATGGGACAATGGTGGAAACGGTGGTAGGAGTTTGTCCTGCAGTCGGTGGGTTGCTGGTTTCATTCTGTCTGCCTCTGTCGCTCTGAAACTTCGCCTGGGTCTGATGGTCCGGTTCATGGCAGCCTCACCTCTGGTTGTGCTACTACCAGCAGCTTCCCAACATCGGGGTGTGAATGTGTGTGTGAATGACTGAATGTAGTGTGAAGCACTTTGGGATGTCTAGACTTGAGAAAGCAACATACAAGTACAGGCCATTGGAAAACTAAGTGACATGACAATGAGAAATAATTTTGGCAGTTTGGTTTGACCATGTAGAATCCTTTAAGCATATGTGAGACTGACCAATTTTGAATCCAGGGTTTTTTTGCAGATGCAGTCTTCTGCAAGTAAGGGAAATAAGTTCATTTGCGACAACCCTCCTTCCTGTATACTACTAATAGTTAATGCAGGTCATTCTGTGATTCTGTATTTTTTTCCAGTCTGCTTGTTCTATGTATGTATTTTACTCCTTTCTTTCCTGTCATGGATGGACCCAACAGTAGGCAAGGAAAGTATTAATCAGAAAAGCAACCAGGAAACTTGCTGTAAGAAAAACTGACTAATCTTTAACTGTAGATTTTCAGAGCTGGTAAGGACAAACTCCAAAAATCTGTTCTAAAAACTATTGACAAAGAGTACATGAATATAAATCCATGCCACACTTTTCAGATTTTTAATTCTGAACAGTTTGAAAGTTATGTGCCTTGTTGCTACACATCACCCTGTGTTCGTCTAACATCTAAAATCCTGTGAAAATACATTGAAGCTTCTATTTGCAACACAATGTGAAATTGCTAGAGGCGTCTCAATACTTTTGCAAAGGACTGTATTTTGTTAGAAGCTCTTCTCTGCAAAGTAGCAGCACATTCCCACCCTTTGGCTTATAATGTGCTCCATTACGATATAAAGATCTCTCCCAAAAAACCTTACATTGTCTGACCTTCTATAATCTAATTTATGAATAGAATATTCATCCTTCAATCCATCTGTGAATTCACTCATCTGTCCACGGCAGACACATACCTTTATGTTCAGAAGGGCAATAAGGATTTTATCTCTTTGGAAGATTCTGCAGGCATGTTCTTCATCAATGAGGGTTTAATGTGGAGAATAGTCACCATAAAGCAATTTGATTTAGTAAATCTGTCAGATTTTACAAATTCTGATATAAAGCTCTGATATAAAAAACACATTTGAAGCTTAAGCATTGGCTGCATTTGCTTTTATTTCTTATTTTTATTTCTATTTAATTATTTTATTTTCTTGTTTTAAAAATAACAATAGCAACACTATATTAAGTCAATCAGCAACATATATATATATATATATATATATATATATATATATATATATATATATATATATATATATATATATATGAAGTGATATGGTAATGCTACCTGTACTTACTAACTCTTTGATGTGCATAAATCTGCATACATTTATTTAAGTCCATGAGTCTGTCCTTTTTATGTTCTGGTGTTTCAGGGCCATTAAAGTTACAGTTAAAGAATCCTCTTGAGTATATCCAAATGATCATACACACTTTATGCACTTATGCATAAAGTGAGAGTTAATAATTTATATGCAGTGTGAGAATGAGATGCAATATTGCCAGTTAATACACTTAATTTACTCAGTCAGGAATAAAACAACATAGTAAACATGAGCATGAATGGGAAAACCTGAATTCCAAATAAATATTTATACCTTTACCTTTAGGAACATTTATGAGTTATGATTTAACTGTCAGGGTTCCAGTTTGCATTGCATAACATGGACACCTTATAAAAATCCAACTCTCATCCATAAGTTGTCATCACAGATTTGTAGCAAAGATTGTGATACTGCTACAGTCAAATCATGACAGCAAAGAATCCTGTTGCCAAGGGCTGCAAACAAATGCCATATTTAGTATTTGTTTGTGTAAGCAAACGCTAAACTTATTTTTCCATGTATTTTTTATACATGGAAAAATAGTATGGATGCCTCTTTTCTTTAAGTAAATGAAGTAAAAAATACATTTTGTTTTCATTTACAATGTATTAGTCTAATACTATGTTTTCTTTCATTACATAAAGTTGTTCATGGTAAAATAAATAGATAAATAAAATTTTAGGTGCTAAACTGTCCTGTCACCAACATTTTCTGACTGTTTGAATTACAGAACCAAAGGCAGGTTAAGGTTTGAATAAATACTGGAAATCAAACAACTACTTTGCTTTTCAGTCGGTCTACAAAATGTTTTAAGACCTTTTGTTGAAAATGTTTATTTTTGATTTTACAGAAATAAATGCATTTTATATAGATTGCATACATGTTTTTAGTTTGGTGAAATGGAATTTGTAATGACAAATTTTGACATTTTACAGATAATTTCCACTTGCTTAGAAATAAAGGTTTGCAGCTAATCTTAATTTATTATTATTATTATTATTATTATTATTATTATTATTATTATTATTATTATTATTATTATTATTTCCTTCAATGATCATGTCGCTTTAGATGTGCAGTAGCCCAAAGCATTCTGAAGCAAGCAGAACTCAACTGTATAGAGCGGATACACAGAACGAAGGGCATCGCGGTCAATCAAAGGCCACATTTCCTCTCTCGGCTCTTGCTTTGGGGTCTTTCTGGCGGTAATTCGCTGATTTGACTTTGATGTGCCAATTTGTGCTTGATGAATAATTGTCTGGTTTGCTGATAACTTGTGGGAGTCAAGTGTATTCTGGTGGCACTCAATGCAAATGGGACATATTTGGGTCCTTCAAATCACGACAGTGGCCCCTCTACATTTGCCTCTCCGTGCCGTGAGTAAACTGACCAATTAGCTGTGTTTGAAGAAGCCATTTTTGATTAGAGCAATCAGTAAACAGCAAATTCTCAGTTTGATTGTCGCTCGTCCCCCCCCTCTCCCCCTCTGATTAGATGAGTTGTCACTTGAGAAGTTGTTTTAGATTTTAATTTGTGGCCTTATATGACTGGAAAGTATGGTAATTACCCAATCCATTCTCCATGGTTCAGCACTTGGATTAAAATTCATCCATACCGCTAATGTTGATGACCTCATTTTCCCACCCAAAGTTTCTTAAGTAGTCTTTGAATCTACTGAATCAGGCAAATAGGACAGCCGCTATTAAGATTCAGATGGAACGCACTGACTTCAGTACAGATGACATTAAGTTAAATATAAAAGGCTGTAAAACAAAGCCAATACAAATTTAACAAAAGTATTAAATGATTTAAATTCAAATAATAAAAGTTTAATTATATTAGATTCTACATATATTTACTTCCTACTAAATTATTTAAACTTAGAATACAAATGTAACCCTACAGTGTGCTTTGTTGCTGCTTTTGTCCTTATTTTACATGATATTGATTATGGTTGTTGCTTATTAATCTCTTATGACAACACATTAATTAGTATTTAAGAAATTATCACATACAAAGTGGATGAGAAACACATTCTTCATTCAAAAAAAAAATCTCATTATGCACTTCAGTCTTTGAGAGTCTATGTGTTAGTCTTTAATTAACTCTGTAAATCGGTTAATGATCAAAAGCTTATGACAAGTGATAAATTACAGCATGGTGCAACCAAATTACCATTTTCATGCAGAAAGGGCATTTCAAGCTTTTGAAATTAATTATGTTTTTTTCTAATAATGTTACAATAAAATAAATATGTTTATTTGACTAAACCTGCAAAGGGTGCAATGAATGATTCCAAACAAGGCAATGAATAATCTATTTGGAGGGAGAAACCATTTGACAAAATGTCTAATTTAGTGAAGGAAAAATGACACATTCATTTGTGTGTAGCGCTATTCATTTCTCAAGGTAATTTGAAGAGACTTACAGAAAAAAAATATGGTGGAAAAAACAGTCTGGTAACAAAATAGGACACCTCTTTAAATATCCAATTATTTACTAAGAATTGTTCACATATCGATGTCTAATTTTGATTTGGTGTAATTCTGAAGTAGAAATGTGTTAAATTACAGGTATGGAACAAAAGAAATATGTACAGCACTCATCTGTACAGAAACTCTTGACACTGTGTTTGAGGGGTTTCATGCATGTACAGCCTTTTTAAAATCAACCCACAGCATCTTAACAGGATAAAGATCTGGGTTTGACTCAGCCGCTCTAAGACCATTTCTTAGTTTTCACTTAGTCCTTGTTGAATATACTGGTATGTTTCCAATCACTATCGTGTTTGCATCTTTTGATTCCTCTCTAGCTAAGCTGCTTTTACACATCTTGCATATTTCCTTCAATCACTCTCTGATACAGAGAAGCGCTATGGTTGATTATATGTTAAGGAGCTGGGCTAGTCCTGCTGCCATACAACATCCCCAAACCATGGCACTTCTCCCTCCATGACTCACAGTTAGTCTGAGGTTCCTTTCCTGGAATTCTATATTTGTATTAAACCAAATATGTTCTGTTGTTAAGGGGAAAAAAAACATTTTAGAAACATTTGTTGAAAAGCAGTTGCTCTGAAAGTCAGTGACGAAGGTCTGTATGATGTTCATGTTTTTCTTAGAAGGCAAAGATTTCCTTGTTGCACACCTCTGAAGAAAGGTAAATTTATGCAGTCTTTCTTTGGTTGTAGCATAAACCACATGCAGATCTTAAAGATATTAATTTTTCAGCTTTCTTCTAGCATCCTATATTGTCTGTTTTAAGGGTGGCCATGCATGTTATCAATTGTTTAAAATGTTCTCCACTTGTTGACTAACAGGGGAACGGACAACAGCAAATTCTTTCAAGACATCATTAATTCAAATTTAAATTAAATTCAGAAGCATTTTAATAATCTAAAAGGGAAATTAAATGTTATTGTAACTCTTTTTATGGAAGTTTCTTTAAAGAGTTGTTGTTGATAGTGATGGCTTTGGGAAGGAAGGCCTCCCTGTTGGTGCCTGTATTACAGTGGGCCTGAAGAAGCATCTGACTAACAGTCAGACAGTCTTCATCATTTTTAAGTGATGAAGCGGGTACTGTGCGTTGTATGCATTTTATAAACACATTGGCACATACATTATTATACTAATAATCATTCTTGGCACAATGATCTTCAGATCTTCTAAAAGCTACAGTGTGGTAGCTCTTGAAGACTGGACTTTCGGACCCTTGCTCTGTGGCCTCCAAGATGAGGGATGTCAGGGAAATTGGTCTATAATCACTGAGAGCTCATTGAGGACCTTCTCCTTGGTCAGGCTAAGGTTGAACAGATGCAGAAAAATCCCACTTCGCTGCTCTGGACAGACCATCAGGTCTCTGGGGCTGAACCTACAGTCTCGTTCTAGTTTAGTCTAGCACAAGAATCCCCTTGAATCTGTGTGCAGACAAACATTTAGAAGCAGAAGGGGTCATGACCGAGGTGGAAGATAAACATCTAAAATGTGACAGGAAAGCATTGGTTCAAATGAGGATGGGATGTCTGTTTACCTGAGGGGAGGACAGTTAGAGGCTGAACTTGATCCTAAACCAAATCAATGTCCACACAAACTCCTGATATTGTTCTGCTGGAATTTGTTCTCCAGAATTATCCTGTACGCTGCCTCTAATCTTGACTTTAAGCTGCCTCTGTATACTCCTCCATATTTCCTTGTCTCCTTCCCTAAATGCTTTCTTTTTATTGTCCAACATTTTCTTTAGGTCACGAGAGATTCAGTTTTTTCCTCTGGGGAAGTATCTCACTATGCTGGTTGAGGTTATGTTATCCCTCAAAGCCATCTAAGTCTTTCTTTTGGCACTAACTTTCTTTTTAATCCTTGAGGGTAAGATTTGTGGAGTGTACAGCTGTTGACATGCAGCTTCTCTGCAGCTTCTCTAGAGATATTGAGATTAAACAGTACAAAGGTGTTTAATCTCAATATTACTAATTTGAGTTTTGATTTTTTTTTTGGTTGCACTAGACTTTGTTTTAGGAGTATCATAGTATCACTTCACAAGTATGACCTACTTTGCCTTCACCTATGATTTACTATTGCAATGAATACTATTGGGTCAGCGTGTATTTTTTTTCCAAAGACATTGTAGGAGAAAACATAGTATGTCTACGACTTGGATTATCATTCTGAATAGTGATTGGTAAAAATGTAATTTATGGAGTTTGCAATGTCTTCATTGTTGTTTACATTTGAGTTTTGTTGGGACAGCCATTGCTGAGCTATTTCAAGATTAAATTACTCAAACCGAAACATTGTTTAATCTAACTACTCAATGAATTGTTTGACAGCCACACTGATAGTAGTCTAGCGACCACCCTATAGAATCTCCTAATCAATACAGCAGACAGAATAGGTAAGACACAGGATGGGTATGTGTGACACAAAACCAGGATTAAGCCTGATTAGGGCACTTTTAACATGTCCTGCTGATTAGGGGCCTCTGAATCTGACTGCTAATTACATGTGAAGTGTGGCTGACCTCACAGACAGGACAGCAGACGCTCCAGGGACAGGCGCCCCAAACTCGTCCCCCTCCCTCTCAATGCCCACCCTTGTCCACTTTCTACCCCCACAAAGGGAGTTCTGGAGGCCCTTTGATTGGGTCTGCTGAATTGTGGAGAGGGGACTTGAAAAAGAGTCCCTTTTCCCTTTTGCTGTGCTACCACCCCCTGCAGGGAGGAGTCAATATACAAATTCTATGCTTTCGTATAACCAGCTGGCTGTAGAGGTGCAAATAAACACTCAAAGTCCACTGGCCCGTATATATCTGAAACAGAACCTTTGTCTCTTGTGGACTGTCTTTTAATTGGTGTTCCAGAAACAAATTCTGAGGTCACTATTTGAGCTGATGAGGTTTTAATGAACAGAAAATACACTTTGAGATTCAAATAAAGACAAATAGAATGAACCTGTGCTTGGGTTTGTGTATTAAAACATTTGAGATGCACAAAGTTAAAATTTGCAGTTATGCATTCAGAAGTTGAATAAAAATCAACTTTTCTCCCATCCTCTGACATTCAAATAAAGTTGACTTTTCTTGTTTTAAGTCAGTTAGGATTAAAGAAAAATATCTCAACTGTCCAAGGGAATTGATTAATAGAGGAAATGTTTTACATACATTAAGATTACAATGCCTTCAAAGTCTTTTAAGGAAACCTATGATGTCACAGCTTTAGTTAGCTTCTGATTGTTTTGAGGTTTTTTTTTTTAGCAACATTTGAGTCAAACTAAGGCACACCTCTGTTTGAATTCTAAGAAAAGAACTCAAAGGAAGCACTTCCTTTTGTGACTTAAAAAACTAATTCAAGTAAAATATCAGAAAAAGAACTGTGGATCTCAAGTCTGGTTCATATCTTGGTATATATATATATATATATATATATATATATATATATATATATATATATATATATATATATATATGATATGCTGATATAAATAAACATGGTATGGTAGCATAAGAATATGCAACCATCATGACATATGGGATAATGTTCTTCATCTTGGGAATTAATGTGTTTTGGTATAAAATGTGCATATCAACCTCAGAAAAAAAGCAAGACCTTGTGAAGATGCCGGCTAAAGCTGGTAAGGGAGTGTCATTATCATTATCTACAGCGAAGATGTAGATAATGTGCATACCTGAGCTGAAAGGCCATTCAAGGAAAAATAAGTTATTCCAAAAGTAGCACAAAGAGGCACAAATACAACAACAAATATCATAATTTCTGGAAACATGTTCAAATTTTAACCTTATTCAACTAAAATTGAAGTGTTTGTCAAACTAATTAAGATTCACTTTTATTGTCTTATTCTAAATTTTAGTAAGGCACATTTGCAATTTACAGGACATTTTAGCACCCTTTGATTGGCTAATGGAGTGGTCAGCCAAACAAAGTTATAAAAAGACTTGAAGGGGTGGTATGGATTGTCCAGTGACGTAGTACCACTTAATAGCACAATCAAATAATTATGTTACCTTCAGTTATTATAAAAATATCTGAATAAAACATGACTCAAAATGTATTTTTCTTCGCAATTTAATGCCTTGAGATTGGCTCCTGTCTTCCTTGAAAAGTTTCTACTCTTTCCAACATGCCGTCTTCAGAATGTCATCACAACAATGCCTTTCCTTTATGCTGTTTACAACTGTTCTTAGGAGAGTTAGACAGAGAAGCATCTTGTATGATAAGTTCATTTGACTTGCAGTTCCAGGAGGTGTTTACTAATTTCTGCTGTCACTAGTTTGGTGGAACTGAGTGGGGATTGAGTGGGGAAGTGGTAAGAGAGCTACTCTTCCTATTCATCACATCCAGAAATATGATTTAGGCTATTCTAACATGCCTAGTCAAAGTCAGTAACTGAATCCATTTGAGAACCAGTGTGACAACTTGAACGCTGATGTTTACATATTCTATCCATCCAGTCTGACTGAGCTTGAGGTATTTTTCAAAGACTAAAAGGGGCAGCAAAATGTTGACTACATGTGCAAATCTAGTAGATACATGCCCTAAATAACTTGCAGCTGTAATTGCAGTGAGGTTCAACAAGGTGTTGACTCAGGAGAGTCAAATCTTTATGAGTTACATTTATGTTTATAGTTATGTGGCAAAATGTGACAAAGGTTGAAGGGTGTTAAAATATTTGCAAGGCACAAATAGCCCTTTAAAATAAATAATTCTTGAATCCATTTGTATTCCTACCTATAAACAAATGCCCTATAGAGGAAGATGTTTTTGTGAATTACTTTATTTTTATGAAGGATTCTTTCAAATTTTCTGGTGCTCTGCAAGCCTCAGTTTAAGAGTTAAACGTGGATGATAACTAAAGTTGATCATACACAACACATTATTCTATATTCACTCCTTTTTTATATTAGTTAAATATGATTTTTGTTGCATGTAATTAGCCTTTTTACAGAGTTTGCAGGGGAATCCAGCAATGTGCCCGCTCCCAGTTCTAGTCACCACCCATTGCGTCCTGACTACCGCTGCTCAGGAGGACGAGGGGAGTGGGTAAAGAAACATGGGATTTAGGGCGTAATCCTGTTTGTCCTCAGGGTCACATGCTGCACAGAGTTGAGATTGTCAGCTACTGTCTGGAAGTTTATTCGAGGGACAAACAGCCATCTAATTGTAATTCCCTCTAGAGAGCAGTCAGTGTCTCCTGCTGAATGCTGGAGAGGAGACAGGTTGTTGCAAGATGATAATTGAAAAGAAAGTGGGTGGTCCTGTTTGGCCCCCATGGCCCTCTGGGACAGTCATATTGAGACGCCTGCGAGTTTTGGAGGGGGCAGATTAGCGCATGTTATATTTGAAGAAATCATTATGTCCTTCTGGGCTTAATTTGACACACATAGCTGTTGAGTGATGGCTGCTTCTGTTATCTTTTGCCATTCATGTTAGATTGCGTGTGTGAGAGTTTGGCTGTTTGCTGTTGGATCATTGCCCCCTATTAACTTTTTCTTTGGGCACTTTTATGAGCTTTTATGAAATTCTGTCCTTGAGTTTTTAGATCTTTTAATTTTACTTTACAATTAATTTTTTTAAAATTTGTCATCACCTATTACTTCCAATTATGTTAATTAAATTCAAACAGAATGAAGATTCATTCATGTGTGACTACAAACACAAAAAAAATTATAAAAAGAAATAAAAGTAAGACAATCTTATTGGCAATCACACTTTGCAAAACAACTTTTTAGTATTAAAGACACACAGATCTTGTCCATTGCTTACCTTCACTGAACTGCTCTCCAGTCCCAGCCCTATTAACCAGTAATCCTCACACTGGCAGCTGGCCATTACCGTGGCAACGATGAGATGGGAAAAAGCTGCTTTGCTGGTTCAAACGTAAAAAGGAGCGCTGTGAAGGACAGAGATGAACTCTTTTGTCCTGTAAATTTGCCTTTTTTTCATATTTCTGAATGCAGGAACTCCACGTCTAACAAATTTTCACTTCATCTCCTCATCTAGGCTGTTTAAATATGATAATTAAATGTCTTTGGTAGTTTTATTTCTATTTGTGGATATTTTTTCCACACATAAAGACATATTCCAAGGGTGAATGTGTATCACATAAAAGAACCCCTACAGAACAGCCGGATGTATGAATGCATCTTTTCATTAACTTATGATTAATTTGATCCGTGCACAGAATAAAAATCACAAAGTTGGTTCCTGGATCATTACGTGAATTCTGTATCTGCATTTTAAAATTGTTGATAGCTTTTTCCTGAAGAAAGCATAAATATTCTTTGGAATTACATTTCTGATGCTTTAATGAACTCTGCTGCTGTTTTTGCGTCAAACATGTCCAGTCGGTTCTTACAATTTTATCCAAAACAACCTTCTGAAAATTCCTTAAGGAAAAGTAAACAGTTAAAGAACCAGGTTAGCAGTATGCGTCCGTGTTTATGTCTAACTAGGTATGACAGGGGGTGGGATGTGGGGGCGTGCATCCCTTATTAGAAACTCATGTCACATTCTCCTCTGTGGCGACCAGGAATCGCTGCACTGCCAGTAATCCCCCTCCAAGTCCCCGTCTGCATCTTATTCAGTTTTCTCATAAGTAGTTAGAGAAACTGTTTTCAGTTGCCACTAATAACTACTGACCTCCAGTGACACAGACCAACAATGGATTTTTCAGACCTGAAACACACAGCTAAAAGAAGCTGATTAGGAACTCAAGAGGCTTGAAGCAAGAATCAATGGTTGCTCTGTCCTGCCACGGTGCTTCCAGCATGGTGCTGATGATTGTGGGACCTCTATTAGTTATGCCTCATTAAGTCCCACAAACTCCTCTTTCAAGAAAATTAGTTGAGCTGGTGCTGAAATCTATTACTGTCGGGAATACCCCACGGAGGTGCTTCTGCATCCTGGCTTTGAGACAGAAAAGGCCGAGGAATGACTTGTTTTGGAGTTTAATAACTTTTTCAAATGTGGAACTTTAGTTCCTTCGATGATGCAATATTTTGTATCCCTAAAAAAAAAAAACACTCTCCCTGAGGTAGATCTTATAAAATATTCATCTGATTCTGCGTTTTGAGTGCTAACATGGCAGCTGCCTGCAAAATTCAAAAAATTCTACAATCTTTCAAATGCAGGTGCTTTAAACACCATCTGAGAACATATGAACAAGGCGTTGCATACTTCTTATCACTCTTGTTCTTTCCAAAAACGTTTACCATTATATTTTTAAACTTCAATCTTTTTAAAAAAAAAAAAAAAAATTAAGGCTGATATATGAACTAATTATCAAAATCATTTACAGAATGCTTTTAATAAAACAAAAATATTGTTTTTGAAAAATGATCGGATTTTCTCAAAGTTTTTTATTTGCATCAATATATGGTTTTGCAGTCATGTAATCATCATACCAAAAAGTTACATCCTGCATGCGAAATAAAAAATACAAAACACCTCGAAATTTTGTTGTTATAGAATATGTGTAAATTATATTTAGCAACATGTTTACTGGACACATTCAAATTTACTATCACCGTTCACTCCACAACATCAACTGTGTCTTCAAGTATCCATGAGACCTTTATCTCTTTGAGAGTAAGAAAGGCTTTTAGAAAACTAGAATTTCTTTGAAATCATAAAATTTTTGACCATCTATGTATTTTTCCATTAAAAAATGGCTACAAAAAAGATCTTTTCCCTTTATCAGGCAAAAAGCTTGCAGTGCCAAATTTTCCTGAAAACTAAATAAATCCAACACTTGTGATGCTCACACAAAGACGGTCTCTCCTTGGCCAATAACAAGGGCAATAACTCTAATTAAAATCTTTTAGACTTAATGAATTCAGTGCATTCATGTTCTTAGAAAAAATTAAAACATTTTTAAAAGTGGATCTTGAGGCTTAAATTTCGTTTGAAAGATTTGGTCAATATTCAGAGAAGGAGGGGCAGTAGAGGTTACAGAACCATGTAGAAGTGAACAAAGAATATTAATCCTCAATCAGTTACTTTATGATATTGTATACTACCATTAAAAACAACAAATGAAGTGGACCTATATCAACCTATCACTCTCCCCATTCACTCTACCACTCAGAAATTAGGCCAGGTTCTGCTTTTAGCTTTTCAGTTTAATTGCCTTGCCACAAAGACTTGCAATATGGAACAATTTCTCATTCTGTTTGATAAGTACAACAAAACATATCTGATTTGTGTACTATTATGGTTACATGTTGGGCCAATGTTTCTGTGTAAACTATGCAGCAAATAGTGTGGAGCCCTTGCCAATTAGCGCTCTCTAGGTTGCTAGGTCGCCATGGTCAATTGAGGAACACATCAATAGGACTTGAAAAGGTTTCTCTGCGATCAGACCTTCTGACATATTAAGTAGAATAATGGGGAGGAGGAGAGTTGGATGGAGGGGGTTGGGGGTACTGCAGGAGACTGAGGCAAGGCTTCCTTCTGTGTTCACATTATGCAGTGCAACCTGCAATTACCTGAGAAGAATAGGCAAAGAAATCCTTTACATCAGCAAAACACAATATCCCCTGCTTTGTGCTTTATTATAACTGTATATGGCATTGAAGTAATGATAGAGACCCCTTCCAGCCCTGATGGAAATATCTGCATTGTATAATAGAGGTAATTTTATATAATGTATGAGTTATTCGACTGCTTTTTCTGTGTTTATAAATGTGCCTGAGCAAAGAGTGCATATGCATGATAGTGGTTGTTGATCACATCTTTTATACAGCTTTTGCAGATAGATTCAAATGCTGCAGCACCCAAACTTCCCAGCCAGCGATGGTGATGCCACAGCCAATTACAGAACCAAACTTGTCTCATATTGCCATACAAAAAGAGGTAAGCTCCTCCACGATCTCCCAATAAACCGAGAGCAACAACAGGCACAATAACCAGTGATTACCTAGCATAGCCTATTAGTGCGCCATAACTGTGGCTATTGAAAAGAGAAAAGAATGGCTTCACCTCCACTTTCATTTCATGTGGTTCACCATCAAAACGCTTTGTTGACAACTCAGCCATGCAATAATTTAGACAAAAAATCTATGAGAAACATCTTGCAGCACCCAAGTGTGTATTATGGAGTGCATTTCTAGTTTAGCAGCCCCCTCTGAGAGTCTTCCGAAAGTGTTGTCGTACTTTACTTTCAAACGTCAGGTGCATATTGGCTACTGGAGCTTCCTTCAAGTGCAGGGATGATAAAACGTACACATGCAGCTGTCAGGTATGTGGAGGTGTTTTTTTTAGGAAATGAATGCCCTCCAAGGTCTCTATTGATACACTGATAGCTATCATCGCCATCATCATCAGAGGGAGTTACTGAAAAATAATTTCTGAACGTGTTCAAAATCACCACAGGAAATGAAAAATAAGATTATCAGCCCCTGCAGATTTAATTGGAGGTTTTTTGGAGGACAGAGCCAAGGTGCTAACACGGGTATGACATTAATACTTTGGAGTGATTATTATTATTATTATTATTATTATTATTATTGAAATGAAATTAAACTAAATAATATCAACATGGAATTAATGTATCACTTTCAGGTTCATTCTTACAATTACATTTATCACATACATCAATATCAAATCTATTACAAAATGCTAATTTTGTTATAGTTGCACACTTGAAATAAAAAAAATCTATGAAACAAGGGACAATTATAAAATAGAATAGATGAAAAACACCATGTGGAAATAAGAGTGAATAGTTGAAAAGTCAAATACTCCAGTCACATTAATGTAAAAACGCCACTAAAGTTACTGAATCCTATGTTAAATTTGTAATGTTGATAAAAATGGCTTAGCTCATTACATGTTACATCTGATACACACCTGTAATGCGATGATTGTTGATGTTTTAGAGATGTTTTCATACATTACAAAACTCGAACTTTATGGCCAAAAAATAGTTCATATAAATTTTTTTTTTTCCAATGATCTTAACATTTTTTATTTATTATTTAAAGAAAATTAGGCTGCGTTGACACGGAACTAAATTTGAATATTTAGCTGACGTTGGAGTTATAGTTGAGCATAAATTAAACCGTAGAAAATGTGAGGGGTTTTAAATTTTAAGTCACTGTTAGCAATAATGAATGATATATTTTCTAAGAATATATAAGTAAATATGTAACTAATAAAATGTATAATGTAAATTGGAAACGCTTGATGCAATAATAATAATAATAATAATAATAATAATAATAATAGTTAATGTGATATAACAACAATAAGCGGCACATATTCCACGCTTTTCGTCCTTATTACAATAATTGGCTGTAATTGTGTATTTCATGAAAGCACGCAAAATCACACACACAATAAAAATAAAACGGAGAAATTAAACGGCATCATAACGATGGTCTGGCCCTATCAAAGAAAGATATAGTAAATATATATTAATACTTTTTTAAGGATTTTCTAAAAATGTATCAATAAATATATTGGGTAAACTGCTTGTTTCAAACGTGCTGAAAAGTGCTAAAGATGTTAAAAGAGGTGATGTCTCCCATGAAAGCCAGCCCTCCAAAATGTCACCTGAACAATGCTGGCTCCCTCATCGACCTTGCTTTCCAGCTCAATTTGGTCTCAATAACAACATAATGAAAATGCACTCCAAATCAGATCCCCCTTTTAAAAAATTACTTATTCAGGAATAGCTCTCACACTTCAAGTTATTTATTGTTAACGTTCACTTGGTTTTGAAACATATACAGCAGCCATCACGCATGTGTTCCTTCTTTTTTTTTAACTTACAAAAAATATTAAAGAAAACATAACTGTGGACGCTATAACGAATATCATACAGTTAAAACGCCTTGTGTGTGGGTGTGTGTGTGTGTTAGCCAAATGTACAAGTACCTACTTTATTCAATAAGTCTAATCAAATGAATACATTAGTTTACAATATTGATATGATAAAATACCAAAGGAGGAGCGGTGGTTTTAGTGGAGTTCGGACCTGATCCCACCTGTCCTCCTCATCAGTACAAAGAAGTGAAGCAGCATTTCTTTTCGTTTCAACAACATAGACTACGTTTAAAACATTATGAGGAAGGTCCAAAACATGAATTACAAAAAGGTCCAGGAACGACACGGTTTCTGTAGAGGGTAGCTATTCGTGTAATGTTCAAAAATAGACTCCGTCCTTCAGAGGTGTCAAGAAAATGTGTCCTGATCAGTTCATGCGCCTCTTTGCGCGCCTTGTCCCGTTTGACCCTTTGCCACCAAATTATTACTTATATATATATATATATATATATATATATATATATATATATATATATATATATATATATATATATATATGAGGCTCATCCGCAGGTTCACATAAAACTGGACAGTAACAGTACTTTTGAAAGTCCTACCACGTTCTGCCGTACAGGAGGTTTGAGCTGACCATGTTACTGGTGTAATCTACAGCAGATGTGTCTATCTGGGCCATGTTCAGCTGACTGTGCAATGAAGGCGGACTAGGCGACATCTCCTCCAGCTCCAAAGCGTTCACCTGCTGCTGGCTTTGATGCTGCCCGAGGCTTCCGGCTGAAGACGCAAGCACCACTCCACCTCCATTCTGCTGTTGACTCTGTTGTTGGTTCTGTTGAACCTGTTGCTGATTCGGCGTCGGTGTGTTGGAGCCGTTCTGACACGGCTTACCATCCTTTACCAGAACAGGCACTGCGACGCGCCGCGGGGACTGCGCCTGCTGTTGGCACAGGTTACCGTCCTGTTGCTGCTGTTGCTGCATCTGCTGCGCCGCTTTGTCCTTGGCCTGGCGCTTCATCTTGTACCGGTGGTTCTGGAACCATATTTTCACCTGGGTCGGCGTCAGGTGGATCATGCTGGCCAGGTGCTCTCTTTCGGGTGCCGACAGGTATTTCTGCTGCTTGAACCGCCTCTCCAGCTCGTAGACCTGAGCCTGCGAGAACAACACGCGCCTTTTCCTCCTGGGCGCAGCGTGCAGAGCTGGCATAGCTTTGCTGGCGTCTCCCATCCCCGTCAGGCTCCCCATGCCACTCATGTTCATACCTGTGGAAGGTCCCATGAATCTAGAAACTTTAAAAAATACATACATATACGTGCGTTCAATAAACAGAAGAGGAGAACACTATTTCGCCTGAACTATTTATCTTTTATTAATGTAAATTATTTCTGGAACTTTGCAAAAAGTTTTAAAATCTTCAGATATAACAAAATAATAATAATAATAATAATAATAATAATAATAATAATAAAAGTAATAATAATAATAATAATAATAATAATAATAATAATAATAATAATAATGGTTGAGCCAGACTTGAAATGAATGATCTCCTTTTCAGTTTAGTCATTAAATGTTTCTTTCTCTTTTTTTTGTAAAATATTGTCCATCAAAAAAATTGAACTTTTGTCCTTACATAATTAATATTTAGTAGAATATAGGGTCATCTGGTGTTTACGCGTTCATACAGAATGTAAAATGATGAAAGTGTAGATAAAATGAGAATCGAACTTACTTGTGGAGTATCTTGGATCAGGGTTGGCGCTGTACCATCCTGTAGCTGCTGCAGTATTCCGCATGCTTTCCTGGTACGACGGGAGGTCTCCCATATTGCCAATGCTCCCGTTGCAGTATCCCCCCATTGCGCCGTGGGAGAACTGGGAGACGGTGTGCGGCATGTGGTAAGTGGTGGCCACGGTGGCGTTGTGGCCCATCGAGTGCTGTTGCATGCCGGTCTGAGACACCTGAGGTTGTCGGTAGGCTCCCAGTGAAGAGGTTAGATTCCCCGCGCCGTCCATGCCACTGAACTTCTTGTAGGTCTCCTCGATTGGACTCAAAATATCTGTCACTGAAAAAGGCGTTGTATGCTTTGGGCTCAACGACATGATTCAGAAAGCAGGTAGATTTTTTGTGTTTGAGCAGATCAACCGTGTTGTTGTATCGGCTCTCTCCTTGGTGGATGTCTACGTAAGAGAGTGCTTGGAGTGCGCCTGAGATCCTATTGATCGCCTTGGAGAAGGAGGCGAGCCCAGGGCGCTCTTAGCCCGGGTTTATTGGAGCCAGGAGCCAGGTTTACGACAAACACCGGGGGGGCGGAGCAAAACTCCCAAACCAGCAAACAACGATCATTGACATTTTTTAGGGACATAATTCATGAAAACACCCTCTGCCTTGTGATAACTTCGACAAACGACCAAAAACTGATATTGGAGTTTATGAACATGTTCTTTCTGGCGATTTTATCCAGGTGAGAAGAGCTCCTGGTGTTATGTCCACCAGCTGATCTTGCCACATATGACTATTTTGCGTCAGTAGGGAATTCCACTCTTTCCAGAAACTTTGAGAGCACTTTGAACAGACATAAGGACCACCGAGTATCATCAAAGAGCCACAATGAAGTTGCATGACCAGCTCATTTGGTCTTCTTGAGCATCATTTTACCCCACCAGAGAGGGCCAAGCCCAAATAAGATCAAAATGACAAAAATGCACGAAGGGAAATACATCAGGGATCCAAATTCTAACGGTGTTTTTTTTGAGTGTGTATGTGTGTGTGTGTGTGTCCTATTCATACATCTTCAAACATAGTTGCAATTTTTTTTAGCTATTTTCTGAAACCTGAATAATTTAGGGAAGATTTATTTAACATAATTAATTTACCTGGTAAGCTTTGGAGAAAGCGTGCTTCAAAGATTGTTTGAAAGTTTAGATTTTAAAAGATTGAACTGTTTATTTGATTATTTTATTTAAATTACCACATTTGGGGAAGAAAGGGAGATTTTCCAAGTTTATGTTAAGTTGATATCAGATTTGAAACATTATTCTTTTGCAGTCATGTTATGATAATCAAAAAGTTATCAAAACATCTTTAAAAATATGTTTACCACCTTATTTGCACTGTCGGTTTTTAAGAGAAGTACAAACTTTGACAAAGTATGAGATAATGTTTTATAACAACTATCTTACTGATAATCAAAATGAAGATGTTTATTGAACACTTTAACCAAAATAAAAATTACATACATATGCTTTTACATAGCATTATGTATCATTAATAGTAATGATTCAGTCATATTATTTTTTTTGAATACAAGTGTCACCTTATGGAGATAGCTTTTGAAGAAAGCCCAAACTTTTCTAAAGAGATAGTGTTTTCAGAACTACTTCTATATAAATGTATGCATTTGTTCAACTCCTAAATAAGAAATAATTATCAAGACCAAAAACATCTTTGGAACATTGCCTGATTTTCTTTGCTTGCATTTTTGTGTCATAATTGATACACTAGGCTTTTGGGACCATACACGTTTTATTAAGGCCTCGTAAAATATATGGTACAGTTATAAAACATATTTAGCAACATATTTACTATTGATACAGCATGGCTTTTGGAAAGTACCAAGTATGGTGAAGAGATGGCAGCCTGCATCTGAAATTATACATTTAGCATTTCAGAATTAAATTTAACAATATGCAAGTCAAAATGTTCTATCAGTTCCATATAAGATAAGGAACAGATACACTGTGTTTAAGCTTGATGCCTTTTGGACACAATATTGTAGGTTGATGTTTTACTTTTTTTTTTAAAGCATCAGAAAATGTAGCTTTTTTGGGTGATTTTAACAATACAAAAAATGTTATGAAACATCACTGGATTTTCTGAAGTTCTTTATATCATAATTGATAAGTGAGAGTAATAAAATACATGGAAATTTGCAAAATAAGTTTATAGACATCTCTACTCAAGAAGGCAATCTTTTGAGTAAAACACCAACTTTTTGTTGAAACAGTACTCTTTCATAACATATTTTCTTTTCATATCAGAGTTGGCACAAAGGGCTTTTGAAAGTCATGTAACTATGACAGCAAAAAAGTAAAAAATTTGTATGCCTTATAAAAGCAACTGGAACTCTGATTGATTATATCTAGAGACACAGTTACTAAAGTGTGTCTCTAACTTAACTTACTCAGGCAAGTAAAATACTATTTCAGAGGTAGAATAACTCAGGAATGTTACGTCACTCCAGAAAGCTTGTATCAAAATGATATGTTTGGGGGCTAGAGGGTTAAACAGACTGAAGTTGGAATTTGTTTGAAAAATATGCTCTGTTTTAAGCAACTCCAAATAAATTAAGGAATGCTATGTTTAGAACTGATTCACTTTGGATACAATTTTGGAGGCTTTAAATCCTCAAATCTGGTCCGCAGTCTTCACCCGACATTATAATCTCTGAGCAAACTGACTGGCGCCAGGAGAAGAAAGGGAGGAAGAGCGAAACAAGAGAGAGGTCAAGGAGGGAAAACAAACTGTGATGATGAACAACAGCACAAAAAATTCAGATTTAGATTCTCACATAGGTTAAAACTTTGTAAAAGTAATCATTTCTTTAAAAACGACCTTTAATTTGCAATGGGATAATCACAATTTGAAGTTTATTTTCAATTTAGAGAATAAATAACCCTTTTTTTTTCTTTTTAATGCAGATTTTTACTTAATTCATTTTATTGTGTGGAGGAAGCTCTCTTCTCTGCTGCATCAAGCCACTAATGAAATTTACCATGGCATGATGGCAGCGAGCAGCTACCTAACCTAATTGAGCAAATGAAGATGTGACATGGTCAGCCATCAATTATAGCGGCACAGCGAGAACGCCAATCTCCATCGTTTAAGTTGATAACCTGAACGTAATAAATCGTTGTTGCCACCGGATTTCTTTCTTTCTTTTCTCCACTCATCGTCTCCCTCTCCGGAAGCCAGAACGGATTTAACCTGAAGTGGCTCATCTTTGCTAAGTTAGTAGGGCTTGTCAGAAAGGCACCGATAAGAAGAAAAAAACAACAACAAAAAAACTTCATCTCTGACATAACGCTGAATATGTGTGAATAAACACCCTGTATTTACAATTAAAGAAAAACTTTTTTTTATTAATATAAAAATTAAGTGTTCCTTTCTACCGCTGTATATTGCCCCAACCGTGTGCCTTTTTCCAACACTTCTTTGGGAACGGTGTGTCCAAAAAAAAAAAAAACAGAAAGAAAGGTATGCCTCTAACATTATGTAAATGAGGTAAACCTCTCAACCTTGTGGATTACTGAGTCAGAGAGCAAGACCCTGTAGTCCGCAAACCCCCCTTCACATCAGGATCCCATAAAAATCTGGAGCTCGATGGCTGCAAGCAACGGTTAGAACAGCTTAGACCCAAAATTAATTATTATTATTGTTATTTTTAAATCTATGTCAACTTAAAAAAAATAAAATAAAAAGATATATATGGGAATAAGATGCGAAGAACGCACCTGGAGGCAGATAAACGTGGAACCGCGACAAGGTTGGTCAATTCCTGGGATTTTCTTTTTTTTTTTCCTTTTACAAATGAAACTGTTTTCCTTGTAATTATTTTTGGAGATATTTATGTTACATGATCCAGTGTGTATTGCCATAGGGCGGACTCTATTTGCACTACCTCCATGTTAAACATGAGCCTGTTGAGGATAAGAATTAAAGAAAGATTGTGAAGAAAAATGCGTTTTGGTCTTCTTGTTTTGGCAGTAACGTTAAGATCGCTTTAAAAATTTTACTCCCGTTAAATGTATCTCCGTTATAAGTTACTGGAGATAATATCTCATACTCATTGCTGTAAGGATAGAAATATATTTGCAGCTCATTTAACAATTAAACGCTCCGTATTTTTGAAATTACTTCCTAAAGAAAAAAAAAATCAACATTTGTACGTTTTTTTGTGCAAATCAAGGGATTTTAATTCACATCAGCGACACTATTACTTTTCCACCTGTAAGTCTTTTATCTTGGCCGTTTAGCAGTTGTTTACAAGAACCTAATAACAAACCATGAATACCACTAGTTCATATCCCCCTGACAACCTTTTTCCAATACCGTCACTCCTCCCTTAGCTCAAAGCAGCAGATGTATCCAGGCGGCCTGGTTCCTGAAGTGCTTTTTTCCATCTCGTTGATGCGAGTTCAATACCCTGAGAGATGCGTAAAGATGGCTGAAGGGCCAGGGTCCTGACCCGCCAACTCAATCACACACCGGCCGAGGACAGAGTGCAGGAAACTGCAGAATTTATTTATACTTAGAGCCCCGAACGTCTCCATCCGAAGTCGCATGTTTTGTAGTTTTCTCTATACGACGGAGTTTTAATTTTCATGCAGACAGAAAATAGGTGACGGTAAAGATAGTTTACAGTACTTCATCTTTTATTTGTTGTTTGTTGGTTCTAAATGATTTAGGAATTAGATAAACGTCAATACATGCAAGTCTTTCCGTTCGTAATTTACGCACAATCAGTTTCCTTAGATTTTATTTATTTATTTATTGATTTATTTATCATTTTTGCAGGTGAATCTATAGAGAAGTTTAACCGGATGTAGCCTTTTTGTGTGCAACTTGGTATTGTTTCCAGCGCTTCTGAGGTCTGGAAAAGCGCACGCGATGTCACAACTCAAATTGTCAACAAATACATGAAATTTAAGGCTTAAACGTTAATGTATGATGCTTTGCAATCTCATTTTGGCTTAAATTCCTACAGAACAATTTGAATATAGATCTGAAACAATAAAATGATTGAATAAATGATTGAAGACAAGGTGATTTTGATTACAAATAAACATGGCCGGCAGTCCTCCACCTCTCCCCTAAATACTGACAAATATATCGGGAAATCAAGGATAGATAAAGATACATAATACAAATAATTTATTTGTTGTTTTTGTGACGGGAAAGAAAAAAAAGAATCTAACTTCGAATTTTTGCACTCACAACCAGATTACTTCATATCATCTTATTTGAGATTCCGGTCTCTCGTGTCCGGCCTGTGAGTCTCATTTGTTGCAGAGATTTATGGAGAAAATTCCACACCTGCGGCCATTGTTGCACCATTTAGATCAAATACTTTCTCTCCTCTTAAATCGCGGCGCAGTGCGAGAGTAAAAAGCGGGCAGGTGCATATCTTTCAGCCGCTCTACTTGAAACGTTGCGGCTTCTCTGGTAAGTAGGTTAAAGGTCTTCCCAAGTGGAGAAAGTATGTGACAGACCTCTTGAAGGCCGTATTCTTCTGCAGGAGCTTGCATTCATTCACAATTAATGTGGCTTGATGAACGAAATGATGCTAATAGAGGTCCAAAAAAAAAAGAAAAGAAAGAAAGAAAGGAAGAAAGAAAACAGAATATGGGCTTTAATGGGATGCGGAGACATATTCTTGCAGCTGAGGAAAACGGCGAACGGAAGAATTAAATGTATTGTAATGGGATTAAAGTGCTAGCGTTTTTTCTTCTTCTAGAATCAAAGCAGTTCATTTAGTGTGGCGGAGATAAGGGAAATATAAAGAAATCACAATTTCTACATCTTGAATTTCTCAATGTCTCAAAATGAGTTTGCTTTTTACACAGTCTCTAAATATGCAAAATGCTGATGAAAGAAACAATTCTTTCAAATTTGTAAAAGTTAACAGTTTATTTTATGTATTTCACAGAATATTAAAAACAGAAATGAAAGAATAAAGAACATGGTTTCCTTCATCATTACAGACACAATGCTTTTCTAACTTAAAGAAAAATACATTAAGATAGGTTTATATACATTATAAAAACAATTGGAACACTCTAAGAGGCTAAATGTATAATTTTTGATAAAATAACTTCTGAAAGCTTTAAAAAAATGTGAACTTTTTTCAGATATTTGTTGTCTGTGTCTGTGTTTTTGTGATTCATTAAGCCTCCATGTTATGATAACTATATGGGCACCAAAGCCAAAGGAATCAATTATTATACAAATAACCATGAGAGAACCAGAAGATGTAGAAAAGACATAAACAAATTATTTAAAGAATAAAGAAGGAGTTATTGTCACGGGGTGCGGGTGGTGAGAGTGGTGAGGCAGAATGCAGCGGACCCAGGAATGATGAATATGAGGATTTAATGATGAAAAACCAGTCAAAACAACGAACAGCAGGAACAAGGACACACTGACGACAAAGAAGCTAACATTGACGAGGACCCGACGAGGAACAAGGAACACAGGTGGAGTTAAATACACGGGAGGGTAATCACAGAAACGAGACACACCTGGGAACAATCAAGGGGAGGACAGGACAACGAAGAGACTAAGGACACAGAAAACTCTAAATAAACACAGAAAAACACAGATCCTGACAGTTATATTATAAAAAATAAGTCAATGTTTAAAAATTAAATTTTCTCCCAAGTATCTACTGTATGATTCTCTAAAAAAGTAAAACTTTCTCAGCACTATGCACAAAACGATGAAGGTAAAATTTGCTTCAGTGTGAATAATGGATTTCAGCTTCTCAAACCTAATCTCCCTTTGATTTCGGCCAAACCAAAACTCTAATTCATCATTGGGGATCCTCAAAGGTTTTTGTGAGATCTACTACTTTAACAGTCAAAACTCTCTAGAAATAATAATAACAATACTAATAATAAAACTATGGTTTTAATTGCCAGAAAAAAAACAAAGAAAATGTTGCTTCCAAAACTTTAAAATCCCAATGCATGAGTGCTAGTGTCCTCCGTGCTGTTTCAAGTGGCAACATTTTAGCATAGCTGCTCTCTTTTGTAACAACAATTAAAAAAAAAAACACATGCAGGCACAGCAGCAGATCAATG
The DNA here is from genome assembly GCF_003331165.1 of Xiphophorus hellerii. Classification (NCBI taxonomy): domain Eukaryota; kingdom Metazoa; phylum Chordata; class Actinopteri; order Cyprinodontiformes; family Poeciliidae; genus Xiphophorus; species Xiphophorus hellerii. The sequence goes on from NC_045690.1 coordinate 9,042,096, forward strand.
CAGATCACCAAATGTACTGCAGAACAAAGCAGGATGGCGTACTTGGACTGGGTGCTTGGTTCCAAGGGTACCTGGTTCAGTCCACTTCTCTGCTGCATTAATTGTGGCAGCAGTAAGGGCAGGTAAACAAAGCTGTTAGAGAGTATAGTTGTGACTCAAACACGGCTCGCTCTAGCTTTGTCACCCAACTACTCGTATGTCCAAATGCATCTGCCAATCTTTCTCTCGTCTTTTTTTTTCTCCCTTGAATGCAATCGGTTGTTGTGATACAATAAAAACCCACTTTGATGTCTGGAAGCAATGTTATAGAACAGAATTGAAGCTAAAAAAGAAAAAGTAAAACTCATAAGGTTGCTTGTTTCGGTTTATGAACATTTAGTGTTGTTCACGTTGCAAAAACAATGTTTGTTTCCAGAAACTGTGAATGGAATAAACATAAATAAAAAAGATATACCTCATCAGCTGTTGTCAGTTTTTACTCATAATGTACACCATATTGCTTATAGCGCATAAAGAGGATATCGTACCAAGTTTATGCCTTTTTTTGTCTTTAACAACAATAACTATATTGGGCAAAACCTGTACAAGTTTACTGCATCCCCTCTTTGACATCCATAAACATCCTGTGAGAGTTATACATAAAATAGAATTATTTTGTGATCACACAATCCCTTATTCTTTCAATTCAGATGTTACATTTCTTTGATGTAGTAGATCTTTATACTACACAACTTCTATATACATTGAATAAAAATATACTACCTAACAATATTTATAAGTTCTTTACACAAAGACTGATATTATAATAGGCTCAAGCAATGTTAAAAATTTCATCCCTTTAAATGAAGGTATAAGAAATGTTCTGGTCACATCACTTATAGGATGTCTGACTGGGATGGCAATGTATATTTGTTTATTGCAACTCTAACTATATATTACATATAGTGATTACTTTTTGTACCTTGTTAATGTAAAATGCTATTTTGATATGACACTGAAGAAATAGTTACTGAACTGTACCAGCATACATATAATTTATATTGGAATGGAAATGAGGAGTGGAGGTAAATGTTTTTCTTCACCCCACTCCTTTCTAAGTTTAATATAAGTTATATTATTCTTACATTTCTTTTGTTGTTTTGTTTTTTGTAGTACTGCATAGTTATTTATATATATTTTTCTTACCAAATGAAAAGGTGTTACATAATATTGTACTGTATTTGATTTCTTAGTTAAGCAGAAAAAAGTAAACAAGTACAAAAGTCATTATAGCATATATAAATTCCACTTAAAGTCCAAGTTTGATGATTACTCTTTTGAACCTCTAATAGACTTTAGTTGATTTAGTGATTCAGTTTCAGCTTACCTGTATTTTTGCTCACTTATATGTTTAATCCTTTTACACATAGCTGTCCCTGCACTGAGCAGATATTCAAAGCTGTTTTCTTGTGTTCATAGGTGTTGATGATAAACTTGCATATGATCCATTTCATTGGACTCTATAACCTGCACACTGCCAGGCTATTAGTGCAAGATTACAAAAAATGTGTTTTGTTTTTCATCAATCAGCCATGAATACAGAAACCCTCAGTAATATCTTCTCAGACCTTCTACTATTGGACATGTGTCAATTAATGTGAACATCAGGCTTCTTTGACTAAATAACGCCTTCATTTACTGGCTGTATTTCTCCTTGAAATATTCCAGCAGCACTGTAAAAAGATGGACTTTTTTAGACTGTAAATTGCACCTCTTATAAAAAAACAAGTTATTTTTACAGATTCATTTTATGTGAATTGCGCTTATTTTTATGTTATAAGACTCAAGTCGATGCATTCATATTCCATAAATGAGAGTCAGTGAGGCCCGTTTGTCAGATCAAAAGTACCTCTTAAAAATAGCAATCTTTGAGCAGGTATTAAACATACTTTCTAAGCACCAATCTCTGTATTAAAACTCTTTTCATTGTTCTGGTGTAGTTTTCTAATCTAAAATTGCATGTTTTCATTGGTATTAAGTGGAGAAATCATTATTATTAAAACAAGAAAAGGCTTGAAAACATCAGTCTTTTGCATTTAATCCATATAATGAATTTCACTTAGGGAATTGAGTTGATAAAATAACTGAAGGTTTCAACAGTATTTTAATTTATTGAATATGACGGGAGATAGAATGATGGCAGTTCATCTATGCCAGGAGTGCATAGATGAGGGTAGTGGAGATAAGTCTCTCAGAAAAGGAACATATTTGTTATTAATTTGTGTCACAGATATTTTACTGTCAAGCCACATTTTGTTCACTTGAGTGAACAAAACTCCTAGAAAAGTCCTTGTTTTCTTTCTCTTTTCTTTTCTTGTTTTTTCTTATGGAGAAATGTATTTAAGGGTTTTTGCCATATGTAAAGTGTACCATCACATTGTTGCAGCTGTGAATATTCTATCATACAACACAGTATTTAGATCCAAAATGCATGCAAATAACTGCATTTGCTGCCGATCCCACACCCCCCCATGCTAACACTCTGGAGATGTATCTTCTACTCCAAAGTGTCAGAGCTCTCTGAGTGCTGCACATGGAGACAGAAACTTTCTAAATCGTGAAGCTGCACATCAATGAGATGTTTTTACCTGCCTGTTTGTCCCCCACTTTGGGATCCTTTTATTCAGAAGGCCGCCTGATAGCCCATCATTATTTAGATGAAGTCACATAAACACATCGCAAAGCTACTTCAGATCTGGACAGATCCGAGACCACACCATGTGGGAGCATTTTAAATACATAACTAAATCAGTCTTTTTTTTAAGCTGTATGAAAAATACTAAATTGGCTTTTCTCTTTTTTCTAGAAAGTTAATTCTGTTTGTTTCAGCTGCTGAACATAAAAGTCTTCATCATAAAAGGAATTCGGAGAAGGTAACTGCACTTACACCACTTTTTATAGATATATTTAAACAAAAGGAAATATCGCACTATTGTACAGTCTATCACAGCATACACCTTTTTATCACAATTTCAGCAGGTATAGTTTTGGCAAAAATACATAAGAATTTTGGTGAAATTTGAATTTGTTTGCATGTACTAATGATGTTGTTGCTATCAGCTACAGTACTTTATTAATTCAAAGACGGTAGACAAATACATAAAATACTGTTTGTAAAATATAATTGCAGCAAAATGAAATTCCTTTTCAGTAATTAAAAGCGGAAATAAAGTTATTTCCAAAGCATTTTTGTCTGAGGGAGACATTTAGGGTGCCGATGTTGACTTTAACAAACACAAAAGAGTAAAATACATCTCAGAAATGTCTGTATACACCATATTGTTTTAAACTTTACAGCTTTAAGCAACATGATATCGCCTGTCTTACACAAAATACATGCAAACACTGCTACAATGGAAATTTATATATATGTACAAGAACATACATAAGAATTTTGAAGATGTGTGCATGTGTGTGTGTGTGTGTGTATGCATGTGGGGGTGTATGTGTGCAGGTGTGTATGTTTTTGAAAAATATTATTAATGGAACAAAACACAGAAAAGAGAAAATAAGTAAAAGCATTTTATTGTATCTCCTCACAAGAACGCATGATATGGATGCTAAATGTTACATATTAATGTTTCAATACGGAGCAAGTCGAAAATCTGTACGAAAGGCAGCATGAATATTTTTTGTCATAGAAAGAAAATACATTTATTTTTTTATTGAAGATAAAGGTTCTGATTTTTTTTTTTATTTCTCCCAACTAGTTCAAAATACATAAGTAATCAACTGGATAAAATTAAATATTCACAAGTCTCCAAATTTCCTTGAATCAATAAATCCTTGTGTGTAAATTGCACTTCAGCTATGACAGCATGCTAAAATTATACTGTATGTGTAATAAAACCATGTGGGAAAAAAAAGAAACTGAAATAGGAAATACTCTTTTTTAGTTACCCAGTTTGTTAGGAAACAAACGGGATGAAGGAGAGATATGAGAAATAAACCATTTTATTATGTCAATGCAAATCACTTTTCACGTTTAGCTTGAGTCAACATTTTAACCTTTCTTGTGTTTTTTTCAAGTCAGTGTATTAACATCTAAACTTTACCAAAAAACTAAACATATGCCACATTCTGTTTATTTATTACAACAATATAATAAGGTGTATTTTTTTTTTCTAAGTGACAAATCACAATTTATGTAAACTCTAAATTTGTCAATTAGGTATTTTTTAACACCAAACTTGGGCTCATATAGAAAAGATAGACTAGTCAATCAAAATCTTGCATTTTTAATTTAGCATCACATGTTCCAGAAACTTTGAACTTGAAATTGCAAATTACAACTACATTAAAATAAAAAAAGGCTGAGGTTCACTTGACATGTTGCAAAATTCTTCATCGCTTTTGTGCAGGGCCTGCTACTTTGTGATAGAATAGAGTAGGATTTTTTTCCCCCTTGCTGGCAGATTTTGTATGAGTTTGGGCAGTCATATTACCTTATAAACAAACTAAACTCTGTTGTAGTTTGTGACTAACAACAAGAAGTCTGATGTGTCTCTTCTTCATAGTTTGTTCTCTGTCGTCTCATTCCAGAGGCTCCTTTTATGCAGTAGAATGTCAGCCTTCCTTGCCCGACCGCTTCCAAGCACGCTTGATGTCATATTGTCCACCTGATCATTTCGCTACCTGCTGTCCTCCTCAAGGCTGCCCTCTCGCTGCTCCACCACTCGAGATGCTTGGCTGACTCCTCTGAAACCATCATGTTGTTGTGTGCTAGAACCCAGCAGACTGTTCTTCTTCTCTCCTTTCAACTGTGAGCGCAGGCAAGGATTCCTCTGCTCATATGATGTTTTCATATGAGTGTGCCAGTGTTAAGTCTTGTTTTTGTCGGTGTTGCTTGCATTTTAAAAAGGGCAATGCAGCTGCAAATGGAAATGAATTTAACATGTGCAGCTTTTCAAAAATAAGCTACTGTCTTGCGCAGCTGCAACCATTACTACCTATCATGTTTATGAGTGCCTCTGTAGATCAGCGCAAGCCCCCCTTGACCCTTCAAGGATAAATGGTTAGACAATGGATAGATGGATGCATGTTTGTGAATAAATTGAAAACTTTTTGTTTTTTACATGTAATTCTGTGGTATTACAAATATCAAATTTAAATGTTTTGCTTAATGTTTTTAGATTGTACAACTTCTGCTGTCATTTAGTTAATGCTATTATGTAGATTCTGTCTCATTTTTAGCATTTCTGTTTTGCCTTCTGGTGGGAAAATAATATGTAACTGGTTGACTGACTTTTTTTTCCACAAACAGTGTCTTGCAAAAATGTTCATAATCCTCAAACATTTAGTCACATTTCAGCTCTAGAGTATTTTAATAGGATTTTGTGTTCTGCACCACTACAAAGTAGTGCATAATTCTGAAGTGAAATGAAGATTATTCCTGGTTTTAAGACTTTTGCAAATAAAAAAAAATTGAAACTTGATGCATACACTTGTATTCAATCCTTTTGATTTGATGAGCCTAGATAAGATCCAGAGCAATCAACTGCCTTCAGAAGTCACAAAAGTAAATAAAAGGCCTCAGTGAAGGCCTCTTAAGTTAGCTGCATCACACAGGTGAACAAACAGCATGTGGTGAACAAGCAAACCCAGGGGATATTTAAAGTAGAGTGAGTTTATGAAATAATATTTCACAACTTGTCAGCAGCTGCATTTCTATTAATCATAGAATTTTGCCAACTAAAATTATGAAAATAAATTCACTAAATGAAAACACACCAATTTTGAAAAAAAAACAATAACACATATTTCAATAAAAAGTTGGGATGAGGTGTTTTTTCAACTATATTGACGTAGATGTTGCAGAACTGCAATGCAAACACTTTTTTGGCATTACACAATTTACCTGAACAGCAAGCCAATGATATTGCTGGCGACAACCATAAAGAAGACAAGAAGAAGTAGTCGTCTTCTTCATGGTTTGTAGTTTGTTTCTGTTTTTTGGTTTTGTTTATTGTTTTTTTCGGAGATTGTGCAACTGATTTCACCAGAGTTCTCACAGCATTGCACACTTCATAAAAAGTTGTGTGTTGTTTCGACATGTTAAATCCATACATCTTCTGTAAAATTGCGGCCTACAATTTCTTAAAAACACTGCATACACAGCTCCTCCCAAGTATTACAGAGTTGTCACTCCAGTGCCTGAATAAGTTGCCTCTGACTGCTGATAGATTAAGAGCACTAGCATCATGACTGAATAAAAAATATCTCATGTAACTGTCTACATCCGTTGCTGCCATGATTTTTAATGACTTATTGTGTGAACAAGCTTATTCATACATGATTTGAATTTCATTTCTAACTTAATGGAAACACTGCAATTGAAAAATTGTGGTTTTTCGACATTAGCAGAATATAGACAAAGATTTGTACACATTTGTAATGGAAACGCAGCTACAGAACACTATTCATCCAGCATCCAAACAAAATAACAACCTAAAAAATCAGAGTAATTCCAGAGAGGATGGTTAGCTGGGTGAATCTGTTCACTGGACAACTACTTGTCTCACACTACACAAGTTTGGCCAAAAGAAAGTGATAAGTAGAAGGAAGTCTATTTGTTGAAGGAAGTCCCATTAATTTCCCATGTAAAAAAGTTTCCCTGGAAAAGTCAGTCCTAAACATGCAGGACTGCTGCTGTTAAGGACTGACTTATGACACCCTGCACTAATGGAACGGTGAAACCTGGCAGTGGCAGCTTCATACTGTGGGGATGCTTTTGCTCAACATAAACTCTGGCAGGATTGCCTGTCATGAGGTAAATCATGGAAGAAAACTTGTTGCAAAGTGCAGTTACACTCTACTCCATTACTACTAACTTTATTCTTTAGATCTATGCTGCTGCATAGATCCAGATCAGTTTGCTGCCAAACTGATTTGGATGCTTGGGCCCACTATTTGAGTCTTTAAAAGTTATACATTTTCTCTGTATGCAAGAAAATGACCAGGAGTTTTCATTACTTTTTCAAGGAGTAGTTTTGGAGTTTCATGGAGTGCCTGTCTAAAGTACATTTGTTTTGTTCTTAAACAAATGAATGAGAAACATATTTCCAACGAAATTCAAATGTGTTCTAGAAGTGTTTGGTATTTAATCCAAAGCCTGTCTTTATTTGCACTCTGCAGAAACAAATATGATAGCATCAAGTGGTTTTCAGCAGGGAAAAAAGGTGAAGACAATAAATAAATAAAAAACGACAACAGTGACTGGTAAACAGTGAAGACTTGCTAAACTGAGGAAATGTGCATTGTTAAAGACATTTGCAATATTGTAAATTTGTTTACAATATTGGGTAAACATTATAATGTAGACGTGATCTGTTAAAAGTTCTAAAATTATGATATCTCTTAAACCAAAACTACAAAGAAAAATGTCTTTAAAACTAATAAGTATGATAAACTAAAAATCTACTTAGAAGTTGAAGTACCAATAAAATTGCAGAAAAAAAATTACATAAAGTCTAAAATTAAAGTAAACAATATCAATTAATGCAATTTCATTAAATGCTTTTCTACAGAAGCTAAAGGATTTATTGGCACCAATCATAATGCTTTGTAAAAGACCTATAAATACGTAGACGTGTCTCTGCTGACATAGCATGGCCCTACTAAACAATTTGTAAATTTTTCAACAGGGGATTGAATAATATCACCCTGACCCTCATTCCTTAAGGCACCAAAATAATTAATCAGTTCTCGCATTGTTGTAGCTGTGTGATGAAAATTGCGTCATTTTGTTCGTAGAGAGGCATCTGCCTACCAAACTCAACACAAGGCCCTGGTCAAACTATTTCAACAGATCTTTGTGCAAAGGGTTGTCTGATTGAGCAAAAGTTTGTTGCTGTGCTTTATGTGGTATGCGCTTTGACTGGAGTATTATTTCTCTTCAGCGAGTCCGATTCCATTATCCATTTGCAAAAGACAGAAATATTTTTGAGGAATGTTTATATGACTCGTTGAGGTATAAACTAATCATATATGAGTTATTCTTCATCAAATAACTCCTAAAAAATATGATTGGTGCATGGTTAATACCTCCCGGACGGAAAGTGTGACGTCATTTTTCATGCAAGAAAAGTGTGGCACTCTCTCCTTGACCATTTTGTAAAAGCAAATGCAGAGAATGCAGAGAGGGAAAACCCTCGCGGATAGTGTCATGATGTGAGGGACGGGTTTGTCCCAGGTGGACTGTGCTGTTGTGTGAAAATGGTTTGCAACCATGTAACTGCGTGTTCACTGTTCAGTTTCAGATGAAGTATGTTAGGATCTGAGTGATTGAGAAATCTTTCTCAACATGGAGATGGAAAGTAGAGGGACGCTGCACTCTAATTCCTACAGCACCGCATGTAAACTTAAGAAGATTGTGTTATGTTCCCATTTCTACTTTTGTGTTTTCTGCAGTGCTGTCTTTTCCTTTTTGTATCACAATGGCATAGCTGGTCAGCAAATTGCTGTAAAAGCGTATATGCACAGTCCAGCAGTAAAGCCTGTTTGACTCTTTAGTGAATGAGTCAAATGCTACTCTGAACACTGATGCTTTGTTGTCTGCCAGAGGGACTCATGATGTGATGATCATCACCTCATGAACAGTTTTTATAAATTCCATTTTGTAATCCCCAAAGGAATGCCAAGAAGTCTCAGCACTGGACAGGAGCTTGAAAGCAACAGGAGTTTACTGTAGAAAATGTGACCAAAGTCATTGCTATTTGCTCTCATTTCAATGATGGAAAGAGGCCAACTGACTTTCGAGACCCAATAACAGGGACTGTAATGCTGGTCAGGTATGCTTATATGGCTTTTCTCAGCAGACTGAACTAATCAACATACATATGACAACCCTTATCTTCAAATCATGAACACTTAAAGACTAGTCAGTCACTAACCTTACAAAGCAAATGTTTATACCACTGGCCTGGCAACCTGTTTGTGGCATTTTTATATAATAATGTGACATTCAATTAAATAAAAACAGGAGATAATCACATTTTTATGAGCATTTATTGCCACAATTAATATAAAAAAATAACTAGAACAAAGGAAAAACTTATACTCAATATTGTGAGTGCATTGGTATAAAAATAGCTTACATGTGCGAAATGGAAGTAGGGAGAAAACAGAAATAATAATAATGACTTACAAAGTATATTGACATTACTAATGTGGATTTTTCCAAAGTAATAAGCAATAACAAGTTATTACATTTAAACAATTTGGTTATTTTTCACTTTGTTTGTTGGTTTTCACTTTATTTGAGGCTAAAAGATATCAAGCTATGTATAAAAATGAAGGATGTATTTATTTTTCAGATGCACAATTACACAAATAGTTCAAAGTTTTTCATCAATATTTGAGCTAAAACTAGCACACCTGCAGCCATTATGTCAATACAGAAGAGTTCTCTTCCATCAGAAGCTGAAAGAGGACTTTCTTTTGTATGATGTTTTTACAAAACTACTTGTTTATTATTATTATTTATTTCACTTAATTTGATCTTAAGGTTGTGGAAAACAAAAAAGCACACAGTTTGTGCTAATTAAGATTCTCATAACTCCCATTGTTCAGCGACATGGTGCTATTTTATATGGCAACCAAGTAACTACAATTGTCATAAAAAATGTGTATTTATCAAAACTAACTTAAAAGACATTTGACTTCACAATTTGATGCCTATAGAAATTGGACTCTGTTTCCTGAAAATCTCCTGCTCTTTCTGACACTCCACCTTCAGCATGTCATCACAACAATGTTCCTCCATCATGCCGTTTACAACGACATGATGGTGAAGTAGTTTATATCGTCACCTTCCTAAAATAATGACCTAAGTAATTTTTGGCAAAAGTGATATTTTTGCCTAAATAATCTTTTGGCACTCTGTGAGGCAGAAACTCAGCTGGAGACTGCAGCTCTGAGGAGGAGTTTTGGGAAAATAGGCAGCATATTGTTTCAGCAAGTGTTTAGACACCATCAAACGGCTGCCATGAGATATTCAAGGTTTTCTCCGATATGCATGAAAGAATCAAAGCACCACTCCAGGCATGTCTTTAATGAGGGATAAACATTATAATTTGATCTAAAAGTCATTTTTTACATTGAAGTATTTTTTCAGGTTGAATTAAAAGCCATATACAAAACAGCTAGAGCAAAAGTCAGGAACCCCCCACACACACCCTTACCTCCAAAAAAAACAAAAAACAACAAAAAAAAAAACACTGTTGCACCTAATATTATTTTTAATCTTCCATATATATTACACTGTTGGCTCATGGCACAAAAACAAGACAAAAATTAGCAACAACTAAAAGAAGTTTAAAAAAGCATTACAATATGCCAAATCTGCAACACACCTTGAACAAAAATATTTTTGTAGTTTTCCCATTTCAAATTCCTTTCTTTGTGTTAGTAAATTTCATAACTTGTGTATCCCATAGAACTATGATGTGTTTATCCTTTCATATATACTGAGATATTTTGTGGCTGTGGAAACACTTTTTTTAGTTTCATTTTATTTTGAGTTGTAGCAGATGCATGCTGATTAAAACAGAAAAAGACACATGTAAGTACAATTTTAAATATTCTTCATAACTGTAAATGCATAAAAAATACAGGTCACATGTGTTACTAATAACATGCTTGAATTCAAACAATAATGCTTTCAGAGTTACAGTGAAAAGGGACATTTGTTCCAAGTAGCACAAAAAACTTGAAAATTTGCTGAAGCAACAGTTTACAAAACATTGTGACATGTTAAATCATAAAAAAAGAACTGAAACAAATATATGATAGTCTCGGAGGTCAAAATATATCAGCATTATTTTCTTACAGCAACATCTAAGCAATAAAAAACAATTGGCTTTTGACTGTTTCCCACTGTTGCATTTCATCAGACCAAATATCAAAAACGGTGTTGCAAGAAGAAGCCTGACAAATATTCCACCAGAGCAGTGTCAGACTAATGTTATGTGGTGCTATTCTTTACTATACTGAGGGCTGAGTGTATGTATATTAAAGCCCAGCAATGATACTCTCACAGTTTTCAGTTCTGCGTTAAGATGAAAACATAGTTGCCACGGTGCCTTTGGTCCAAATATTGCTTCAATACCCCACACCACAAGGAGAATAAATAGAGAATGTGAGAAATCACAGAGTGGATCAAAATAGTGCAATACTCAGAAATGTCCCATCCGTTATGCACAGTCTGCTAGAGAATATCAACATAATTACTTGTATTTATGTCCTTTAAGTGCAGCTTCAAAACCGATAAATTCACCATACAGCTTGGATATGCAAAGAAAATTGGAGCAGAGTTTGCTTCATATTCTTTACATCCTTTTAAAACAGTAAGTTAATTATACAATCTCAATTGTTAAAACAGCCACATTGCTGCTCTTTGATCATCACACGCGTTGATTAAAGCACATCTGAAACAGATGACAGCTGCTCGTTATCACGCTCAAAGCCCCTGGATCCATTCGCAGTGCAGGCATCTCAAGCACCTCATGTTCATCCTCTGAAGAAGGTGAGACAATCCATTAAGGGAAAGGCATAAACACTCAACTCTGGGAACCTGATTGTTGGCGCTGCCCCCCATCCAGCCCACCTGACTGCAGCACACTGATGGGTTTATACAAGACAGCTCAAGTCCTATGAGATGGGAAATTGAAAGAAAAGAAGACAAGTGGGAGTAAGGCTGAATTGTTGAAAGGCAGAAGCACAATTTTTACCAGAATTCATACAGATTAAAGATAAAAACCATGGAATTATTATTATTAGTAGTAATAATAATAATAATAATAATATTAACTATGCATGCTATGCATTTAAGACTAGAAGGTAAAGACTGCAGAAATGTAATAATATAATGAGTTATCATGTTTTTATTCAGTTTCTAATTTGAAGAGTGACATACAGTATGTGCTGATAGAGGATGATGTCACCATTTAACTAAATAAGAAAGAGTTGCATTATTCTAGATTACTTCATCAAATAATAAAACTTTTTATTTACATGTTTAACCAGCACTTGCCCAAGATATAGAGGATATACGTAGATATATATTTTTAGGATTTTTTAGGATAGTAAATCTCTACATTACATACATGCTCTGCTTCTTGAGCGTGTCTGGTTAAGACGTTCTATTTTTGTTATGCAAACAGTGGTAAAGCCATTTAAAAAAATAAAATAAATATAGCTATTAGTTCAAGGAACTGATTGTTGGTTCACTGGTTAGTTTGTAAACAAGTTGTGCAAATATGGAAAATAATTAAGCATGGACAATGTAAAAGAAACCGGGGTCGTCTGGTGGCCCCCAAATCAAATTCTTTCTACAACCATGTACAGCCTTGGACCAGCTCTGCTTTTACACAGCTGAATCTGAGGAATAAATCACTTAATCATCACATGTATGGCTACTAAAAAAAATACTTGAATTAAACAGTTGTGCAGTTAGCTGTTAATGGAGGCAAAACCCTCTTTATGTATTAAGTTGTAATACAGCTACATTCAGAGCATGTTTTAAGGATGTGTGCACTGCTATAGTTGATGTTACATTCATGTACAATGATATTGGAAGGAAAAAAAAAAAACACGCCCAGGACACAAGACCACATAACAGTTTTGAAGTTTTTTATTGATTATTGAGAAGGATGACATGAGTTTCATGGAAGCAACGATGGAGATGACAAGGAAAGAAAAAACAAATCTTTCCGAGCTCTCAGGCATTACCTTTCTGGCCAGTGTCCTCATCTTTCTGCTTGCTCTGCTGTTTTCCTAATCTCCACATTCAGCAGAGTCAAGAACCTTGACGCTTACTCCTTCTCCACAAAGATGACACTGAGCTGGCTGCTGTTTGTTTCCAGCACTTTAAGCCTACGTTAAACAAGCAACCACTAATATGGAAGAACTGCCCTCTCAGCGTCTTGAAGGAAATGCTGATGGCATGTTTTGTTTTGTGCAAGAATGTGATATTAGATGCAGACAGAAGGTTCATTTATTCATCCGAAGCATGATATCTTATTTACTGACTCAGTATGTCACTTGATTCAAGTGGGCAGGACAGATTTAGATTATTTGTGTAATTTATCACTCTCTCAGCATTCTGTATATAAACAGATGTGACATAAAAAAAATCTATTTATCGCTATATGTACAGCACTCCCACTCATGATAAATAATACTGAATTTAAAGAAGTAACAGTAGGGTTTTTCTCATTTGCATTTTCAGCTTTGCATTTTACTAATAGGCAAATTTGATTTAAGGTGAATGATTGTGAAACCTCAGTTGGAATGTGAGTTGAAGAAACTCAGATAAGAGCCAGTACAACTTCTGGTTTATTTTCTACATTAATATGATTGATTTGAACTGAGCTGATTTGAATTTTTAAACAGAGTTCTAAAATAATCTAGTATAAGCTGTAAAATGTGACTTGAAATTATGAGAGGTTAAAAGCTAAAATAATTTAAATTGATTCCAAATTAATTTTTAGCTGTACAGTCAGTTGAAAATGATCTGTGCTTGTCCCAATATTTTTCCTTTGCCTTTTTAAAATGAAAATGACGATAGTAATACATTTTTGATAAAGGAATAAAAAACACAAGTTCAATCAACTCTTCAATCTTTTCAAACAGACTCGTAGGGTAGGCTGACCTTTGTCCTTGGCAACAACAGCTAAAATGTGATGTTTATTTGAAATGACTTTCAGCTTCAGCTTATTGCCGAGCTAGATCTCAACGTAACACTGTTTTTTAAACTTGCGTAAGATGGAGAATAAATTTTTACCTCTATTTTAACAAGATGAGTTGTAAAATCCATTTTCTTGACAACCACAGATTTGGGTTACTATAAACTGGCAACAGTTTCATCAGGGTTAAGGAGCTCAGCGACCTACAATGTTTGAGTTTAGCACAATGCCTCGCTAAAATTGGATTCAAACTTACATCTTGGTTGTTTTTTTTTCCTCCAGGACAGAAACTTTCCTAACCACAAGTAACAAGTCTCATGTCAGTTCTTAGCTTCAACTAAACAGCTATGTTTATTCATAAAACATAAAGATGTCAGCCTTACTCATTTCTAATGAATGAGAAAAAAGGATGACTCAACCAATATTTTCGATGGAATTCTAAACATTTAGATTCAATCTGCCACCGTAATATAATAAATAGACCAAATTGATAAAATAGGGTCAATGTTGAACAAACTAATAGTCTTTATTGACATTAATTAATTTTAATGGCTAGCAAATAATATTCTCCAAAATTTTGTTTATAATATATATACACTTTTTTATGTGTCCATAACATTATGATAACAGAAAAATACTCCTGTTACATTCTAAATTGTGGCATTTTTCATTTTACTTTGCCCACAGCAGAACAATTTCAAACAGCTGTTTAACTTTAAAGCGATGTGTATGCATTCGACAAGATGAAAAAACAAAAAAGTACAATTCCCTTTAGAGCATTTAGTCTACAAATAAAATTTAAATAATTAGACACACATTTAATGATTATAATATTTTTTTGAAAGTGCCATAAAATAGGCTTATCTCTATCTTTATTACTATTAAACAAGCTTAATCTGTACACAACTTTCTTTACTAACATTCTTTGCAGGGATACTCAGTTTTTACACTGAACACTGCTCAAGAAAATGCAGACAAAGGCTTCCTCATTTTTTTGCAAATGTTATGAATGAACATAATTTGACAGAAGCTGCAGATACCCAGTGATGGTGTAAGGATTCATTTTCTTCTTCTGACTTCTGCTTTCCCCTGGAAGCTGCTGTCAAGATGCAGCTCTTCTGTTGCGCTCTTGTTTAACCCTCCTGTTATGTTCACTTCTGAGGTACTTCAGTAATGTTCCCAGGTCAATTTGACCCAGGGATTTTTTATTAATATGTAGTAATGTCAGAATCCAAAATTTTCACCCAAAACATTTTTGTATGTTCTCATTACTAACAATTTCAATCAATATTTATTGCAATAATGTTCATTACCTCTCACATATAAAGGATGAATGACGATAATTCACATGTTTTTTCACAAAAACAAAACAATTAGAATTTTTTTTACGTCCATTAGAAAAACCTACTCTGAAAAATCAATGGGTTATACATAAAAATGATATTTTTAATTATTTTGCTGCCAGTATGCAGTTATTCATCTGGAGCTGTATGGCCCAGTAACCATGTCCAAGTTATCTACTCATTGTTTGGTAGCATAGTAATAAAGGATCATACTTGGTTTCTGCTCCTTTCAAGTGCTGATTGCAGCACTTTTGTGCAAAGGGCTCATGAGGACAACATTTCTCCCTCTATTAGCACAATGTGCAGAAATTGTCACAGGTTATGTTGCGAGAGAATGAACCTGCCACCTTGATTGTTCTCTGGAGCTCTTAAAGTTTCCAGTGGAAACTTTCTATGCATGGCTGGTCTTTGCATCACCTGCTGTCTAGATTTTTTAAGCCGTTGTTGACAGGAGTTACTGCCATGCTGGTAGTCCCTGGCACGGTCTGTATTATGTTTTCTGCACACAGCTTTTTTGGCGTTTACATGGAGATGAAGATCACTGGATTTAAAATTTTTTGACATAAATATCCTGCTTGGAGGAACATGACTAGTGTTTTCGTCATTTGTTTCATAATCAGAATCATCGGACTTAGAATTGACCTCATGGTGATGGCCGCTGCTGTCACTTCCTTCTGTAGTTCAGTCATGATCAAAGATGAGTCCCCCCTCCTCCAGGGCTGTCACCTTTTCATTTTTGCTGGTCATTTACTGAAAATCTGAAAATGACCAAAAAATATATTTTAAACATTTTTTTCCCATGTTTTTAAACTTTAGAATGGGTCAGTTTGGTCTGCAATATAACGGGAGGGTTAAAGCACAGATGCTGATTTTTATTTTCAGTCAGCTCAGAACTCACTGGGTCCTGCCGGTGCAGATGAAGCACTTGTTTGTGTCGTGACTGCGCCTTCCTGCTGTGATAAACTCATTTTCTTCATCTCACAAGTAAATGTTCTCGGTTTTATTTCATTTAAACTCTTGTATTCAGTATGGCAGTTTTCTCCCATTGTGGTTTGGCTCCAATTTTCTTTCTTGAAAGTTCAAAATTAATAAAACCCAAATTATTCATTTAATATCCTGAATTTCATATTTTTATGCTTTTTCATGATATTGATCATGTTCATGTTGGCAACAATAAGTGTCACCAAGATCGGAGGAAGTTTTGGCTCCCTACCCACTCGAGATTATTTTACACATTGAAGCCCTGTTCTAGTTTTCAGTATTTGGACAGATCTTTAGAAACTGTCTGGAGGCACTCCTGGTTATAGCATATGTGCTTTTTGTGAACAATCAACTCTTTTTGAACACTATAATGAAGAGGTTGTTTTTATTTTATTTAATATTTATAACAGCGGTTCGAAACTGTTGGAGACCAGAAGACACAGTATACTTCCTCTCCTCTTAACCCTGCACTCATCATGTTGAGCTGCTCTCTGTAGCTCCCGCTGTCAAACAGTAATGGCTCAATGAGGCCACCTGCAGGTATGAATGAGCCTAGCGATGCTGAACGGAGATGGTGCAAAAATGATGCTGCTGCCTTGACGCCGTTTGACCCGTATTGCAGCCTGAGCGGGACTCTGCATCAATAAATGAATATGCAAAATACACAAATTACATCAGTCAGCTAGAAACTCCTCAACAGATCAAAAAGCATCCTTATCTGTTAAATATCGATTTAAATTGTAGATTTTTGTTGTTGTTGTTTAATATGGCAAGTGCTGACTAATACTCTTCTTTGTTTACTGAGAGCGGACCTTTTTTTCTCATTTCGTCGCTTTTGTTCACTGTCGTTGAACTGTGACGATCCCCTCCATCTTTGTCTCCCTATCCTATTGCGCCACACCGTGGAGAAGCCCGGAGCTCCTCTTCTCCACCGCTCTCTCCCTCCAACGTTTTCCAAGCGTGAGCTGCAAACTCCACTAATTGCTCGTGGACTGTTTACGTCCTGTCTGGTTTTGTTTTGAAGAGCGATATGATTATGCTCTCAAGATCCATAACAATGTCATAAACCGCAATCATGCACTTAAAGCGGCAGTCAAGTTTGTTTCTATGTGTGTTCATTAAAGGGAGAGAAAAAGAGAGAGAGAGAGAGGGGGGGGGGGGGGGGGGGGGGGGGGGGGGGGGGGGGGGGGGCGCACACTAATTTCAACAGTTGGAATTTAGTTGCAGTAATTTGCAGTGATGGAATTAGAGGATGTTGGAGGACGTTCGCAGGTAAAAGCTGCAGGACGCCAACCACAGATCTCTGCTTCCATCTTGTGGCGGCCCACCGCAACAGTCTCCGCTCCCCTCTCCCTTAATATCTGCACCACTGTGGCGAATCTAATCTGGATCTTCTCTAAAGGCAATAAAACCCAGATCGCTTCCTTTAAATGAAAAAAAAGAGGCGCCGCTTATTATAGCTTTGAAATCCTCGTTTACGCGGCGATGTGCACGATAGAGAAATGATTCATGTGGAGGTTCAAACGTGCAGGATGACGAGGATCCACGAGTGTCCCGAGTGCACATTTCCTCCAGTATTGCATGGTGGCAAGGTGTATAATAGCGTTATCCACGCAGGTTGAACTACAAGATGCTTGTTTTAAAATCGTAGTGCTTTATCCCCTCAAGCAGCCAAAAGCAATTTCCGATAAATGTGACCCTGTTACAAAGCTGCAGAAAGAGTTCAGTTATTTCCTGCAGAGTTAATACCAGCACAAAGGTGAAAAAGTTGCGAGTTTAACGTTTCCGTTTTTGCTTTGTTTTAGGGTAAATGTGGAGTTTGACTGGATTGCATCTGTTCAAATCAGTAGATTATTATTATTATTATTTTTTTTTTACAATATAAATCATTGTGTGTAATTTTTTGATATCTTTACGGATAATTACCAGATTTTCGAAGAGATGTGCGCATCAGTCAGCAAAACACCTGTCATTATTCCCAGATTTTTTTTTTTTTCACGGAAAAACATCTGCATCTTCCAGATCACACGCACGTACGCACACGCACGCACACACACCTACACACACACACAGACACAGACAGAAAAAAAAAATCAAAATGCAAATGAATGCTCCTCACATTAATCAGTTTGTCTGTAATTGCTCCCCGCATACAGCAAATTCCTTGCAACTCAGAGCAGGAGCAGAAAAAGAGGACTTCCAACATTTATTTTTGGTTGTTTTTAGAAGAACAGCTGGGCATCTTTTTAAATTGAAGTGTCATTTTTTCCCATGTCTTCATCTCCAACCAGGCCTCAGCGAGACTGACCGCAAACAGGGCCGATCACTGTCCAGAATTAAAAAAAAAAAAAAATACTTTTTACGCTACTTTTTTCTTTTTTTCTTTTTTTTTTTGGTCAGACAATAATCACCCTTTCACGTTGTAGAAAGAGGGGATGGAAGGCAAAGAGAAATGAGAAGGCTGTTGTTGGCATAGCTCTATCAAGGAAGAAGGACTCCCTGTTACGCGTGAATAGGGCTTCTCTTTTTTGCCTCCCCGACCAGAATAGATATAGCACGAATTTTGAATTCGTTTTTCTTTGAGAAAGAGAGGGAGAGAGAGAGAGACAACAATGCTTTACTTGAGAGCTTGATACAATTTGGAGGCTTGTGAGAGATGCTTTTCTCCTCTTCCGAACCCAGCTGCCCATATGGGACGCAACGTGTGCAGCAAAGATCACAATGGCACCAAGTGACAGGCGGGGGACAAAAAGCCCAAAGGATTCATCTCCCTGACTCTGAACAGCACCGAGGAACTCTGTCTATCTGCGCTGTCTGCGTCTCCACTCGTGCTGCTAGTTAATATGCACGCCTCTAACATGCAGCACAACCAAGGCCTGCGTCCGCTTTTGTCTTTCTTTCTTTTTTTTTTTTTTTTACTGCCTTGTGTACTGTGTTGTGTAGCGATGGAGTCAGGTGGATAGAATCCAACAAGGGAAAGCCAGGAATCTTGTTTTACTTATAAGTTTTTAGATTATTCTTTAAAAAAAAAAAAGAGAGATTACATCCATTTTGTACGAGCATCTTTAATCAGTTTTTTTTCTTCTCCCTAAAAATCTTTGGATAGCACTTCTAATAAATGCGCACCGTGAAAATGTACATTTTACAATAACTTGTTTGTTTAATTAATTATTATCACTTTTTTTGAGTAATAATAAAACATCTCATAAATTTGTTTATTTGTTTGACCTACAAGCTCAACCAGTGTTGAAACAGAAAAGCCTTTTGAGTTTGCCCCGCACACCCCTTCTTTCACAAAAGCAGTAGCCCCCCTTGAGACTGGATTCTGTAAATAATTAGCAAATCTGGCCTAATTTAGCTGTTTGTTCGGTGATGATAGGGGCGAGCCTAACATCTGCTGGTTAGAATTTTGTCCCGGGACAAACAACAAAATGCATAGATTTTTCTACTGGGGGTTATCATATTTACCCAAGATATTGAGCGGAGTCTGATAATCCACAGTGTGCTTCGCAGTTACCCATTTGCGATTCCCACAGCAAGGAAAACACCGTCTGCAAGTCTAGAATATGTTCTAATGTCAAGTGTGAAATCTAATGCGTGAAAACGATCGTGTGGTGGGGGGGAAAACAACAACTTTATCACACGATTAAACCCCAAATTTTAGTTGTTAAACCAAGACAGCACACTGATTGAACCAGCTCTATTTGCAATTTAGCACTTAATAAGATAACAAAACATTTATTGCATTAAATAATTGCTTTCCCTCCGCTGTATGCCACTCTATAGCCAAGGCCGGGGGTGCTGACAAAAAGGAGTGCTTTTGACTCAAAAGCTTCTTGTGTGGAGAAGCCCACTTATATTAAGTGAGTGGATTTTAGTCCCATTTCACAAGTGACTTTAGGCTCTTTATGGGCGAGGTGTTCGGACAGAGAAAAATATTCCTCGGATTAAATTTGACTAAATGGGGAAAAAAGAGTTGAAGTGCGCTGGAGATTTATTCCCATTCTGCGCCACAAGCTAGTATTTGGCTCTCTCCGCCCTTCTAGCAATGAAATCGACGGGACACTTATCAAAACAAAGCCTCATTTCAGTCATATTTTATTTAAAAGTTATTACTTTAAAAATGAAGATATTTGTCCATTTTTAACTGCGGCGTCAGCACGGATTATTTTACACATCTCACAGCATGTTCGCAAAAAAATAAATTTGGAAATTTAAATCCCGAGCTGCATCCAAATGCGCCACCTGACTGCAAATATTTACAAGGAAGAAAAACAAAAAAGGCTGAAAACTTGCCAGTTTTTATTCATGGCCATAAATATTTTTTTTCGGTCCATAAAAGAAGCAAGAAATTAAAAATTTTCTATAATTATAAAGTGGTTCGCACGTGCTGATAACACGAAGGGACAAAAGGGGGGGAGGGGGGAGGGGAAATAAAAAATTAAAAGTAAAACATCTCTACAACCAACACACAACATACTTTACAAAAAAAATATGTCACACGAAGAGCATTGACATTTCTTAATAAAATCTATAAGGGAGAGGTTTGGACCCAGTTCTCTTAACGAAAACATGTAAACACGGCGCACACATGAGCCCCGAATAAAAATGGTAGTAGTATATATATGAGTCAAGCTGCAAAAATGAAAAGTCTTTTTTGTTTTTTTCTTTTTCTTTTTTCTTTCTTTCTTTCCTTCTTTCTTTGCGGCGAAACACCCTACAGCCCACCCTCCAAACCAAGTCTCTATAATTTTTCTCACCAAGTCCACTGTTGCGTTTGCACCAAGTGATGTGCTGTGGGGAACTGCGGCGTGGCCGCGGCGCCGTACTGCGCGTTATACTGCATGTGTTGGAGCGACTGAGCGCTATACGCCGAGAAGGGAATCCCGGCCTGAAAAGTGGCCGCCAAGTCCTGAGCTTTAAGAGTGTGACAAGGCTTCCCATCCCTGACTAAGACGGGCACGGCCACCCGCCGAGGAGAAGGGAGATGGGTCACTTCCATACCTTTCTCGGCCCGGGCTCTCTTCATCTTATACCGGTGGTTCTGGAACCAGATCTTCACCTGGGTCGGGGTGAGACGGATGAGGCTGGCCAAGTGCTCCCTCTCTGGGGCGGACAGGTACCTCTGTTGCCTGAAGCGGCGCTCCAACTCATAGGTTTGCGCCTTGGAGAACAGCACCCTCCTTTTCCGCTTCTTGCCCGAGTCGCTGCCGCCGCTGCTGGACGTCTCCTTGTCGTTGTCGGGGGATTCGTCGTCCGCAGACGGCTCCGGAGACTTGGCCGAGTCCTGAGAGCTGGCGGACAAACCGTGCACTGCGACAAGAAACGGGAGAAACACTGTCAAAATGTTATGTCGGGAAGTTTTCAGAGAGATTTCTTACAAACACAAAGGCCATTAAGTGATTAGTAAACATTCAGGATGCGTTTTCAATAAGAACTGGGGAGCAAATGTCTATCAGGCATGTTATGATTTAGAACTCTTAGATCTCCATAAAGATAGAAACTGGGAGATATTTTGATAAAATGTAACTCAAGAAACTAATATCAGCGTAGAGCATTGTTTCAAAAAGGCAAAATAGTCCAGACTTTCAAAGAAAACACAGAAAGTCAGTGAAGCGTGAAAGGTGCATTGTCTTCTTAAACGTTACTTCACAATTTAACACTCTGGTTTTACACCAAAAGAAAAACTGATGCTGGAAATAAAGCAGAGACAGAAATTCAATTCAAGCTCCTTTGTTTTTTTTTCCCTGTTTATTGTTATTCGAACAGTACTTGCAAAAGCAGAGTGCCTTAAGCCTTAACACTGCATGCATTTTCTAAGACGTGCAGCGCACGATGCATAAGGATGAACAGCGCACGCCACCAAGGGCATCCTTAGAGCGCAATATGAGCCTGCATGCAATCAATTATCACTTAATTTACCCGCATTGGATCAAAATAACAAAATAATGAGGGGATATATGACTCTACTTACATGAATATTGAATACTGTCCGTAGTAGCAAGCCATCGTGTGTAGGGATTGTCAGTACTGTCATAAAAGGGGTTCTTTAAAGGTAGATTTTGAACGTTTTCTAGAGGACTTTGCACCAAAACTCCACCGTTTTTCGTCGTGGATGCGGTCTCTGATCCCTCCGTGTCTTCTTCCGCTCCGGTGATAGATCCGTCCTCGTCATTCGTGTCAGGAAGGTCCAAAATGTCCTTTACAGAAAAGCCCGTCTTTGTGTTGGTCAACGACATATTCTGGTAGGGGGGGAAATATGCAGGGAAAAGTTGCTTGCAGCAGCTTTTTTTTCGTAACAATCCGCTGTTGGGAGAATAGAAAAAAAAAACTAATAAGGAGAGAAAAAAGCAGAGAAAAAAAATTTGGATGAGTAAGTATCGCTCTACGCTGAAGTACAGTCAAAACAGCCTTTGTGGATAACCATCGCCTATGAGCAAAGCAAGAAGCAGTGGATTCGGTCTCTGTAAGTCCAGGAAGGATGCCAAAGTGGCTGAAGTGCTATATGCGGCTCATGGATACTGTGCTACTGCTGGGTGCTAGAGGGAAATAAGCCATTACCTTGTCCTGATCAGTCCATATAAGGTTGGTCTCAACACATGAACCTGCAGTGAAAAAGCATTAAAAAACGCGAAAGGTTGGCCACGTGTGGGCGGGTCTTAGGAGTCAAGTGGATGAAGACAGTGTTTGCAGATGTGAAATTGTGGGTTTTGGGGAGATCCGAGCCTCTACCATTGGTGCTTCAGAGCATGATGAGTGGTATAACGTGTCAATTAATTACAAAGACGGGGAGGGCCTTTTTTTACACCCTATTTACATACAAAGAACCTCCAAGTAGCTTTATTCTCACAATACTTAAAAAGGCCCATTCTAACAAATTGATCCAAGTGAAGCTTTCGCCGTTTACTTTTATAGTGTAAAAAAATAAAATTACTCTCAATTCCATCATTTCTGAAGGGGTGGGACCAGTGTGTTTTAAGAGCAAACAAACAATAGCAAAAAGAAAAGAAAAGAAAAGGAGTCGTTTAAATAGTGGATAATTTATGTAAACCTTTTACGTCAATATTTTTGCCACAGCTTAGGGCAAGAGGATGTGTCGAAACTAAAACAAGACGCCAAACATGCATTTAAGGCTCATCTGCAATAATAATAATAATAATAATAATAATAATAATAATAATAATAATAAATTATTTTTATTTGTTATGGTTCATATTGTGAAAAACTTACACACCTTTCTTTTTCATGGAAATTTTCATGATAAATCTCTCCAGTGTGATATTTACTTTCAGCCTGTGTAGCTTCATTTGAGTTGCTCCATCTTGCTTCTTTTCTTACCCCTTGTGAAATCTGAGTATCATTGTTGCTTACTTTATTTTCCTCCCCTCCAAGACTTCCCCCTCCATCCCCCTTTTCGCTCTCTTCCCTCAGCCTCCCTCATGCAGTAGGGCTATGTGATGTGGGTGACAATGTTGCGGCGTTTTTCAGCAGGTCCTCTGCGCATCCTGGGTGGTCGGGCTCGGGCAAACACAAATACAAACCGATTGCTAAGCTGCAGACAATGGGGGAAATGTAGACAAATGTCCGGCTCCCGTTGGAAGCTTTTGTCCGGCCGCAGTTTTTGCATTTATTTCAGGGCCCGAAATAATGGATGATTGACGCCCCGCGCACAATGCTTTCTAACTGTTTGGAATAAATCTGAGATTGTTCGTAGTTGTCATGGCATTCAACTGCTTTCAATGGACTATCTCTTCATTCAATTCCAGGATCCTTCCACAATATTAAGGAAAGTCCTTCATCTCAACATACACACATATTGCTTGAACACACGGACTTAGGAACACAGTCTGTCTCCTTTACGAAAGCAGCAACTATTGTGTCTTTTTAGTTCCTTGTAGCTCAGCAGAAAGTAGCAGAAGAGCCAATCAAACTTGGGGAGTTGCAGTAATGTATTATTATTATTATTATTATTATTATTATTATTATTATTATTATTATTATTATTATTATAATACATATATAATCAATAATAATAATAATAATAATAATAATAATAATAATAGTTTAGATATTGCCTTCAATCACTCTTTGTTCTCAAAGTAGAGCATGGGCCTGAGGTAAATATTTTACCGGACTGACAGAATTAATCACAAGCCTCAACATCCCACAAAGACTCCTTTGAGCCGAGCGGGCTGCATGGGCAAACTGGAGCTGAGCCTGAGCCTCTCTATGCTGGGGGAGAGAGAGGTTACTGACCTGATCCAGCGAGAAATGCTGCACAGCTAAATCCGAACTGTGAAGGGACATGCAACCCACAGCAGACACCCAGGGAGCTTCACGCATCACGGGGGAACGGCCCAGGCAGGCAGCATGGGACTCAATGCGCGCACCTCATCAGGAAACTGACTTGGCCCATGCGGGGCTTTATTTCGCTGAGATTTACTCAGTGCCTTAAAAAGTGCGTGGAGCCAAATCAGGGTATGTTTGAGCACGCAGGGTTGTCACCCGTGACATCCCGCGACAGTGACAAGGAAGGAGGTGTGAGGGGGGGTAGCAGTGGGTTTTTGGTTTAAGGCACTGGGCTGCAGACTCTGCTCAGTTGCTGGGGATATACCAAGGTGCTATTTGATCAATTGAGCCGAGGGTTTCCTAAAGAAAAGGTAAATGTGCACTGGCTAAGTGGACGCACTCCACATGGAGAGCCTATCGCACTGTGTTTACCTGTTTACTTTCGCAGGTAGTTCAAACAGGCCTCTCGCCTCTGTGACAGTGGCCAGTGTGCAGACTGTTTTTATTTTATTTTATTTTTTTTGCAAAAGCGGACGTTATATATATATATATATATATATATATATATATATATATATATATATATATATATATATATATATATATATATATATATATATATATATTAAAACGAACATAGTAACAAGGTTGTTAATTTTGTGCAAATTGCTATGCATTGTAACAGATACGTGCTGCATTTCTCATGGCTTTTTGCTTTTTCACTATTTTTGGGGATGGAAAATAAATGTTAAAGGCAGTCTGCGTCACAGCCTCAAAGTTAAAGTAATTTTGCAGCTGTATCTCTGTGAAGACCGTGTGACTCCTCACAGAAGATAATGCTTAGGAAGGGCCTCTCAGGTGCAGATGTGTCCGGATTTAGAGGACAATAAGAGAGGTGCAAAGTTACTGCATTATATCACTTCGCTGCAGAAATGTATAGGACAAAATTTCTGAAATGACTTTGTGTGCAACAAACTGCTCAGAGTGCACGCACAAGAGCAATCTGTTGTTGTTTTTTGCTTGTTCGTTTGTTTCATGTGATCATTCCTGCTGTCACTATGCTAAAACCATTGTTCCCATTTTAATGTTAGCTGCAGAGCAAACTGGATCAGTGTTCAAGCTCGTTGTGTTTTCATTCAATGCAATCCTCATTCAAAAAACAATTAATATTTCGGACATATCCTTCCTCAAAAAATGATGATAATAATAATAATAATAATAATAATACTAATAATAATAATAATAATAATAATAATAATAATAATAATAATAATAATAAAAAACTTGAATCTAGGCTGATTAATTATAATTCCCTCCTAAAAATTCATGCCCACGATTGTTCTCAAATATGTAAAGAAAGGGGGTTTTATATGCCTGATTGAATACATCTTTCGATTGAAAGCGCAAATAATAATGCCGCAGGAGGATCCATAATAATGTTGATCAGTGCTTCCCTTTTTAATCGCTGAGTTCCAGCGTGTTGGGACGCCTGAGGGAAGGAGTTGGGCTTTGATAAAGGTAACCCCGCCTGCCTCAGGGCAGCCGTGATAAATGTACAGAGTGACAAGCCCCCCTATGATTAAAAGCCAATATATTAAAGGAAGGTAAAGTCGGGTGCTGCTTTATTTATTGCGGCCAAGTTGGCCCGGGGACACTTTGCTTCAGGGGAAGATTTTTATTTTATTATTTTTTTAAACGTTTTTATTCCTCAGAAAGTCAACCTTCCTTCCCTTCCAGGCAAAAAAAAAAAAAAAAGAAGCTTTATTCGTCTTCCTTTCTATAATGATTAAACATGTCACTGCGAGATTATGGAGTCGCGCCCATGACCCGAGGAGATGCCTTCATTTGTTAAACCACCAGTTTATTTGTAACGCCGAATTTCATGCCACGCTGAGCCATTCGCCCTAATCTTTCCCCTGTGTGTGTAAAGACGAATCGCTGAAAAAAAAAGACGCTTATTATTTTTTAATCACTTCCTTTTTTCAGTGTCGCACTGGCACTGGCACTTATGAGGGAGAGGGAGGGGGGGCCTCAGATTCCTATTCAAAGGTGCAACCATTACTTGTAACAGGACCATATTAATGCCATAAGAAACAACACACCAAAAAGTATTGAAATAAAATAAAATATTTTCTTTGGGAGGGTTTGATGTGGCTGCTTCTGAATGGCACAAGAAACAAGATAACTTATCCTCCTCGTGAGTTGTCTTGTTTGTGAGAGTGGTAATAACATTAACAGCTGTTGACATCTGTAGAGCTCTAGCGGTCTCTACCGGTAAAATTAAGAAACAACAGGGGGTGAACATTAGATTAAACATCTTGAAGGAAACGATATGTCGGTTGTACAGGCGCATAAGGCAGTAGGTGGTGATGTTATGGTCATTAAACTGCACAAGGGACATTATTTTTTTATGTTTCATCATTCATTTAAAGAAGCTATCCAGTGGTACAATTTTATTTCACTAACAGTTATACAATACAATACAGAGCATATACAGCTGAGTTATAAAGTCTTGATCTCCACTTTGTAAAGTTTTCAAAGAACTGAATAAAGGGGAAAAAAGTCATTCTTCTTTCACGATATCTGACTTGATTACATCACAAAACGGGTAAAAATGTAACTAATATCTTATGTCTTACTCTGGTGGGAGAGCAACTTTTGTTTTAAATTGAGATATTTAAGTTATCTTATTAACTAATCATGCCCATAAGTCAAAACAGCATTCTCAAATAAGGACACAGTTGATTTAAAACGAATGAAAAAAGAACAAATAAAAATCAAATAGAAAACAATGAAAATGTGTCCAAAAAGACCTTCAGTCACTTCCTCATGTTTTGTCACATGGATATTTTTAGAGGCGTAAATGCTATTTTGATTAAGTTATAATTTAGCAAAAATAATCCAGAAACCTGATTGTTTTGGGTAACAACCTATCTCCAAAGTTAATTTGATTAATTACAGAAAAAGTCTGAATAATAACGTTAAGGTGCAGTTGTATTTTGAGTTACTTAAATTGTGACTGATCTAAATCACTAAAGGAACTTTTTATTTTGTATTTTTGCAGAAAGCCTGCTTTTCTTTAATCTGCATAAAAGAGTTATTTTTGTTTGTTAGGATTAGGTTTTACTTTTGTTGTAGGTTTGCCCACATCATTAGCCTTGAGAACCATTAGCCTTCGAAGGTGCAGGCCACTCTGATCTCTCAACAATAATGCCCAACCAAGCATGGACTCCTCAGGTGAGTGCGTAATGATCACCAGTAGCTACTGTGCCCTAAAACCACGGGCCTATACCAAACGCAGATTGGCCAAAGACAGAATGAAAACGCAGCCTGATGAGGGTCCTTCTTATCAAGGTAGCTCAAAATTATTGATAAAAGAAAACAGAAATACTAGACAAAGAAAACCAGCTGTCTCCGTGAAGATGTATCATCACAAATGACGGTGTGCAAAGCTGACTGGAGCAGCCAATGCGCTTACCTATACTGGAAGGTGTCTCTGTGTTGGCAGCGTTAGGACAGCGCAGCAGAGTTAATGAAATATCTCCAAATGGGAGTCAGGAGTGCGTGCAGAGATAAGCCTGATGTGGTTTATATACCCAGAAAGCAAGTGCTCCTCTTCTCATATTGTCAAAGAGCGTTTGCATAGCTGGCCAAGTGGCTGTGCACTTGCTGACTCGCTAACATTGTGCGGTGTTTGTTTTCCCCCTTGGTGTGACGTGAGACAAAATATTGGCCATATGTTCATCTGCAATAAATTGGCCCCGAGCGCAAACACAACATCCCCCTCCAGAACACGGTGCTTTTAAACCCACATGGCAAGTTTTCTCCTTTCGAGATGTTTTTGGGGGACACGGAACTATCCGGTGCGCAATGACGGTAAATGATATTGTCACAACAGCTTGTTTTAAGAGATAATTGTACGCCTATGGAAGCGCTGCCGGTTGGTCTTTAAGCCGCCACCTATTATTCCTCACCCAGGGCGCTCTAATAAATCGCTTGGTAACCAAGAAGCGGCGCAGTCTAAAGAGCAGATGTGGCATGTTATCCACACCACAGTTGCGTTTACATTAGATACCCTGATCCAATGATTGATAACCAGGTCAGCTCCCAGGAGGGACATGCGACTAACACATACTGGCAACATCCACAATGGAAACACCTGGAACAGTGAGGCAAGCACAGTTAACTATTATTATTATTATTATTATTATTATTATTATTATTATTATTATTATTATTATTATTATTATTATTATTATATTTTTAACAGTCAATCAGTCAAACAATGTTGATCTGCGTTAAAACACATTTTTGATGATTCAAGTCGACTTTTCAGGGGCCTTTTCTCCTATTTTGCCAACTATAATATCTTTTACCCAGTTCTGCTTAATGCACATCTACCCATTATGGGAGTATTTTCACATTTTGAAAGAAATGTAAAATTTGGAATGTTTTTTCCAAGCTAAAATAGGTCTCCTTAAGTCAACTTCACACCTGTTGCTTCTAAAGATGAGCAGAGGAGAGGCTACAGTTTTTTTCTGTGTGAATATTGCCTCACATGTGTAAAGATGATGGCGGGGAATGCAGGTAATCGTCCAGGCAGGAAGAAAGCAATATGAGGCAAACACCAATTGTGCAATAATGACACGTTGAGAGTGAATACCTCAAATCAAGACAATGATTTTATTGTGGGCAACCTGGAATCTATGCATGATGATAATGGTGTTGCCTAGTAGAGCAGGAGCTGCCATCAATCAATAGAGAATACACTACTGATGGGTTTTGTGCTGGGCCACTTTGCTGATGAAAGACAGAGATTATCATGCCCAGCACTGCTGTCTTCAAGAGTATCACTAAGATGCTGAGAATACATATAAATAAATTGGACTCATACCTTCTTTGAAATTCCACATTAAGGCAAAGCCGTTAGTTAGAGTTGGAATGTATTCATGAGGTTGAGACAAATGTGAAAAAAAGCTTTCCACTCAGCCGCTCTGTGAATGCCCCTGCGCTGTTTGAGATGTGCCACAAGTGCTCTAGGTGCTAAATACAAGACCTCCTGCAAAAGGATGGGTAAGATAGGCCTTGGCGGTCAAGCTATTATCAATCCCAGGCCCAGAGCTTGATGACTAACATACTTCAGATGTGGTTAATGGCTTTGTAAGAACACTGATGCCACAGCTATTCTGAAATCAATCAGTTCAAGTTTTAATGTATCGACTGCTCAAGGAGGACTAAAAGAGGGCAAGCTTCTCGACACACAAATGCAGGAATGGATCAGGTTGATTTCACCAGGAAGATACACTTTGAAAAAAAAAAGTTTAATTAAACCTGAGGACACACTTGTTCTCGTACGCGATCATAGCCAGACCTATCAGCATGAAAGGCTTTGGTAATTCTTTCTCACAAATACATGCACTCACCGAGGTTTAGATCACAAAGTCCTCTGCATTAAGGCGAGTAGATGGCAGTTTTTAGCTCTTAGTAAGAGGAACTGAGTTGTTTTACAACAAAGTGCCCAATTCTGCGCAGTTGTGAAATAGCCCATCTCTCAAATGACAACAGAACATTGTGAATTTGAGGAGCAGTTGAGTGCAAGGTGATGAAACTTAACATTTTTGCCCTGCTATTACAAACTGAGGATGAAAAGAAGAAACAGAACAATGAGTGTGAAAGTGGTGAGTTCTGTCCAAGTGTTAACTGAGTGAAAGAAAAAAAAGTTCGTCAAGGGTACCCATGAAATGTCTGGTATTTTCCATCAAAATATCAGATTTATGGGTTGCAAGGAAGGGTTTTGTGGGCATTACTTGACATGAATAACGTTATACTCGAATACCTCTTTTTCAGAGCTAAGCATTTGGTGCGAGGTCAGTGCTCAGCCTTGAGGAGCCATATAGCCATTTTTAAAAGCTGCTGCTGAGGTCACGGGCCAGCCGACATGTTCTGTAAGCCTGTTGGTCCCCGTGGCATGCAGTTATAAAAGAAAAGGCCCTGTCTGGGTAAGACGTGTGAAAACCTTTTAGCCACAAATAATGATGAAGACCAAAATAATCACAATGTTCTCTTAAAAACCATCAGACTGAGTCAGCTGCCGTTAGAAATCCAGGATAATGTGGATTCTATAGCTGCGGAAATCCAAAGACACAAATGAAGAAACTGGCTGGATCTATCCTTCAAGACATACTTGCTGTAAGTACTGTTAACAAATTGAAAAGCAAGAACCTGATTTATGTCTCCGAAGCTGCCTTGATCTTAGACAGCTTTATCATTATACACTTATGTGGCTTCAACAAGCAAAAAGGTCTCCTAAAGGTGTCGATTCCACCTGCGGAATTATTCCAAGGTGGAATAATTCAATTCCACCTTGAATTATCTTTCAAGGTGGAAACATTATATCGCTGTTATAACCTCTGTAGTGTAAATCAACAATGAAGTTTTCACCTTTAATCTCCAGAAACTCTCTGGTCTCCAGCCCATTTCAGCTAACCAGCTGAAATCAACTCTTAGTTCAGCCAACATAAACCATGTTTCTCATACTAAGATGTTTTTCTCTATACTCTTGAAATTGTTTGGGTAAAATCTCCCACTGGCAATTTCTTCTGTTAGCATTAACGAACAACACTGTATTTGACAAACTTTACACTCCCATTAACATATAGGATGTTTGTTATGAAGCACTTTAAGCCATCCTGGTGGACCAAGTCCAAGCAGAAGTCAGATCTTCATAGGAGAGGATGTAAAAAAGCCTCGCAATGCAAATCTTCTCCAATTTCTTCTTTGGCTAGAGCTCAGAGCTATGGTTGCATTTCATGTTTTGCTAAATATATCAGGTTAAGTTATAAATTTTTTTTATGGATGTCCTTCTGAGAGTTTCATTCTCAGTGACTTTTTTCAAGCAGATCACCTGGTTCTGAGGTGACCTGCTTAAAACCATAAAAAAAAATTTTTTATATAAGATTATTCTACATTTTTACAATAGTAGCATCATGGTATCACCAAAAATTGATACCAGGAGAGTCCTCCAGATGGACATAACCACTTTTGGAGCCAAAGCGATAGTTCCTCAAGCAGAGAGAGGAACTGAGGGGGAGGTGGCTCCTGTTAAGCACTAGTGCTCCACAGGCCACAAGCACTAGTGGTTCTGAGACCGTCTCACCCATGACGGGCCCTATTTTCACTTGTTCTTTCCCTAAAGTTCTTGCTCTGTTTGTTAAATATCTGGTAAGTTTTGAAACTTTAAGTTCCTTCATTTTCTCCCAAAGGTTTTACATTACAGGTGTAACTTGGAGCATCCAAGCAACTTTCCACTTATCAACTGAGAAACAGTCACTTGACAAGTTCTAGATTTTATTTAGTTTTACTTTGAAAAATCACTGACCCCATTCTGTTGCAGCTTTCATTTAACTAGTTGCAGTTAGCTGATTTTCTTAGTCTGTGTTTGCTTTGCTTATCAGTTGACTAGACTGGCCTTGTTATATCCTCTTCAGCTTTGTCCAATATTGAGAGTGAATAGACAGTGATTCATATAAAATGCTATTTTTTTTATATTTATTTATTTTTTTTACCCCTCCAGGGGGTCTTTTTTGTGGGCTCTAGTGTCCCTTATACGACAGTAGGCTGACAGGAAACTGGGAAGGAGAGGGGGAAGACATGCGGCAAATATCGTCGGGTCCGGGAGTTGAACCGGCGACGGCCGCGTCGAGGACTCAAGGCCTCCATAAAATGCTATTTTTAACTTAACCTATCATGTTAACTCTGAGAAAAGTTTATTTTTAAAGTTTTATGTTGACTTTTAACACATAGAGCCCTGAGGTGGTATTTACTGAACACTCTGCAGTGAGCGGTGAGGCACTCTGTGTACTGAAGACACCATTTTCAAAGTATCGGTGCACCTGGTTAGCTCATGTGACCATAAGGTGATTTGGGAAACTTTGTTTTCTTTTAGCAAAAGTGAGTTTCCACCAGTTCAACTACTCTAATCCTCAGATAAGATGTCTTATCCCACATATAACCTGGTTTGACAGCATTTATACAACAATTTGATAGGAAATAGATTTGTCAACTACCGTTGTGACATATATGTAAAAACAGGCATTAAACTCCTAATTTTAAAGAGAAATTCAGTGTGACATATTTGTCACAATAAGATGGTAACTAATCACCTGCTTAGTCAATTTAGCTTATTCAGATATTTTAGATTAATATATTCTCTATTTTTCATTTTAAGTCATGTATTTATGTCAGTATGAAAAAATTATGAAATTACTCAAATATGTGATCAAACTTTACCTTAGCTTTAGTCAAGTCACTTTCCCATTTACCCCCTGTTTTATTGTCTTTTTTTGTAAAATGGAAAAAATATTAACAATATAGTGTTCAAGATGCATTAGAGTTCATCACTGGACAAGACAGAGAGTTTGAGAGTTGTTAAATTAGCTTAAATGTAGATCACAAACACCCTAATTACATCCCCAACAAAAATTTGGTGAGTGAAGAACCAAATGGGTCTAGCAATTCAGATACATTTAAATCCAATGATTTAGACACAGAACCACATGCAGGCCAAATCAACCATGGAAAGCAAAAGCCAACCATCAAGAGCAAAAATTTTCTTGGAGAAATAAAAGTTTTTAAACCCTTAGATGCACATACAGGATACCATGCCCCAAATCTGCTGATGAGATCCAATGTAGTACAACAGAAAGTTCACCTTATAAGAAATGTTGTAGTTGATATCAGATTAAGCAAATTTAAATTGTGTACAAGAATCTAACAGTGATTGAAATATTAACACCATGGTTGAAGAAATAGAAATACTAATAGGTCTCCACCTGCATATGGGTCTTTGATCATTTTTGCAATGTTCTCAATTTCCTGACATTTGGCTAATTGTCTAGCAGAGGAATACACCACATCACAAATTAGATTTCAGATCTTATTGGCATCTTGACAATGTCATTTTAGATTTGTCAAATAGAATTGTGAAGGACAGGTATTGGAGAATCCATTCTTGGCTTGATATGTTTGGCAGAAATAATGCCTAGATATCATCACAGATGAATACAACTCCTTTGATGAGCAAACTGTGTCTTTTAGGGACAAACCCAACTCAATAGGGCTATCCCCACCGTTGGAGATTAAAAAGCTGGGCCTGCTACTCATCCTATGAAATTCTTCATGATTTTTATGTTCATTGTGGTGGCAATTGGAAGAAGATCTCATTTGGGATTGAAGGTGATGTTGTGGTATAATAATAATAAAAAAACCTTTTACTTTTACTGCAGCTACAAAGTTTTTGCTGATGAATTCTTATTCTCCTCTCCATTTGAACTCCCGTTCATTGAGGAAAGTAGAAATATTTTGTAGGAAATACTTTTCAGGTTCTCAGACTGAAGATGAAGAACATCTATCCATTAGGTGTAATATATAACTCGCATAATTTTCCTAAAAGTAGAAATGGGTCTGGGTTGCTATGGTGGTGTTGTTATTGAGTTTTGTGTTTTGGTTAGAGAAGGTACAGCTGTGAGAGGTGCATCTCGCCACAGGTTTAGAGACAATAAGGTCATTTAGCTGCGAGTGGCTGCACCACCTTTACAGTAAGAAGCATTTTCTGTTGGGGAGGTCTTTGTAAAGCTCTTTCAAATCAAATTGTGAAAGAATAAAGACCTGCAAAGGAATTGAGACGAGCCACGGGTCACAATAATGACCAAGAAATTAATTTCACTTTCAAGGACTCCAAAAGGCTTACCGATTAAATTTTCAGTTAATGTTCAGCAAATATTGCAAGTTTAGAGTGTTTAGATAATACTGATGCAGTAACACATGTTTAGAGTAAATTATCACTTGACTGCCACAAACCTCCCAAAGAAGAGGCTAGCAATGTATGTTTAAATAAACATACCACAAAGATTTTTGGTTCACATCATCTTTAAAGTCTAGTTATGATATACATCTTTGCATTTACAAAACTTGGTTTGGTGTGTGAGCAGGATGTGTAAACATGTTGACGGTCACAATAGTGACCGGTGGGACAATACATTTTACCTAGGTATGCTTATTTAAATACATACCATATTCTTCCAATTCCAAACTTCTTCCGTTTTAAGATTAATTTTGAGTGTGGTTCTTAATTTGTTAGACCTATTGATGGCCAGACAAAATATACAACAATGTAGTTGTGAGAAAGATGGAATCCTTACTGATTTTGGTAGTGGTGGCTTAGACAGGGATATTCCATGCCCAATTTTGAATGCATATGATCAGTTCATGGGAAAAGAGAATGATCTCC
This sequence comes from Xiphophorus hellerii, assembly GCF_003331165.1. Lineage (NCBI taxonomy): Eukaryota > Metazoa > Chordata > Actinopteri > Cyprinodontiformes > Poeciliidae > Xiphophorus > Xiphophorus hellerii. The sequence goes on from NC_045690.1 coordinate 9,076,721, forward strand.
TCCTTCACCAGTCACGTGGCACTCTGTTACCACCTGCAAAGTTTATGATGAAGAGACAACTGTCTCTTTGATGTACCCTTTAAAACTAAAGAGGTTCCAAATGAGGTTCTGACATAAGATGAGATACCTCTTGTCCACTAGAAAGACAACAATATTTTCACAGTAGGACCAAAGATGAACTACAAAGAGACTGATGTCAAATAGATCAATGAGCACATGAGAGGTGTAGACCTTCATGACCTAAACCCCTCAAGGTTCAGAGTCATGATCAGGTCCAAGAAGAGGTGGTGGCCCATCTCAAAAGTGCACCTGTAAATAGGATGATGGTAGCTTAGGAGGTTGGAGTTTATCTTGTAACTGGTGGGTTGCTGCTGGAACCCCCACTTTGTCTGTGTCAGTCGTTGTGGCTTTTATCAAGAGGACAATTCATACATGCCTGCCGGTGGTAGTCAGAGGATCCGGTGGTGGCAGGGTATGACTGCCTTACTGCTGTCAAACTGTGCCAGGGAAGCTGTAGCTACAATATAGTAGTTTACTGCTATCGGTGTGTGAATGTGTGTGTGAATGGGTGAATGACTAAATGTGGTGAAAAGCACTTTCAGGTCATTTGGACTTGATAAAGAACTGCACAAGTACATGCCATTTACCGTTTAGATATTATTTTAAAAATGTGTCATAGGAGGGACGACCGATTTGCTCACCTTCTCATTGGTTGTGACTTATTATGTTATTCAAAGGTTTGGCACAAGGTCAGTAGGTCATGGAAATAGATCTCAAATGGACACTTCTCTTCAAGATGTGACCAAGACACTTACTGGTCAGTCAATGCAAGAATCGTTTTCAGAGATGTTGCTTTTGCACCGCCCATGCCTGGGTGAAATTCAAAGCTTTATTGCACATTGAGTGCTTCAAGAAAGATCATGGAAAGTAAGGAGGGGATGAAATAACCCAAAATTGAAGAATACCAATTTGGTGAGAAATGGTGAGAAGAAGCCATACAACTTACCTTTGATTCCAGGCCTTGGGGTCCAGTATCGTGCAACTTTCAGGTGTGTCCCTGGTCCAACAGACCTGAATCAAATGGATGACCTCCTCAGTATGCAGTCCAGTTCTCCAGAGTCCTGCTAATCACCTATTTCAGGTGTGTTGAAGCAGAGACGAATGGAAAATATCCCTGACACCGGCCCTCAGTCCCTGGAGTTGAAAACCCCTGGTCTAAGTTTATTACTGTATGACAGTCTGACTGACAGATGTTCATTATTTTTAATAATATAAATTAAGGCCTCTACTATAGATGCTTTCTTTATGATCTATGTTAACGTGATAACAGACTGAAGTTCAATATAATTATGCATGAACACTCAAGCACTCAAATTTATCTTGGTTTAGAATATACATATAGTCAAATTTTTACTTTACAGAGCAAATGTTGCACTAAAATATTGCTGTGACAAGATATATTCAAATAAAGAAACAATTTTCACCTTTTATGATCTTTTCTATTAGGAAAAATCACTTTTAGCTCATCTTAGTAAGAACACCATATTATCCCGCCGGTCACAATTGTGACTGATCATAAAACACACTTTTTCATATATTTTTCCACAATTTTTAAAATTATTTGCCCTTGATTAGTTCAAACGGCTATCAATGACATCTGATTTTAATATTTTCATGTCTGGGAAAAATTTAAAGTGAATCAGCTCTGATAGTCTGTCAATGCACACAGCCTGTGTAAATCTGGGGGAGATATTTTGAATCTGCTGTGAAAACTTAAAGCTAAAAAATACTGATAGCAATAATTCAGTTACTTTAATCTTCCAATATCTCCATTCTTCAAAACAAAAAAATCAGAGCATAAGTCAAGGATAGATCATTGCAAGCAGACCCGAGGTTGGCCTCGCGTCTTTTCTTTAGCAAAACAGAACGGCTTTTGAGAAAAGGTTTCAAAGCATTACAAAGATATCGTCTGTTACCTTCCACAGTGTGTCCGCCCTGAAGCAGGGCAGCATGAATATAACTCTTGTTTCTCAATAGAAACTCAAAGATTGACAAAACAAATTGAAATTATAAAAGGGAGACATGAAGGTCGTTCATTCTTACAAATGTATCTTTCCATGAAATACATTTCTAAAACCTGTTTGGCAAAGGTAACCCAGGAAATCTTAGAATTTCACTTAGCACACAAAAAATCCAACAGAGCCACTCAAGTGTTTGAACTTTATTAAGCAACCAGAAATTAACAGTACTCTAAAGCTGAGAGAACAAAGTATAGAATGAGTTCTTGCAGGTACTTCAAGAGGAGAATTTCTCCTGTATTTTACAACAACAATGAGGTTAACAAATATTCTAAGGATTTGCTTCATCCTTGCCATGTCCAGTACATTTACATTCCTTTTTCTGTGTTGTGTTGCAGTCGACTCTTTCACATTCCACCAGAAGTGTTCTAAAAAGTTCAAGTTAAGGAAACTATGACAGCCACCCTTTTATTTTTCAAGACATCTCACAGAAAAAAACCCCAAGGTCCAATGACGCTCAAGCTAAGGCATCTTCACAGCCAACATTTTGTCCTAGAATTTTCTCATACTTGATCGCATTCTTCTGTCTCTTCACATTCAGCAAGTATCTTGTGTTAAAGGATGAACAACAGCCCCAAAGAATCTCTGAGTCACTGCTGTGCTTCACTATTCGCTTCTTTAGACATTTTACTGAGGTTTGTAAACTTAGACTATGAATTAGCAGTGCCACAGAATATAGTTTTTAATGTCTTTAGTTTATTTCCAGACTTTGAACAATTTGAGGTTTACCTTTTATGAGAATGTGTCTTAGTAGTGGAATACAACACGGAGTTCAGGCAGTGACCCTTTATTGCTTAGTTAGCAGTTTACTGTGATAACTGAAACCTACATGGTTGCTACCACTAAGTATAACTGCTTGTCTTCTGCAATCAGTTGAGAGCTTGACAAGTTGCCTCCTTAAGAATCTCTTAGCTTTCTCTTGCTGGTACATCCATGTGATATAACTACTGCTCCTTTAACTTTAAACTTGTTAACCAGTCTTCCAGCTATATCTCCAGGAACAATTAAGAATGTGTGCTTTCATAAAGAATTTAAATCAAATAATTTATTAAGTTGATCACAAAATGTGGGCGTTAATGCTGAGTTTCAATATTATCCTTGTAAAAGTTGTTTTACTTACATAAACTGCTGTTTTTGGACTTTGTCTTTGTAAAGTATAAATGCAAAATTATTCTCTTTTTGAGTGCAGTCCAGCTCTTTTACCTTCTCTACTGGGAGAACACACTATTTCACTACCTTGAAATGTAAACAAACCACTGTCATTTTCTGTTATGTCATAGTAACAAGCCTCTGGTGAGTTTCCTAACTCTTCAAAAAATCTGATATTTATATGTAATCAATGTTCAACAAACCACCAAGTAAATGTAATAAATATAACATAGTGAGGCAGGAAACCAGATTATTTATTAAGTTCCTTGAGTCTCTGCTCAACTTGAAGAACAAATCATATGCTTTACAGTTGTTTCAGGATATGCTAAAGGTGCAAAGACAGTCGCACCAATGGGTTTGTAAGGAATAAGAATAATTGTGGATTTTTTGTTCTTTTGTTTGTATTGAAGCCTGTGCCTTTGAGTTATGAAGCTCAAACAGATTTTGAATGAACTGAGCAGTAAGATAAAAAGCACAACAAAAACTGTATGACAAATTATACATTTAGTAAAAAAAACAAAAATAAAACATGACAAAACCATAAAGAAATGCAACTGTTAGTATGCATGACATAATAAAGTCTTCCTGAAGTTATAAGAGCAACACAAGATTTCATTGCAAGTAGAACTTCCTTCCATTTTTAGTCTTTCACTCTGTAATGTAGTGCAAATTGATAGCTATAGTACATGTACAATGATAATATTAGTGTCCCCAAGTCAAATTATTTTAGGGAAATCAAATTGAGATGAAAAGAAGAAAAAATTCAAAAATATTTTGATTTCAAGAATATTTTTTTTTTAATCAAAATATTTTAAGTTTTAAGATCCATCCATCCATCCATTTTCTGTTCACCCTTTGTCCCTAATGGGGTCGGGAGGGTTGCCGGTGCCTATCTCCAGCTACTTTCATAAAGTAATTCTGAAAATCCAATGCTTTAAATGTCAAAATCACATCAGCAGATGTACAGAGAACAACATGCATCACGTAAAGATGATGAAATGTCCTTAAAACAAGTTTCCTCGACTTGTTTAACATTTGGTTCTGTGCACAAAAAAAACATTAATTTGAAAAATTTATTCAATTTTATGTCATAAAATCTAAAAGGTTTAGCATTCAGTTTTATATCATCAGTCCTAAACTGCTTTGTTGTGTTGTAACTGTCAGCTTTTTATTTTTTGCTTTATTATTCATGTTTTAGGCAAGAAAACTATTCTCTTACTCTAAGAAAAGAAAACACTTTTTATACCTTAAAGCCTGACTCTAATTAGTAAAACAAAAATAAAAGTCAATTATAAAACTGGGGTTATAGCTTCAGCTGAATGTAGAGAAAAGTGCATGTATCTTTACAACTGCGTGAGTTATTTTTTTTCTATGTGGGAGTCTGCATGTGTGCAAGCAAAGTCCCTATTTGGGTACAGTGAACAGCCCATCAGGATATGTAACCAAAGTAACACAATGGGAGAAACAGAAGGGCTTGGGAGCATGAAACAGTCACCTTGAACCAAGCTGCTCCTTGCAAACATAAGGATTACCCATCTGCACATTTCTGAAGCCTTTTGATTAACAATGTGTCCAAAATGAAAGCCGAAAAGGAGAAAACACAATTTAGTAATTTCAATGGCTTTCTGCAGATGGGTTGCCAACATATTTGGATAATTAACGTGTAGATATTTTCTTTATACCAGGCTCATGATGGCAATTAACATGTTTTGTGGAGAGGTGAAAACTTTTTTTGAGGCAGTGAAGATGGATGGAAATGCATTAGAGGAGGTCATGAAAATGGGCTTCTATTCTTTGCACTAAAAGGATGCTTTTATAAGGTGATAGCAATTGAGGAATAAAAACCCAAGGGCAAATAAATGATAAAGAACTCATCTTTAATTGGCAATCTTTGTAGTTCATATGAATACTACTCTAAATTTTGTATCCACATTTTCGGTGAAAGCAAGGCAAGTCTCTCTTGAACCAGGTTTCTGAAAGGCAAAAGGGATCTACAATGATGATAAAAAGGACAACTCTTCCTCCTTTTAAAACAAATTGCCAACTCTCTCTTCATCATGATACTATGAAATTCAACAAACACAATATTAAAAATGGCTTTAAATATGAACAGTGTGTTCTAGGAAAATATTAATTGTGAGCACTATAATCAGTTTTTATAAATATAATCTAAATCTGAAAAAATCCTGTGTCGAAAAGAAGTAAAAGAATCAAAGCACATTCTACTTAAATGTATTTAAATGTCCCAAATTATAAGTAATCTGAAAGTTTTTCAAAACGTCTTTTCAAAGATATAGTTTGTGTTCCTAATTTGATTTTGGATTAACATTTTCAGAAAATTTGTGCTGCTGTTGGTGTGTTTAATCCTTGATAAGTCTTTCCACCTCTAGAAAAAAACTCTATTCTTTCCCTCTGTCGCCATCTAATGGCAGGAGTGTGTGCCAGTTTCTGAGCCTTGCAGCCCAGCTGAGGTAAAGTGTGCACCAACACATCCTCCCTCTTTCAGGTAATTATGTCTTTTATCTAGGAGACACATACGGCTACTTTAACATCGGATATCCAGCCGTCCTAATGGCCCATTATTCAAATAACTGGGGAAAAAAACTGTTGGGGTTGATGACCCCCTCCGTGCCGCAGGGCCCTCCATACAGGCACACCTGCTGAGACAAGGTAACGTTTATCACTGACACCTTCACAGGACAGAAACAAAATGGCAGGCAGGTCAGCAGTAAGGAGTGCACTGGGCCCGTCATATTGCAAACATATCCATTTGGTACGGCTCTACTCTTGTGGTTGCCAGGCTACTGCCTAATATATGGTGACTGAGTGTGCGTCAGGAAAACAGAAGTAAGATGTTGACTTTGGGATAAGCACCTCTTCAAATTAAACAGCGCCATCACATTGCATTCAAAATAACATTTCCAAAGGTCAGCTTTAAATGGCCCCCATTTGGCAAAAAAAATCCCTGTGTTCTTCAACTCACTAAATCATCTAAATTTGCATATGAGTTACGTTAGTTAGTGGCATTTAATTATTTATGTTTTAATTACACAGAATGAAGGGGATAATATCACTGTACGATAGTTTGGTGGCGTGTGCATGTGCACTCCTGTCATCCGAGCACTCGGATGTCTCCTTATTAAAGTACACAAAAAAGATAATTATGCCCAGCTCTGTCTAAACATTGCCACAGTGCTGCACTAGAGAATCACTGCTGAATTGGACACAGGAGAGGATTGGACCTCTTATAATTAATGTGTTGGTCACACGCCTTTAGGAGTGGTGATGGCATGTCAACTCCTTCTCTTTGCAAAGTTCAGAAAACATTGTTTTGATGGTGTTGACTGTGGCATGAATCAAACTTGAATTCTTGAATTGCAACTCCTTAAGTGACGATGTATAACTAACTGCACTTTACCCTGATCACGCCATTCCTAAGCTGAAACATGTTAGTGATGGGATCCTGATGTGGGGACGCTGTTCTTCAGCACAAACAGACAGAAACTCAGACAGGCAGACGGACGGACGGACATAGATAGATAGATAGATAGATAGATAGATAGATAGATAGATAGATAGATAGATAGATAGATAGATAGATAGATAGATAGATAGATAGATAGATAGATAGATAGATAGATAGATAGATAGATAGATAGATAGATAGATAGATAGATAGATAGATGCTTTTTCTCACCAACCTTCCCACAAAACTCCCATCACCTGGATGAATAGGCCTGCTGATGTCATTGGAGAGGAGGTATTGATTGACCAAGGGGCAGCAAAGGCCAATGCAATTAAGCGGCAAGAAAACATATAGTGTTAAAGACTGTGTAAATAAAGGGACTTTGCAGCAGGGCCAGACAAAGGCCAGTTCAGGTCCATTCAGAAGCTCCTTGTTCCTGTGTTGGTTTGGCGGTGTTCTCCAAGGGTTGAGGGTCTGGGTGGGAGGCCTGGGGGAGGTGGTGAAGATGAGAAAAACAGTACATGGGTGTCCAGAGAGAGAGAGAAAAAAAGGACAGAGGGTGTTGCTAGGCTGGCTCTGAGAGGTCGACAAGAGCTTAGCCCTTCCTATGTCCTGAACTGTCAGGTGATCACGGTTGATCTGCATCTCAAGGACGTGGTTGTTGAGAGGAAGGTTCTCTGTTTTTATAGACCGCTGGCTGCTTTGCTTTGGTGTCCTTCGTCTTTCACCTTTTTATTTTCTGTCCTGTGGTGTTATTTTACTTTGAATTAATGATCAAACTGGAAAAACAAGGTCTTTATTCCTATTGAAAAACACTAAGATTACAGGAATTTTCATCTTCCAAGAAACCTGACTAAAGTTTAAATTGAACACTTAAGAACTGAGAATTCTGAAAAAATGCCTTTGACCCGAATATGCAAACATGTGCACACTATTTAAGCTTACATAATATCCATTTTTCATGCTAAGACACTTATGTCAAACCTGAGACATCAGCCTTTATGTTTCAGAGATTTACTTAAATTAAGGTACTGGTTTTTTTTGTTTGTTTTTACCTCCTCCAGTGATTTGAATGCCATGTTGAGTGTGATCTGTTTTTTTGATGTCGTGTTGTTGTCTGAGTTGTGATGTAAAGTTCTCTTAGTCACATACAAGAGAATAAAACATCACCAGCTCGATTGCAGTGTCCAATGAACATGAAAACTGCCAACCCACTGTAAATAGTTGCAGTCTTAATCAAGACATCATTCAAACCCTCTTATAAGGGTTACGGTTACATGTTAGTGTTTTTAGAATGAGGTTCTAATCCCGGCAAGAATGTGGGAGCATTTTATGTATTAAGTTCAATGTCTTGTTTCTGAATGAAAATAAATTGTGGAGATATTATTCACAGCCCGTGTTCCATGACCTCTGCAGAAAGTCAAGTCCTTGACCGTGCTTTTAAATGGTTCAGCCCTCCTTTGTGGTTTTCCCACTACATTCAACTATCTGAAAGTGCATAAGTCCATCTATTTAAATGATATGAATTGTATTTAATGAGCGACTTTACTGCAGCAAGTCAAGGATGTCTCAAAGCTGTGGTATATATGAAATGCAAGCTTTTTCATTTCCAGCTTTAATTACTTGGTACTCAATATACTGTGTTGGTGCAGGTAGTTTACCGTTGGTGTTGTGCTCTGAGTTGTACATTTGGAATGTAGCAGGAATTATGCGTCCACAGTGAATTAGCTGCTAATGTATCAGAGACATTCACAAGTACAGTATGTCACAGATGTGATTACACCCCTAATTTTTTTGCGTAAATTATGCCGCATTTTCGTAGTACAACACTGAAGATATCACACTTTGACACAGTGTTAAACAGTGCTTGAATAGCTGTGTAAGTTTGCTGTCACCTCAAAATAGCGTAATACATAGCCATTATTTCTTAAACCCCTGGTAACAAAACTGAGTACACACTGATGTAAAAATGTCCAAATAGGGCTAAAAGTGTCAACAGTTTGTGTGGTCACTACCATTATTTTTTAGGATTGCCTTTACTCTTTTGGTCATGAAGTTTACTGGAGTTTCACAGGTTGCCACTGGAATCCTCTTCCACTCCTCCATGACAAGTGACTTTACTGCTGAGCTGGTGGATGCTAAAGACCCTAAAATAAGCAGCTGCTCTGTTTCAGGATGTTGGGAATCTTCTCGTAGCCTAAACTATCCTAACGCAAAGAAACAGCTATTTTTTTTTCTAATATTCTCAACGAGTGTGAGAGTAATAACATCAAATTAATACACCTGCTCCCCATTCACATCTAAGCCCTTTTAACACTTATGAGTCACATGATTTTGCTTAGCCAATAATGGCTGTAATTAAAGGCTAATAATTGGCGCAGCAAATTTGCACTGTTGCACTGTTGCACAGTGTACAAGCTGTACACTAACTGCCTTACATTGTGCCAAAGTGTCATATTGTTAGTTTTATGTGCTCCCTCCATCACTATCCATGCCAGTGGCTGGTCCCTTGGTGCCTGGAGGTCAGTGTCCAGGGATCGGTGCTCAGGTATGTGTCGGCTCACTCCTGGTGACTGCTTGGTGGGACCTGGGCCACCTGGTCCCACCAAACAAATTTTCCTCATGTCTGCATCGTGTCTATTGAATATCTTTTTGCAAAACCCTATATAAATTATCACTCTCTCATACACACATTTGTTTAGATACAAGTGTTTACAGATACACTCTATATGCACCAGACAACAATTGTAAGTGCCACACTGCAGGGCAATGCATGTTTTTTTTTTTTTTTAAACAATGGACAAATAGATGAACACCAAATTTATTCAAACTTTGAGGTTCTGGTAATGTGATCCTGGATCTTTCATAAGTGTAAAGGGGGCATTCTCTCAGAGAGACTGTTTCTGATGGGCAAAACAAAAAAGCATGATGTAAGCTAAGAAACTTCAACCAATCAAAATTGATTTGTGAGTGAATTAATCTTGCATAGGATTTTAGCTGACTTCTAAAGGGTTCAGTGGTAGCCTTGCCATTGCCTTCCTGTGCAATTCCACTCAGAAAAATTCTCTCTAAGAGCACAATCTGGGCTTTATCATTTTCATTTTTACAGTGCAAGCAATTTCCAGTAAGCTTCATATCGTCAAACTGTCACGGGCAAACATTAGCCATTTGTTAAAATTTTAAACTTCTACAGAGTTTCTCAATAGCTGAGAGTCCAGGCCTTCTGAACAAAGCAGAAGTGTTGAACAAAGCATTGGTTTTTACTACTCTATTTCAGTGGTAATCAATCAAAATAATTTCTCTTGATTGAGCAATGTCTAGCAGGGTTGAGCAATACATACAAGTTAATAGTGAACCAAGAACAGTTTATTCCTTGATCCAATTAAAAAGAGAAATGAAATTTTTCTGGACTCAAATTTTCTTTCCAGTTTGGAAAGACAATAAAAAGAAACTAAATTGGTGACAGTAGAATAAACTGAAATTGTAACTGAGGAGCCTAGAGGTACAGCATAATGCACAAAGTATTAGGCAGATGAACAATATTACGTAAAATAGTAAAGAGTAAAATGGCTTCATAGATGTTCAAATGTATCTGTAAATGTAGTTTTTGTAGGGAACCAGCAATCCTGTTTCATAACTGATCCTTAATGAAGTGAACAGAAGGGTGGAGATACCTCTCAGCAATAGGAAACAAAGACTTTGTGGAAACGTTTATAAGTTATTTTTGTTGTTGTTTTTTCTAATTGTTGAAGTATTATTGAGATCCATGAAATGTTTGCAGTTACTCAACTGTAGGTATTAGTTGAAAAGAGTTGTGTGACCAAATGGAATAAAGGATAATGAAACTGGAAAGAAACAGGTTCTAAAAATAAGAATTGTTAAGCTGTATATGTATTGAGCTAATTTACTACAATATTTAAGCTTTATACATTATTCTGTTTTTATAATTACTGAAGTGTGATGCATTGGAGTAAGTTCATTAGAAATTGTCTGTCTCTTCAAAAGTTGCTTTTTCAGTTATAACAAGGAGATAATTTTATATTTTCTAAATCTTTCACATTATTAAATCATTGATAAGTATTGTGCTTTCCGTTTAAGTGTTTTTCATCATTCAGCTATGATAGTGGTTTAATAATACATCTAGGTTTTTGACATAAAAATAATCAGATCTTTACCAGGTTCATCCATCCACCTGTTGCCTATTACTGTTTCTTCTTACAGGGTTTTAGAGGGGGCTGGGAGCTGGTTCTACTGAAGGACTGCAACCCTATTTTTTGACCCGTATTGTTCAGGAATCAATGATGACTTCAACATTTCTGGGGAGGAAGGATCCGACAGCAAAGGGTTGGAGCTGGACATATATCGCCTCCAAATTACTGAGTAGTAATAAAGAGATTTATCCATCCATTCATTTCTCTGCACCCTTATCCCTAGTGGGGTCAGGAGGGCTTCTAGTGCCTATCTCCAGTGAACGTTCCAGGCGAGAGGCAGGGCACACCCTGGACAGGTCACCAGTCTGTCACAGGGCAACACAGAGACAGACAGGACAAACAACCATGCACACACACACCTAAGGAAAGAGGCCGATTAACCAAAAAGTCATGTTTTTGGACTATGGGAGGAAGCCAGAGTACCAGGAGAGAACCCATGCATGCACAGGGAGAACAATCAAACTCCATGCAGAAAGACCCTGGGCCGGGAATCAAACGCAGGACCTTCTTGCTACAAGGCAACAGTGTTACCAACTGCACCACTGTGCAGTGCATAAAGAGATATATGCATATAATAATTAATTTATTGTTCATCTTTAATTCTGTCTGCAAAATGTTATGTAATTGGGTCAAAAACATTTAATTAAAAGCTTTGTTAAATTTATAATAGACTAAGGTATTCACATTAATGGGCATCATTAGATTATGGCTTCAGGCTGTACTTTCATTTTACCATAGTTGTAATTATTAAAAGACTCACAATTGCTTTACCATAATATGTGAATTTAATTAGAATTGTGTCCATTAGTATCGGTGACTAGAGACCTCCAAGGTTGTCAGTCCTGAGTTGTTCTAACCTAAATACTTTTTCACAAGAAGTTGCCCAGTGTGAGCACCAAACAAAGCACTAATACCCAGTTGTATACACGAGAGAGATACAACAGATTGATTTTCTTGCTTTGGTTTACTAGATGTTCTGTTTACGTTGCCCTCTATAACCAAACTGCATCCAGATTCACTTGCAGGCAATCAAGATTTATGTTTCTAGGAGTATGTGTGTTTGGACTTTACCAGCATTCATAATCTTTTACATGTCCAAATGAGGCAGACTTTCCCAGAAAGTGAACTATGTTCCATTTAAAGCAGACCTGAAGCTCTTTTGTTGTGTGATGTGAATTTATTTTGATCAGAAATTACCTGAAAGTTATTCATAAACACTTCAGCTAATGGTCAAAAATATAATAGTACAACAAGCAAGCATCATTACCAACCACTGATAGCCTACAGTCTGTGAATGTTCCTTTTCAATAAATCCAGCACACTCTTAAGATGGAAAATATATGGGTCTTTATCAGATCACTTACTGTAACTATTTCTTGATGGTTGCATGAAAGAAAAACAGGCAAACTTAGAGTGGGTGATAAGTTCATTTGCTTCTCTTACAGTCAAGAAGTATAGTGAATTGCCTCGAAACTTTGTGCAACACTACCAGTATGTACTCAAATAGATCTACAGTTATTGGGTTACTTTCAAGTCTGATAAACTAGATAAAGATCGTCCATGGGGACCAACCATTAAAGTTCAAGAGAATCTTTAGATCACAACTTAAAGTGAAGTCTGAAGGCCTTGTTTTTATGAATTAAGTGCGACTTGTGTCCAAGTCGTGACTTGACTCCCCATCTTTGTAATGTAATCTACAGAAAAAGATCATACTGTATATACATCAAGCAGCTAATGTGTATTGAAAAGCACTAAGTCTGCAGTCAAGGAGTGAAAAAAATGAGGAGTTGAAAGGTTCAATATAAAGAGATGGGCCCTGATTAGATTAGCCATGGGTGGCAGCATCATGGGGGTAATATTCTGAGACATCTTTCTACAATAAATATATTTTTAATTTGTGCTCCTTTATTAACCAGCAAAATCACTTCAAAATGAATAGCACATTATTAAGTCTTCTAGTGGCTCTTACTGTTCTTTATCATGAGTTTGTATCACAGCGCAATTCATCTCCAGCCATTCTTCACTCTAAATATGTTTTATATGAGCCTTCATTTATCATGGCCTGTCAGCTCTTAACTGTATCATTATTCAGTCTAGAGTTATAAATTGGAATCATTAAACGTTTTTTCATATAATCTGATGCAATAACTGCTCCCCCTTTATTGGCTTGTGAAAAGAAAATAGTAAATACAATTGTCTGTCAAGATCTTTGGAGATAACCGTCTCTCTCCGGCTGGAATGAAATTAGCCCGGCCGAGGAGACAGGATCAATGTCAGCAGATTTGTTCGACTTTCATCGTGGAGGGGACGGGGCGGTGAGCAGATGAAGGATGGAGAGAAAAGGAAGCTGACATTGCCGAACCCGATGAGGAATGTGGGCTATTGCTGTCAATGTTTTTTTCATACAGTGGTACATCAATCAGGGCGCCTTTGAACTTCCTGCTCTGCAGCTCTGCAGGGACATTTGTAATGGAGCTATTTCATTCCCCGGAACTCAACGTGTGGACTGTGCATCGTTTGTCAGAGACATTTTCATGAGAGGACATGGAGTGATTAACAGTGACAATGTGAGGTCAAACGTTTCATCTTTTGTATCATATTCAAATCAGAAGAGGACCTTGGCAGCATGAACTACGCCTGTGACTACCACATGGTAAACAATAACAGGAGTAAATGCTTTCTACATTCTGAAAGATCAGAGAGTAAAACACCATCTTTTATTCTTCTTTTCTGGATGTATTTATTTTCTGCACTGCTTCCACCACAGAACACACAGGCAGCTGAACAAAAGAGAAGTTGGAAGGTGTGTAAATTGAAAAAAAAAAAGTTCTAGTAAAGGTTAATGGTGTATACATAAATAATCAGCTCCTATCATACTGAAATAATTCATTTTTAAAACAATTATAGTTTCACTTAATAAATAAGTAAATACTAATAAGCTTTTTCTCTGGGTGAAGATTGCCACCTGCTGGTGACCTCATAGATCCTAATTTGTTTTCAATTGGATAGTTTTTAAAGTAATATAATATAATATAATATAATATAATATAATATAATATAATATAATATAATATAATATAATCAACTCATATTGCAACTCATTTAAGCTTGTCCTTTAGTAACACAAGCAACATTAACAAAAAATGAATGTATTTATACATTTCAGTTCATTCAGTCAATCAGATTTAGATTTGATTATTTTTAATTTAATCACTTAGCACTAAACCTAACCTATCTTAAAAAAAATAGTGAAACAATATAAAAGGAGTATCAGCTGTAAAATGGATGTTCAAAAAATTATTTTAATTCAACATTTTCTTCTTACTGGAAGTAAAGTTAATGATTTGGAGTGGTAGGACAAGAATTTTGACTTGAACCTGATATCTCTGGAGGGAGCTGAAGATTATAGAGATGGCAAGGAGCCTTTCCAACCTTACATGCCTGGACCTCGACATCAAATATAAATGGTCAAAATACCAGCGGAAACATTCGAAAATATGATCAGAATATATAAGATGGAGCTAGACTGCTGTAAAGCCAAGGAGAAATTTTACATTTATTTTGCATTATTTTGTTTTTAAATAGGTCTCCAATTAGTTTGTTTTGTTTTTACATTTCAACATTTATTTGCTTGATTTCAACTCAAGCAAATAGGGTCAAGAGCAACTTTGGATCGTGAAGACTTATCATGCAAGCCTATGCTGCCATCTAGTGGATACTATATAGGATGACAACATGTGAGATCTGAGAGATTTCCTAGATCTACATTTCCTAGATGTTAGCAGCGCACAGTGATGAATGTTAGGTCTGAAATTAATGGATTTGCTTGATGGTGCAGTTTTTATCTTGAAGTCTGAACTGACAACGTCTAGACCAACTGGTGGAATATATGATATGGAAATATTATGTCCAGTATTTCTGATTTTTGTACTTTGGAAAGACGTTTTACATTTGAAACCTTTTTTTTTTCTGAAAATGCAGTAAAAAATTTATTTATATACTGTAATATGTGTGGTTACAGAAGTCTGTCCCTGATTCCGGCCGCTTGAAGTTGAAAAAGTACCCTCCAGTCACATATTTTATGGAGGAGGATTCAAGTTCTATTGTTAGCAGGAATTTATTTTTATCCACACAAAGTTCAAGTCCAAGTTGTGTGAAAAATTCCATTGTTTGCTAAATGTTCACAGCTTCATGGCAGGGATATTTATTTACCCTCTTCACACACCCGTATTTCCACCTGCACACTGGATGTGTTTATGTGTAAACTCCAGAGAAAGGGAGTCGGTTCACCCCAAGGTCTCTGTTCTGTCAGCAGGCGATGAACCTCAATGATGCTTCTTTTACATCCTGGTTCTTCTTTATTTTTGCCTCACCCTTGAAAAGTCCTCATCTGTCCGTATGAAGTGTGTTAAGATGCAGGAAAGGTCTGGAAAAAGAAAACACATTTTTCAGACTTTTCGCTGAGCTATAAATTACACCACTACTCCATTAAACCACGGCTTGAGCAAATAAAGAACTACTAATGCATTGAAAAATGGGTCTCTCATATCAGGAGAAAGGTTCACTTTTTGAATATTGTGTTTACTTCAAGTCAGTAAGTAATTTAAGGATGCCTGATGAAAAATAGCAAATTACTTATTCTTTCAGGGTTATATAACAAAGCTGTGTCCCCACCACCACACGCCTCTCATATATGCATCTTTTTACAAATGCAAAAGTATGTACGGGAAGAATGGAAAAGTTCCCACATTGCAAAATGTATGTATTTACTTATTTATGTTTTGTCTATTAATTTTACTTATAAATATTCTTGGGATTATTAAAGATCTGGCACCCTTAAAAAAGGTAGTTCAATTTGCTTAAATGTGCAACTTTAACAAACTAGCACAAAAAATAATAATAATAATAATATTGATCCTAAAATATCTGTTTTCAGTTAGTGTTCACACTTTTTTAGCCACCCTAGCCAAGTATTTAAAATAAAAGATGCTAGTGGTGTTGCTCATCAATACACCATTTTCGTCTCTAACATAGTTTGATCTTGTACATTGTACAAGACAAGACCATGCAACTGAGTCTTTTGTCAGTGCTTGAAGATGATGAGACACACGACCAGCTACGTGTCCTCAGTCATCAGTGAACCATGTCTTGTTAGACAGGCTGATTGTGCAAACGTGTCATCACTTTGCACCATCTTGTCGATATGATTGCAGATTTTATTTATTTTTTGTCTTTTCCTGAGAACACGATGTGACCTATAGAACTGTCATATCGAGTGAAAAAAGAAGTTAAAGGAATGTTTTTGTCTTGTGTCCTTTAAGGCCAGAGTTCAAATTACTGCCATACTCCTCCTTTACCTTTCGCTGTGATATTGTAAGAGTAATAGGACGGGTCCTGTTTTATGATATAGCAATTCTATTACATAAATTTAATTTTCAACGCCATGTAAAACATATTGAGGAACATGAACTCTTTACTTTTGAAAACATATGTTTACTTTATCTCTTGTTCAGCTGTAAAAGCTGATGACTTTTTTCCATCAATTTTGCATGACGAGAAAAGAAAACGTTTAAACTATTATAAGGAGCCCATCAAACCCGTCCTCCTGGGCTTGCTTCCACTTGCCTTGGCTCCATTAAAAAACAAAAATAACACAGTGCTGAGAATGGCTAAGGATGAATCATCTGAAGACAAGGAGACAGTGACAGATCCATTTTTAACTTTTGCTCAAACATTTTAGCTCCAGAATGCTAATAACATCTCGGTTGGTTTTGTTAAACAGTCACTGAAGAGTGGGTATCAGTTTCAGGGGGTCCCTCTTTCCAGACAGTATCACTGACACTCCATTACCTCCCAATCCACTCACACTTAAAACGGCAAAGTGATCTTTCTTCTTGATTTTTTTTCTTTTCTCATTTTGGAACATCATAACCGCAGCTTCTCTTCTATTGGGATTTTATGTACAAGAACAACACAAAGTAGGAATCAGATTTGTGGTAGAAGGAAATGCACAGTTCTTGGTGTGGTGGAAAATTAACTCTGGATGTCCTCCTGAGACAACATCAACATGGAAAAACTTGGTGGTAGCATTTTGCTGTGGGCATGCTTCTCATATGCATAAATATGAGAAGCATATTGATTAGGGGATGGATGGAGCAAAGTACAGAACAAGCATAGAAGGAATGGCTGACCTGAAGACCTGAAACTGAGGCAGATGTTAATCTTCTGGAAGGAAAATGACTTCAATAAAAGCCAAGAGCTGCAGTGGAATGATTTTGCTCAATGTAAATGTTAGAAAGGTCTACTTAAAATCAAGATTTAATGTTCACTGATGTTCTTCATGAAATCTGATTGAGCACAAGGTACTTTGCAAAAATAAATGGGTTATAAATTTCAGTCTCAATATGCACAAACCCAAAAGAAGCAATTGGCTTGGTGTGGTTCTACAAATTGTTCTTTAGAGTCTCAAAGGGATTCAGACACACTTTTCAGGTTTTTATGTGTAAAAAATCAAAGCAGATTTTGAGCCCAGCCACGGAAGGAATGAAAAGCACTGAATTACGTGCAGAAACAAAGGAGACTATTAAAATCTTCTACATTCCAGAATGCACTTCTTTGAACCATTTTCATGTACAGTTCCCAGGAAGGATGAGCTTCACAGATGGAATCTGAGTGACATTACAGAACTAACAAAACAGCATATTTATTTGTCTTTTGATAGCAGCACTTACTCAGGAGGACACGAAACTGAATGTCTTAGTCAGTGCTTGCTGTGTAAAAGACTGTGCCATTGGACAAACATTGGCTCCAAAATAAATTACAGTCTGCTGGATGTGGATCTGCTGACTGTACATAAGGTGGAACCTAGAATGTCAGAGCTCCTGGGGAAAACAAACTGACAGAATGGGGTCACTACTTAAGTTGTCTAATTGGTTCCCTCTCCTCTGCTTTGAGAGAAGAGGACATAGAAACCCCAGCTCTGTATGCCTTCATCATCATCTCCAACAGAACACCCTGGGCATCATCATGCCACATCGCAATCCACATTACAACATCAACATGCAACATCACAATCACAAGTCATTGTTTGGGTATAATATTTGATGAAGTTAAGTTTGTTATTCGCGGCTGAAGGAACACTTGACTTGAACACCCATCTCTAAAGATGTTTTGGAGAAGTGGCAGTAGGTTGTGGTCTGCTGCATTTGGGCCCACTTTAAAAGCTCCACTAAGACTTCTCCTTTGAGACAATTGGACCATGAATCACATCAAGAAAGGTTTTGTTTTATCAACACAAGTTTCCCCCACTTCAGACTTTCCATTGAGAAATCTACAATAATAACCAAAACATCATGAAAACACCAAATAGCCATAAAGATAACATTAAAAAGCAACAAACATAATTTGATTCATCATCTTGAACAGATTCTTTGAAGTGCAATGAGTTGATGAATTGTTGGTGTTTGTAAGGGGCTGACAGATGTTGCAGATTTCAACACAGCTTAACGCCCTCTAATTATCATGGATGAAGGTACGTTCTCCTTGACTTCTCATAACACTACGTGTTGTCTAGGAAACTCACTGAGACCTCAGGCCAAACCCATAATTAGCTGTAATATGGGTGCACACAACTCAAATATGGTTACACCAACACTGACATTGAGTAAGCTCAGTTTTTAATTTTTTAATTTTACATTTTCCAAAGCTGTTCCAAAGAATAACATCATCTCATGTGGGCTCTACCACACACGCCATCATTATCACAACTGCTCTGAACACTATTTGACGGGACTCGTAATCTTACTTGTAACTGTTACCACTAAACTCCTAGTTGTGCAACCACACCCTCCATCTTTTATTTGGTCTTGTGAGCCTTTGCAGAGTTCTCCTAGATCTAGGTACAATTATAATTTTGATATCAGACTGAAAATAAAAACAAAATACACTGAAAAATCTTGTGACACAAATTTACTTGACTCACAGTACCATGGCGTTCTATTAGCTTTCAGATTGACATTCATTTCTAGTTAAAATTATAACAAGTCGGAGACTTTCTCTGCAGTGCTGAATGTCTCTCCCAGCAGGAATGAGTGGACAAAAACCTGATCTGACTTAAAGGTTTAGAAAAATGTATTGCTCATCAAATAGGTAGAGCAGGAATGCACCAAGAACACCTTTTTTTAATAAAGTATTTGCATGGTTGAATATAAACACTAAGGGACTAAAAATTTCAAAATGTTTGATAGACTTGTAAATGTTGACTCTTATGAGGTCAAAATTTCTGGTAAGATGTCTATTAGGAATGCATTTCCTCTATGACTGTTCTTCTGTTACCAGTTTTATACACCGGCATTTTTTTTTTTTTTTTGCAGCACCATCTACTGTTTAAACTAGTAACTATGGCACATCAGTTGTGCCTGAAATGAAAGTGTCAAAGTCAGGGGGACAATCTTCAAGGCCAAATTCTCACACGATAGCCTGCTTAAGATAACCACAGCTTAAGCCAAAGTATTACCATTCCATGAATAAAGCTCAAACACAATCCATTTTTCATGACCACAGGTGAGAGGCAGAACATTGACAGATTGGAAACCTGAAGGCTTTATTTTTATGGGTCAGCTTTTGTTTGCTACAGCAGACTGGAGGATGCCAGCAGACAAATTCCCAATCTGTTGATTACGTCTCTAACCCATCCTACAATCACCAATAAAAAAGAGGCAAGATACTTGAACTCCCCAACTTGATTAATAGACAGGTCTTCTAGCAATCTACCTTTTCCTGTTGAGAAAAAATACTTCAGACTAAGAATCACTGATTCTCAGCCAGAAATCTCTTAAAGTACTGGTAACCAACTTGGTGCTCACAAAAGGCCATGGCTTGAAGACGTCAAGAGAACAACATCATCTGCAAAACCCAAAGTTGCAACCCTGATGTTCTTATACCAGACATCCTTTACTCCATGACTGCCTGTTCAAATACATGAACTCTCAAACAGAATCAATGACAAATGGCAGTGTTGGTAGAATCCATTCTGCATTTAGAACCAGCTAAAGTCTTCTTTCGATAGTATAAAAAAACATGTATGTTGGGTTATTTGGCCTCACTGTCTTGCTCTCCTTGTGCTCTACTGTCTTGTGTGTTTCTGTGTTACCCTTTGACTGACTTGTCTTCAGGGTGCACCCTGCCTCTTTATCAATGACTGCTGCAACTACAAATCCTGTGAAAATTAGGCAGTAATAACAAATAGATGGATGTTCCAAAATGTACAAAATATAATCCATATGCATATATGAATTATATATTACTAAGTTTATATTAGTAATGTATATGTTTATATGGCTAGTTCTTAAATACTATGCTCGCAAATTTCACACAACTACATATGGTATTTGCACTTTTGCACACTGGCATGGCTTTGCTCCTGAAAGACGTGGGAACAGCTCATAGAAAGCCTATCTTGAGATAAGATGCATACAGGCATGCAGGTCACAGAAAAACTCATGCATGTGTTCTTTCACTTGCTTGTCTGGTTTTTATCTTTCAAATTTGTTGTGTATTAACGGTGGTAATTAATACTCAACATCCTGGACAACACCAATGAATACACTCTCTAGGAAAATGTTTTGCCTTTTGCTTTATGTATGGCAAATAACTACATGGACAAAGCATGAATATTTTCCAAAGATAACACAATAAAATTACTTGTAGACCTTAATTAAAGTTTAAAAGTGTGACTCCTTTCCCATACATGGTTGGTTTTTCTGCTTCATAATTTTAACTTTTCTGTTTTTCAGCAGGATCGTATTAAAAATACACAAATTAGAAGCTCTCCAGTAAGCCCCTATAATAATAATAATAATAATAATAATAATAATAATAATAATAATAATAATAATAATAATAATAATAAACCATGTTAAACAAATAAAAATAAGTGAGATATTTTTTCAAGTCACCTTAGAACCTACAGACTGGCTGACAAATTCTGTAATTCCAAAAGGCAAAAAATAATTATAATGAATGGTGTATTTCAACCTGAAAATCCTCTGTACCACACTATACATTTCACAGAAAAAGATACTTACATACTGTAGAGTTTCCAAATAATTCACATTAGCTTAAAATCTGGGTCATTTGTACCACTGACACAGTAGAAAATGTCTAGCTCGACCGCAAAACCATGAAAATATCCACTATCCACTGTACCATATTGTGAATTGTGAAAGCATGATTAATAGGAGAGAAAAAGTCAGAACCTAAACATAAAAATATTACTACAAAGTCTCAATTTTATGATTCAAAAGACTGGGAGTGCAGTGCCATAAGCAGCACATTCATTCAGGAAGCGGCATGTTGAAGAAAATGGGGGCGCTAAGGGGTTTTTTCTTGGCCAGCAAGTCCAGGCTTGGTTGCAAGTCTATGTATCCCTACTCAGTGCAAACATGTCAAATATTTCAGCACCAGTATGACGGAACGAAGATCACTTATTCCTCTGCTATTTGCATCACAGGCTTTAAAACTAATTTGGGCTTAAAGACAGTAAATTCTTATCTTTTTAACATTTTAATTAAAGATGAAAAAAATCTCTATTATCAATTTAAAAACTGAAGTAGTTTATGATGGCTTGATTAAGATTTACCGTTTGCTTTATCAAATCCCAACTCAAGTTTTTCACATTTATTTTCTTGAACCTGCTTCCAAAGCTTCAGCTGCTCAACGAGGAGAAAGAGACGTCCACACGTGTGGTAAGGGAACAAACAAGTCTCCAGTATGTGGACACTGAACCGTGATTCAACAGCTTTCAACAGATCACCAACATTACAGACGACCACAAGCAGGAATTCAGGTGCATTTCAGGAAATTGGCTCAGCTGTCTTTTGAGAAAAGTGAAAAGTGCAGTTTTGCTGGAATATATGCTACTGAGAACACCCAAAACAAACCAACTTCCTGGCCCAGCTGGCATCCAAAGCAGGGTAGAAATAAGGGAATGTATTTATGGGCGCTTGGCTCTGGTACAGTGAGGTCAAAGCACTGATATCATTCATGAAAAGATCCTTGCACCCCTGTATATTAATCTGAAAAAAAAAAAACAACTAAGTGATTTAATAATAAATTTTTCCTACTCATACATAAACATAAAGTTTTTCTGTTTAGAATAAAAAAATAATCTTCTTCTATTCTCAGGATTCTACACCTTTTCAGAGACATAAAACCCCAGATTTTGTTTCTACGGCGCTGTGTCAACAGTGTCCAATCCATCATTGGGATTTCTTTCTCAGAAGAACAAGACTATGCTGGTAACATTGACTGATATCGAGCTTGGCGTTTGAAAGAAGACACAAGGTTTTTATAGGCTCATTAATCTTAAAACGAGTAACTGTCAGAAGACATACAGTACCCCTATCCCTGACATAGAAAAGGCCCCTCCAAGGCCATAATTTCTGGTTTGGCGGAAAACAATATTACACTGTGCCTGATAGAAGGCCTTGAATGTCCTCTTGCACAATTTTCCTTCTTAGATCTGGCATATTTAAGCTATGAAACACAGACTTGTGCAACAATAGTAATCTCACATGGCTGTTCAAAGAAAAGGTTCGGTTAAGGATAGAAATCTCTTTGAATCACAGGTGCCTTAAAGGGCAAAAAATATACTTCTTAGAGAAAACACACTTAAAATAAAAAAAAGTAGTTCTAAAAGTAAAAGTCAAAAGTTAATCACAGAAGTTGTGGAATAACAAGGTTAAAATGCAGTGTTTATATCGGTTTCCACATGTGACCCACTGTTTTCAACTTCTCTGGCCGACTTCCAAGTACGACAGCCATGAATCAGCATCGAGTCTAAAGTGCTCCGAAAGTAATTAAGGGCCCTCCTCTTAATTGACAACAGATCCAGACAGGCAAGGCCTGAGTGCCAAACAAAAACTATGGGAACATACAGAGACACGTGTAACAATGCTGAGAAAAGTTTTTTGAATACATAACATTAGCTGGGAGAGTTAACACTCTGGCAAGAAAACATTATATAACAAGCCACAAAATAAATTGGTTATTTTTAAGCTTTTTGGTTATGTTTGTGTGATTCACTTAAAATTTCTCAATGAGCTCCATCACACATCAAAATTTGTTACGTCTGTTTAGAAAGTTCTCCCCATGTTGAGGAATATCCTCATTTCCTTAAAATGATACAAATATTTTTTTCCCCCCCAACCTCTCATTATACAAGAGGTTTCTGTATGTGACCACAGAGGGAGCTCTCCATTATGTTTTAACTCGTCTTGCCATGTTGTGACATTAAACACCTTAGTAGTGATATTAGAAAGTCATACTCGGCACAAGATATGAATAAATTTAACATGGTAAAATCTAAATAGTGATATTTAAAACATTGCACAATTCCATCCTCTCAATCCTTTAAATGAGGATTATAAGTTAATGCCTGATAAACGGATCTTTTGCATCCTTAGCACTATTATTCTCATAATAGATGCTTTTTATTTACACTTGTTCAAAGGCTGTCTACTCCAAAACAGTGATGCAATTAAATACTGGTTTTCATCTTCTATAGACCACCTGAATCAAAATCATTGCTCTAAACAGCACCTGCTGTTTAATAAGAGAATTACTGTTGTGCATTTGAATTAAAGTCTTTCAACAGGAAGCAGCTGTAAGCCTGGCAAAAGAAAATGTTATTAAAGTGGAAGTACAGGGGGCTTATGACATAAAAATCTAAATGTAGATTCTTCACTATATTATGGTGATTTGATACAAAAACCCAATGGTTTCATTTTTAGGACAGTTAGCATTTAACAAAAGAGTTTACAGCTGGAGGTTGTTATTAGGTGTTTTGGGATTTTCCTTTTACTGGTAGGTGTTTTCCAGGTTCTTCCCTTCACTATTCAGTTTTGCTTATGATGCTCAATGTGTGATTTTACATTTTCTTTACTTGTTTTAAGTAAAATAATCCAAAGAGTTAAAGTATCCTTGTTTCATATACCACTGTGGAGAATTATCCTTTCTCCCTGTTTAGTTCTTGATGTATGAGGTTGAACAAGAGTCAATGAGTTGAATTCATGGATTCCATTTATTAATACCAAAATACAGCTGGTCCATTTCTCATGCTACCTTTAGAAACTAGCAGGACAAAATGGCATTAAGCAACAGTTTGTAATTCTATTTGTTAGCCTCTATCTAAGCTATGCCCTAAAGGGAGCGTTCCCTAGTTCCTCATTTCCTTTAACCTTAGTTTTGAGGGTGTTTCCTAACATGTCATTTCCCTTTGCTTTAGCTTTGCAACTAGCTAAAAGAGATAGAAGAAAAACACAGAATTATTTGTTCTCAACACCACCTGATTTATTTGATTTATTTGTTCTTTACTAGCAGAGTTCGAAGTGAATTAACAGGTTAGATATATTAGTACATTTCAAAAATTTTAATTTTGCATAAAAACACAAGTTATCTATATATATTATATAGAATCACAACATGTAGAGTGATATATTCCAGCTCTATGTTTATAGTAATTTTGATCAGATAATAAAAACCAATATCTCAGAAAATTGGAATATTGTGAAATAGGCCATTATTGTCATTATTGGGAACTAATCGGTCTTCCCCTGTCACATTCCCTGTGTCAAGTCAATCCTAAATAAAAGACAATGTCAGAGGTCTTACCTTGGCGGAAAAGGAAAGGGACTGGACTGTTCTACAATGGCCGAGAGTCCTGTTTTCAGATTAAAGTAAATTTTGCATTTTATTTAGAAATCAAGGCCCCAGGGTCTGGATGGACAGTGGAGAGACACATAATCTACATGGCTTGAAGTCCAGTGAGAAGTTTCTACAGTCAGTGATGGCTTAGGGTGCCATGTCATCTGCTGTTGTTAGTCCACTGTGTTCTCCGAAGTCCATAGTTTCTTGGACTTCAGCAGTCTATGAAGACATTCTAGAGCACTTCAAGCTGTCCTCTACTGACTAGCTGTATGGTGATGTTGATTTTATTTTCCACCAATGCACCTGCCCACTCTGCTAAAGGTACTAAGAGCTTTCTATTCTTGGTTGGCCAGTAAATTCCCTTGACCTTTTTCCAATAGGAAATACCTATGTTGCTGTCAAGAGGAAGAAAAGAGACATCGGACAAAACAAGGCAGATGAGCTGGAAGCAGCTATCAAAGCTGTTTGGCCTCCACTACACTTACGCTGTGCCACAGGCTGATCGCGTCAAATTAAGGCACAATAATGTGACTAAATTCAATGATAAAAAGGTGGCAGACAAAGTTAAAATGTGTTGTTCATTAGCGACAACAGTTCCAGGGTTAAGAAGCTCACCTTGCTAGAAAGTTCAACATTAGCATTAGAGCTGTTACTAAACCTTTTACCTCACAGCTTCAACTAACTGTGCTACTCATTAGCAACGACTGCCTCTGGACTAAAAAATTCTAGTTCCTAGCAAGTTTGACTTTGGCATCAATATGTTCTCTTTACCTGAAGCATTTGCTGAAGCTCAGCTTGGTAGCCAGATTGACATTAGTATTGTCACTAAACTAATTAGAGCTCAATCCAAATGTAAATCAAATAACTCAAATCAGTGGTTAATAACCAGACCAAAACATTCTGAAGTGCAAAAAAGTACATTTAGCCTTTTAATCCAGGTGTACTGGAAACAGGCATCTTGGGTATTTGATTGAATGGACCGGCAAACATTTTGGAAGATGCATTTTATGCAAGTTAACCAATTGGCATCTCTTTGGAACACTTTGTGATTTTGGCATGCCCAATCATATCTCTTACCTCTGGCTTAAACTGCCATCTCTGCTCTTGCATTATACATTCATTATACATTATACATTCCTAAAGGTAGCATGAGAAATGGACCAGTTGTATTTTGGTATTAATAAATGGAATCCATGAATCCATTTGTGTGGGCTGTTTTGGGGGTGGGTACCTCAGTCAATTGCACACATCCCCATTTTTTCATAACACTCTGTGCCTAGCATGAGCAGGACTTGCTGGACTTGCTAAAAACAAACAGCAAAAAAATAGCATCTGAAAATGTTTAATTTTTACAATACTGTTTAATGTATGTGTGTTTAGACAATTAGTACACAAAATAATTCATTGTTCAATGCTTGTTACCCTTAAAAGTTCTTGAAAAAATTTAATTCATGAGCCAGACTTTGTAGTTTGATTTGTATTAAGCAAGCACTTCCTCCCATTATTCTTCTTCTGCTACTATCATTTGAATGCAGGCAGTCAATCTACATGTACTGTTTGAAATTAGAACTACAGTGTTTCAGCTGCACACAAACGAAGAAGGTAATTTTTACTAAACTAGTGCAATCTGATCTCCACAACATTATTTCACAAACATGTATGCACATGTGTACGTATTGTACCCTACAGACCGAAAAAGTTTTTAAATGCAATACTAATAATACTTTAACTTTAATATAAAACATACAAGATCACAGTGAAATGTCTTTTTGATATTTAGCAGTATTTAGAGCTAAATTTAAAAGCATATGGTTAGTAAAACCAAAAATTAGAATGAACACAGTAAATACCACTTATTAAAACTAATACAAGAACAAATATTCATAGAGATCATCTATAGGGATCATGTCTGACTAATCATGATGGTGCACCTGAAGCAAAAATGCAGAGTCATACACTGCAGCATATCAATTTACAAAAATCAAGCCTGACATTATGTTTAAGATGTAAATGCTTCTCATACTGTAACTGAAAATTTCTATTATAACTGAAAGGCTTTGACAGCTTTTATATAAAACTTTGACTGCATTACATAAAATACACAGATTTTCCCCCAGAAATTCTTTCACTTATAAATACTGTAAAATTGGCAGGCCAATGCATATTGTGTACCCAGTTTAAAAGGCGTAAATAATTTGCCATTTCCGCTGCGTCTCTCCAAAGCACCAATTCTCAGACAACAGATCTGAGTCATAATTAGAAGTACGTTTAAAACACAAAGAAACACGAGACATGTTTGGGGAAGGTCACAAGCAATTACCAGCCTGGTAAAACAAAAAAAAAATAGCTGGTATGTCTCACATGGCACCACCGTGCGCCCTCATTAGGCATGTTCTGCAGCTCAGAGTGGGTCTCATGACTATAAAAGAAGTCAACTCCCTGCCTTCTGAGGCTGGTCTAACCAGCAGGAGCACAAAGAAACTACACAACACCACCTCTAAATCAGATAGGAGCAGACAAGCCTTCTCTGCTATGATTATCAGTGGGAGAATCTGTGTGGTTCTTTACAGGTTGGGAATGGTTGACTTTTAGAGAATAAAAACGTATTTCCACTCCCTCCTTTCAAATGAGTAACATGGACATCAGACAAAAGCCTATAAAACTTCTGGTGTTTTGTTAAGTGTTTACACCGCAAAATTTGAGGTCTTCAAATAAGGCAAAGTTAACCTTCTATGGGAGTATTAGACCTAATTGCAAACATGAACTATTTTACCTTTAAATCCCACCGCTTGTGTTTCCTTCTATGCTAATAGAAGCAAGTTGATCCAAAGTTGAATTTCCATATAATTTATCCGACCATTTAAATATTTTTGTGAGCATGAGGATTAGACAGCATATCTGACAACATCAGGATACTCGCTCCCGAACGATCAGAATAATCTGTACCATCAGACTCAAAGTAACACTGATCCTGTTCGCTGGATTCAAGGGAAAATAGAAGTTTAAATTTGTCTTAAGACTTTAAAGACAAAGCACACTTGAGGACGTTTATCCTTTGATGACACTTAAAACCAACATCAATATTTACCAACTAGGGTCATTGCACCTTGCTG